>NC_000086.7:155447028-155765153 GCF_000001635.26 Mus musculus
TCATCAAAGGTAAAATTTTCCAAGAGGAAATCTCAATTCTGAATATCTATGCTCCAAATGCAAGGGCAGCCACATTCATTAAAGAAACTTTGGTAAAGCTCAAAGCACACATTTCACCTCACACAATAATAGTGGAAGACTTCAACATACCCCTTTCATCAATGGACAGATCGTGGAAAAAAAAACTAAACAGGGACACAGTGAAACTAACAGAAGTTATGAAACACATGGATTTAACAGATATCTACAGAACATTTTATCCTAAAACAAAAGGATATACCTTCTTCTCAGCACCTCATGGTACATCCTTCAAAACTTGACAATATAATTGGTCACAAAACAGGCCTCAAAAGATACAGAAATATTGAAATTGTCCCATGCATCATATCAGATCACCATGGACTAAGGCTGATCTTCAATAACAACATAAATAATAGAAAGCCAACATTCACATGGAAACTGAACAACACCCTACTCAATGATACCTTGGTCAAGGAAGGAATAAAGAAAGAAATTAATGACTTTTTAGAGTTTCATGAAAATGAAGCCACAACATACCAAAACTTGTGAGACAAAATGAAATCATTTCTAAGAGGAAAACTCATAGCTCTGAGTGCCTCCAAAAAGAAACTAGAGAGAGAACACACTAGCAGCTTGTCAACACACCTAAAAGCTTTAGAACAAAATGAAGCAAATTCACCCAAGAGGAGTAGACTGCAGGAAATAATCAAATGCAGGGGCAAAATCAACCAAGTGGATACAAGAAGAGCTATTCAAAGAATCAACCAAATGAGGAGTTGGTTCTTTGAGAAAGTCAACAAGATAGATAAACCCATAGTTAGACTCACTAGAGGGCACAGGGACAGCATCAAAATGAATATAATCAGAAATGAAAAGGGAGATATAACAACAGATCCTGAAGAAATCCAAAACACCATCAGATCCTTCTACAAAAGGCTATACTCAACAAAACTGGAGAACCTGGATGAAATGGACAAATTTCTAGACAGATACCAGGTACCAAAGGTAAATCAGGATCAGATTAATGATCTAAACAGTCCTATATCCCCTAAAGAAATAGAAGCAGTCATTAATAGTCTCCCAACCAGGAAAAGACCAGGACCAGATGTGTTTATTGAAGAGTTCTATCAGACCTTCAAAGAAGATTTAATTCTAGTTCTTGCCAAAATATTCCAGAAAATAGAAGCAGAAGGTACTCTACCCAATTCATTCTATGAAGCCACAATTACTCTGATACGTAAACCACAGAAAGACCCAACAAGGATAGAGAACTTCAGACCAATTTCCCTTGTGAATATTGATGCAAAAATACTCAATAAAATTATCGCTAACCGAATCCAAAAACATATCAAAACAATTATTCATCCTGACCAAGTAAGTTTCATTCCAGGGATGCAGGGATGGTTTAAAATATGGAAATCCATAAATTTATTCCACTATATAAACAAACTCAAAGACAAAACCACATGATCATCACATTAGATGCCGAGAAAGCTTTTGACAAAATCCAACACCCATTCATGATAAAAGTCTTGGAAAGATCAGGAATTCAAGGCCCATACCTAAACATGATAAAAGCAATCTACAGCAAACCAGTAGCCAACATCAAAGTAAATGGAGAGAAGCTGGAAGAAATCCCACTAAAATCAGGGAGTAGACAAGGCTGCCCACTTTCTCCCTACCTTTTCAACATAGTACTTGAAGTATTAGCCAGAGCAATTCAACATCAAAAGAAGATCAAGGGGATACAGATTGGAAAGGAAGAAATAAAAATATCACTTTTTGCAAATGATATGAGAGTATATATAAGTGACCCTAAAAATTCCACCAGAGAACTCCTAAGCCTGATAAACAGCTTCGGTGAAGTAGCTGGATATAAAATTAACTCAAACAAGTCAATGGCCTTTCTCTACACAAAGAATAAACAGGCTGAGAAAGAAATTAGGGAAACAGCACCCTTCTCAATAGTCACAAATAATATAAAATACCTTGGAGGGACTCTAACTAAGGAAGTAAAAGATCTGTATGATAAGAACTTCAAGTCTCTGAAGAAAGAAATTAAAGAAGATCTCAGAAGATGGAAAGTTCTCCCATGCTCATGGATTGGCAGGATCAATATAGTAAAAATGGCTATCTTGCCAAATGCAATCTACAGTTTCAATGCAATCCCCATCAAAATTCCAACTCAATTCTTCAACGAATTAGAAAGGTCATTTTGCAAATTCATATCAATAACAAAAAACCTAGGATAGCAAAAACTCTTCTCAAGGATAAAAGAACCTCTGGTGGAATCACCATGCCTGACCCAAAGCTGTACTATAGAGCAATTGTGATAAAAAATGCATGGTACTGGTATAGCAACAGACAAGTAGACCAATGGAATAGAATTGAAGACCCAGAAATGAACCCACACACCTATGGCCACTTGATCTTTGACAAGGGAGCCAAAAACCATCCAGTTGAAAAAAGACAGAATTTTCAACAAATGGTGCTGGCACAACTGGCAGTTATCATGTAGAAGAATGGGAATCGATCCATTCCTATCTCCTTGCTAAGGTCAAAACTAAGTGCATCAAGAAACTCGACATAAAACCAGAGACAGTGAAACGTATAGAGGAGAAAGTGCGAGAAACTCTCAAAGATATGGGCACAGGGGAAAAATTCCTGAATAGAACAGCAATGGCTTGTGCTTTAAGTTTGAGAATGGACAAATGGGACTTTATAAAATTGCAAAGCTTCTGTAAGGCCAAAGACACCTTCAATAAGACAAAAAGGCCACCAACAGATTGGGAAAGGATCTTAACCAATCCTAAATCTGATAGGGGACTAATATCCAATATATATAAAGAACTCAAGAAGGTGAACTCGAGAAAATCAAATAACCCCATTAAAAATGGGGCTCAGAACTAAACAAAGAATTCTCATCTGAGGAATACCGAATGGCTGAGAAGCACCTGAAAAAATGTTCAGCATCCTTAATTATCAGGGAAATGCAAATCAAAACAACCCTGAGATTCCACCTCATACCAGTCAGAATGGCTAAGATAAAAAATTCAGGTGACAGCAGATGCTGGCAAGGATGTGGAGAAAGAGGAACACTCCTCCATTGTTGTTGGGTTTCCAAGCTTGTAAAATCACTCTGGAAATCATTCTGGTGGTTCCTCAGAAAATTGGACATAGTACTACTGGAGGATCCTGCAATACTTATCCTGGGCATATATCCAGAAGATGTTCCAACCAGTAGGAAGGACACATGCTCCACTATGTTCATAGCAGCCTTGTTTATAATAGCCAGAAGCTGGAAAGAACCCAGATGCCCCTCAACAGAGGAATGGATACAGAAAATGTGGTACATTTACACAATGGAGTACTACTCAGCTATTAAAAAGAATGAATTTATGAAATTCCTAGGCAAATGGATGGACCTGGAGGGCATCATCCTTAGTGAGGTAACCCAATCACAAAAGAACTCACATGATATGTACTCACTCATAAGTGGATATTAGCCCACAAAGTTAGAACACCCAAAATATAAAATACAATTTGCGAAACACATGAAACTCAAGAAGAACGAAGATCAAAGTGTGGATACCTTGCCCCTTCTTAGAATTGGGAACAAAACACCCATGGAAGGAGTTACAGAGACAAAGTTTAGAGCTGAGACGAAAGGATGGACCAAATAGAGACTGCCATATCCGGGGCTCCATCCCATAATCAGCCTCCAAACACTGATACCATTGCATACAGTAGCAAGATTTTGCTGAAAGGACACTGATATAGCTGTCTCATGTGAGGCTATGCCGGGGCCTAGCAAACAGAGAAGTGGATGCTCACAGTCACCTATTGGATGGATCACAGGGCCCCCAATGGAGGAGTTAGAGAAAGTACCCAAGGAGCTGGTGGGATCTGCAACACTATGGGTGGAACAACAATATTAACTAACCAGTCCCCCCTGGAGCTCGTGTCTCTAGCTGCATATGTATAAGTAGATGGCCTAGTCGGCCGTCAATGGAAAGAAAGGCCCATTGGTCGTGCAAACTTTATATGCCTAAGTACAGGGGAACACCAGGGCCAAGAAGTGGGAGTGGGTGGGCGCGGGAATGGTTGGGGCAGCGGTGTGGGGGACTTTTGGGATATCATTGGAAATGTAAATGAAATAAATACCTAATAAAAATCAATTTTACTATTGGATACTTAGGCTTATTCTGTATCTTGGGTAATGTGTATAGTGTAGCAGTAAGCATGGACCTGCAAGTGTCTATGTGCTATTCTATTTAGTCTTCCAACTATAGCTAAGAGTGATATACTTAGGTCATAATATAATACTGTTTTCAGTTTTTTGAGGAACCACCAAACTGGTTTCCATATAGACAGAGTGTATATTCTCATTAGTACTGTATAATGGTCTCCCTTTCCCCAAAGCCTTGCTAATACTTGTTGCTTTATTGATAATAAGCATTCTATTGATGTAAGATAGAGTTTCAAATCAGTTTTAATGTGCATTTTCCTGATGGCTAAGGATATTGAATACTTTTAAAAGTTCTTCTCTGGAGAACTGTCTATTCAATTCATTTGACCATTTATTGATTGGGTGGTTTGGTTTTGTTGTTGTTTAATTTTTAAAGTTCTTTATAAATTCTAGATATTGATCCTCAGTCAGATGTACAATTGGCAAATATTTTCTCTCTGACAACTAGTTCATTTGCTTTGTAGAAGCCTTTTAATTTGACCCAATTTATTCATCAATTCTTGTTACTATGCTCTGAGCAATTAGAATCCTTTTCAGAAAGTCTTCATGTATAATTAGATCACAAGGTATTTTCTTTGTTCATGTCTTGGAGTATTTTATTAAGTGATTTCCTCTAACAGCTTCAGAGTTTTGTTGTCTCATATGATTGGTTTTTATTCATTCAGAATTGATTTTTATCCAGTGTAAGAGATAGGGATCTAGTTTCCTTCTTCTATACATGTCTATGCAGTTTTCCCATCTTCATTTGCTGAAGACCTCTCTCTCTTTTTTTTTTCTATTACATGTTTTTGGAATCTTTGTATTTGTAAAACATTAGGTACTGTAACTGTTCATTTTTCCTTGCCTCTTTTTTTTTTTTATTCCATTTTTGTATGTGTCTGGTTTTGTGCCAATATAATTGTGCTTTATTATTTTTATTTTATTGGTTGTTTCATTTATTACATTTCAAATGTTATCTCCCTTCCCAATTTCTCATCCACAATCCCCCTATCCCATCTTTTCCTGCCTCTATGAGGGTGCTCCTCCACTTGACCACCCACTCCTGCTTCAGCACCCTAGCATTCTCCTACCCTGGGTCATCGAGCCTCCACAGCAGCAAAGGGCTCCCCTTCTAGTGATGCCCGATAAGGCAATTCTCCGCTACATATCCAGCTGGAGCCATGGGTACCCCTATGTGTAAATTTTTTTTTTTTTTTTTTTAAATATTGAATAGTTTTTTTTTTTTTTTATTAGGTATTTAGCTCATTTACATTTCCAATGCTATACCAAAAGTCCCCCTTACCCACCCACCCCCACTCCCCTACCCACCCACTCCCCCCCTTTGGCCCTGGCGTTCCCCTGTACCGGGGCACACAAAGTCTGCGTGTCCAATGGGCCTCTCTTTCCAGTGATGGCCGACTAGGCCATCTTTTGATACATATGCAGCTAGAGTCAAGAGCTCAGGGGTACTGGTTAGTTCATAATGTTGTTCCACCTATAGGGTTGAAGATCCCTTTAGCTCCTTGGGTACTTTCTCTAGCTCCTCCATTGGGAGCCCTGTGATCCATCCATTAGCTGACTGTGAGCATCCACTTCTGTGTTTGCTAGGCCCCGGCATAGTCTCACAAGAGACAGCTACATCTGGGTCCTTTCGATAAAATCTTGCTAGTATATGCAATGGTGTCAGCGTTTGGATGCTGATTATGGGGTGGATCCCTGGATATGGCAGTCTCTACATGGTCCATCCTTTCATCTCAGCTCCATACTTTGTTTCTGTAACTCCTTCCATGGGTGTTTTGTTCCCACTTCTAAGGAGGGGCATAGTGTCCACACTTCAGTCTTCATTTTTCTTGAGTTTCATGTGTTTAGGAAATTGTATCTTATATCGTGGGTATCCTAGGTTTTGGGCTAGTATCCACTTATCAGTGAGTACATATTGTGTGAGTTCCTTTGTGATTGTGTTACCTCACTCAGGATGATGCTCTCCAGGTCCATCCATTTGGCTAGGAATTTCATAAATTCATTCTTTTTAATAGCTGAGTAGTACTCCATTGTGTAGATGTACCACATTTTCTGTATCCATTCCTCTGTTGAGGGGCATCTGGGTTCTTTCCAGTTTCTGGCTATTATAAATAAGGCTGCTATGAACATAGTGGAGCATGTGTCCTTCTTACCAGTTGGGGCTTCTTCTGGATATATGCCCAGGAGAGGTATTGCTGGATCCTCCGGTAGTACTATGTCCAATTTTCTGAGGAACCGCCAGACTGATTTCCAGAGTGGTTGTACAAGCCTGCAATCCCACCAACAATGGAGGAGTGTTCCTCTTTCTCCACATCCTCGCCAGCATCTGCTGTCACCTGAATTTTTGATCTTAGCCATTCTCACTGGTGTGAGGTGGAATCTCAGGGTTGTTTTGATTTGCATTTCCCTGATGATTAAGGATGTTGAACATTTTTTCAGGTGCTTCTCTGCCATTCGGTATTCCTCAGGTGAGAATTCTTTGTTCAGTTCTGAGCCCCATTTTTTAAGGGGGTTATTTGATTTTCTGAGGTCCACCTTCTTGAGTTCTTTATATATGTTGGATATTAGTCCCCTATCTGATTTAGGATAGGTAAAGATCCTTTCCCAGTCTGTTGGTGGTCTTTTTGTCTTATAGACAGTGTCTTTTGCCTTGCAGAAACTTTGGAGTTTCATTAGGTCCCATTTGTCAATTCTCGATCTTACAGCACAAGCCATTGCTGTTCTGTTCAGGAATTTTTCCCCTGTGCCCATATCTTCAAGGCTTTTCCCCACTTTCTCCTCTATAAGTTTCAGTGTCTCTGGTTTTATGTGAAGTTCCTTGATCCACTTAGATTTGACCTTAGTACAAGGAGATAAGTATGGATCGATTCGCATTCTTCTACATGATTATGTGTAAATTTTTATAGGTTATTTGCATCTAAGAATTTATGTTTTTTGTCTAGATTGCCTAAAATTTTCACATAATTTTTTGTGGTAGTGGGGATTGGAATCAGGGCTTCCTGAATGCTAGAGTACCATTTATCTATACCCCAGTGCAAAATTATATTAAAATATAAGTTTTAAAGTGTTTTTCTAATAATTCTCTGAATTTTATTGGAGTGTATTTAATAGCTCACTTTGCATTTCTAATTTTAGTAATTTGAGGCCTTTCTTCTGTTGATTAGTTTGGATATATTTTTGTTGATTTTTTTTATTTTATTAAAGCATTTTATGTGCCAGATTGGTTTACCAACTTCTTAGACCCTCCCCAGTTCATAAACCCTGGGGTGGCTAACATTTTGCCTGAAGTTGTCTAGTGAGTGGGTTAGAAAGTGTAGTAAGTAAATAGCACTGAGATTTGTACAGATAAGCCTGGTCCTGTACTTTTAACACCTGCTAAGCCTTGAATACCCTGTTGAGGGTTTATGACTATGGCTGTCAATAATTTGTTAGAGCTTTAAAATTCTCAGGATCTATAGCAGTGAACCTCATGGCCCACTCATAGGTGACTATATAGGTTTACCTAAATGACGACCTCACATTCAGGGACACCAAAGCGTATTCTCTGATGATGACTTCAGCTCCTAGACACTAAAGATAAGGTTATCTCTTTCTTCACATTTCACCTCCCATCTGTACATTCAATTGTGTTCAAGTCCAGCTTTCCTGTTCTCCATGCCTACCTCCTGTGGATGGGACAGCCTGGTTTTGAATACACTTCTTTATGAGTTCCCCCCATCCTCCACTCCATTCTCAGGCTCTACAGTAGCTCAGTTTTAAACCATAGGTTTCCTCTGAAGATGACACCTGGCCACAGACCTCCAAGCCCTGTGGAGTGTCAAAATGGAATTTTCTTGGACAGCTGATCCATCCTGCCAGAGATGTGTCTGTCTCATGAACACTTACAACCATATTTGAGGCTTGCAAGGGTTTATTCTGTGAACAGGACTGCCAGTCACTTATCAGCATGGCTACCTGAATTACCCTTTGGATGAGGCTTCTGCTTCCTTTACCCTTGCTGTGGAGTCAGATGGCTGAATGTATATGTATCTTTTCACCGAGTTACCTTTCTGTTTCTCCACGCTTTTCAGCTGTCCTTATGCATTTCTTATGGTCTTTCTCTTCTCCATTTGGAATAGAGTCAGCTCTTATTCTGATTTGTTCACCACAGCACATGGAGACAGCTTCTAATCTACCCTGACCTCACACTCAAATGTCAACATGTAATTTTATATGCTTTTACTTTTAGACTAATTTGTTTTTCAAATTTAAAGATTGTCTCCTCAAGGATAAGACAGTGAAAGCCAATTACAGCCCCAATCTCAGCTGAAGAAAGATGCTAAAATACTTACTAATACTAGCAAATTGAATTTAACAGCATTGAAAGAATAATTTATCATGATCAGGTGGGACCTCTCCCTGGATATCAAGGATAATTAAATCTTCACAAATTAAAAAGAGGTGGTATACTCTTAGCAGTATTAAAGTAAAAAAAATCATATAATAGACAGAAAACATGTTTCACAAAATTCAGCACATTTCATGTTTAAAATTCTTAATAAATTGTGCATAGGAGAAATGTATATTTACCATAGTAAAGACCATATTGTATATACTTATAGTAAATACCACATTGATGCTGAAAAGTAGAAAGATTACCCGCAAGATCAGGGAGAGAAGGGGCACCTTCTCTCATGCACTTTGATTCAACATAGTATACAGAATGCCATAACCTGTTCAATGAGGCAAGAAAACGAAATAAAAAGCATCTTAAATCAGGAAAGAAAAATTAAGCTGGCTCTATTCTCAGAGAACGTGATCTAAGATATATATTGAGAACCATAATGACTCGACATTTTTTAGATTTGATAAATTGTAATTTGTCACTTATTTATCATTAAATTCAATAGTCATAAAATCAATATAAAATCAGATATTTACCAAAGAACTATCTAAAACAGGAAATTAATAAAACAAACACATTTACATGTCATCAAATGTAGTGAAACATTTACAAATGTATTTAATCAAGGAGATGAAAAGGATATATACAGTGTACATACTTTAAGCATTGATGAAAGAAATTGAAGGAAAACAAATACATGGAATATTCTGCTTATACATTAGAAGAATTAATATCATTGAAGTATCTATTGTACTTAAAGGCATTGGCAGATTCAATGCAATACCAATTAAAAATCCCAGCATCTTTTTCTCAGAAAAATACAAAAAATCTTAAATTCCTAAGTAACTACCAAAGATATTTTTACATTGTATTCTATTAATGTAGTGCAGTATTCAATTAATTTGCATTTCCTGAACTATTTGTGCATTCTAGTCCTAAATCCTGCTTGACAATGGTGTATAGGTATTTAAATTTGCTGATAAATTGAATTTGGTGTTCCAATGAATTCAATTAAGTTTCAATTGAAAAGTTCATAATAATTTGTGCATAGAAGAAATGTATATTTAGCATAGTAAAGACAGTATTAGATATACTTATAGTATAAACTATATTGATGCTGAAAAGTTGAAAGGTTACCCTCAAGATTGGAATGAGAAGGAGCACCTTCTCTCATCCACTTCAATTCATCATAGTATAGAATGCCATTTTTGTACAATGAACACTGAAGAAAAATGTACAAATGATCATGTTTGTACATACATTTGTGGGATATTTTGTTTTGAAAATTTTTCCTTCTAGTAGCCTTGTCTGTTTTGGCTTAGAGGGTAACACAATATGTTGGGAATGTTCCCTTAGCTTCAATTTTTGGGGGGAGCATCCAGTAGCCTTATCTAGCTTTACTTGATGCTATCCTTAATACATACAAATGCATTAAGGATAGCATCTGACCCAATAGACTCTTTTTAGTGGGTTTACTTAGGCTGTTTTGTTTTCTATTATTGCTACTTATTTCATAAGCATGAGGTATTTCAAAGCATTATACAGTGTGACACTAATTATCTTTATCATATTATTGAAAAATTTAACATGGAACTTTGCCATTTTGTCCAGTTTTATACTTCAAAATATGTTAACAGAATGAAAAAACTGTGGAAGTGCCATTGACACACCTGCTTTTTGAAAATATCCTGAGTAAGGAGAGGTAGTTTTTACAGATAATACTATACTGGGAATTCACACCTAAGTACTTTAAGAATATTTGAACATTTGCTAGAACTTTTAATAAGGAAAAAAAAAAAACCTCTCAAAACTAGGAAGCCAAAACTAGCTAGACTTCAGAATTTATAGTACCTACTGATTTAGGAATAGCATTTTGACACTGAAAAGCCTTTAATAATGGGCATTGAGTGAACATTCTTGAGTAGGACATCTCAGTTGAAAATATTGTTATTATACTGTTGAATTATCATGGGTGTAGCTTCCCTGATATTTTTAGACAGCATACTCTAACAGTAGAATTCTGGTGCTTGAGCTCTTACAGTCTTTCTGTCCTCTCTCAATCTTTCTGAGCCTTTTATGCAGAAGTTATGTTGTGGATATATCTGTAGGGATTGACCAGAGTAAAGTCAGTTGTTCTCTGAATTTCAGTAAGTTGTGGCTTTCTGTAATGGTCCCCATCTTTGATCAAGAGAAGTTGCTTTGATGAGGAGTGACAACAGGAGAATAAATTTAAGAATTGTAGTTAGGAATTATGCTTGTCTGGTAAGTGTCAATAGGCGGTTCCCCTCTCCCTTTCCTTCCCCTATTCATATATTCATAATCTCTTCTTTAATAAATTTTGTTGCATATATGCATGTATAAATATATACATATGCATTACATTATGTATGCATGTACACATATAAGTATGCATTCAAACTATGTATAGTTTTATATAGTATATAAAACTATATAGTTTTATATAGTATATATATATAGTTATACACACACATATATGTGTGAGATACATATAAACTTCTTTTTTTATTAGATATTTTCTTTGTTTTCAATGAGTGACTTTTATTCCTTTGCTCTGAAAAGTTGTGTGTGGGGGACACTTTTTTTATTAGATATTTTCTTTAGTAGTGTCAGTGGGAGTGGCAGAACGATAGGGTGGCAGGCTCCACCCCTGATGCTCTCTTAGTGCTAACAGTCAAACCTGATCAGCCAGATTTCAGGCTTGGCAGGGGGGGGGGGGGAAGGTTAAAACCCAGTCCCAAAAGGACATTCATGGCATATAATCACTTATAAGTGGATATTAGCCATAAAATACAGGGTACATATGCTACACACCACAGATACAATGAAGGTAAACAAGAAAGAAGGCACAAGTGAGGATGCTTGAATCTCAAAAGGGGAAATAAAATAGTTATAAGAGGCAGATTGAAGTGGGAGGGAGGGGGGCTGGGGCGAGGGATGAGGGATTTAGAATCATATGTGGGAAGGGACAAGAAAGATGGCCAGATGGCCATGAGAATGAATGGAAATCTGCAACTGATGGGGGTGGGGAGGTGGGGGGCATCTCCGGGACATGGCAGAAATCTTGGATGAGGAAGTCTCCAAAGAATCAGTGGGGGTGACCTTAGCTGTGACTCACAGCATTGGGGCTATAAAACCTGAAGAGGCCACCTCCTGTAGCCAGTCAGGATCCTCAGTAGAGTGATAGAAACACCAACCCATCCACAAAACTTTTGATCCCAAATTTATCCTGTCTACAAGAAATGCAGGGATTGGGGATAGAGCAGAGATTTTTGAAACCAGTCCAACATGAGACCCATCCCATGGGCAAGTGTCAATTCCTGACACTATTGATGATACTCTGTTATGCTTTGCAGACAGGAGTCTAGCAAGGCTATCTTCTGAGAGGTTTATTAATTAAAACAAAATTAGTAGTCTCTCTCTCTCTCTCTCTCTCTCTCTCTCTCTCTCTCTCTCTCTCTTCCTCGTCTGTGTGTGGGAGGGAGTCTTGAATGTACCATAACACACACGTGAAGATAGAGGACAGTGGTCCGGGACCCGCCGAACTTAGGAAATTAGTCTGAACAGGTGAGAGGGTGCGCCAGAGAACCTGACAGCTTCTGGAACAGGCAGAAGCACAGAGGCGCTGAGGCAGCACCCTGTGTGGGCCGGGGACAGCCGGCCACCTTCCGGACCAGAGGACAGGTGCCCACCCGGCTGGGGAGGCGGCCTAAGCCACAGCAGCAGCGGTCGCCATCTTGGTCCGGGACCCGCCGAACTTAGGAAATTAGTCTGAACAGGTGAGAGGGTGCGCCAGAGAACCTGACAGCTTCTGAAACAGGCAGAAGCACAGAGGCGCTGAGGCAGCACCCTGTGTGGGCCGGGGACAGCCGGCCACCTTCCGGACCAGAGGACAGGTGCCCGCCCGGCTGGGGAGGCGACCTAAGCCACAGCAGCAGAGGTCGCCATCTTGGTCCGGGACCCGCCGAACTTAGGGAATTAGTCTGAACAGGTGAGAGGGTGCGCCAGAGAACCTGACAGCTTCTGGAACAGGCGGAAGCACAGAGGCACTGAGGCAGCACCCTTTGTGGGCCGGGGACAGCCAGCCACCGTCCGGACCGGAGGACAGGTGCCCGTCCGGCTGGGGAGGCGGCCTAAGCCACAGCAGCAGCGGTCGCCATCTTGGTCCGAGACCCGCCGAACTTAGGAAATTAGTCTGAACAGGTGAGAGGGTGCGCCAGAGAACCTGACAGCTTCTGGAACAGGCAGAAGCACAGAGGCGCTGAGGCAGCACCCTGTGTGGGCCGGGGACAGCCGGCCACCTTCCGGACCGGAGGACAGGTGCCCACCCGGCAGGGGAGGCGGCCTAAGCCACAGCAGCAGCGGTCGCCATCTTGGTCCCGGGACTCCAAGGAACTTAGAAATTTAGTCTGCTTAGGTGAGAGTCTGTACCACCTGGGAACTGCCAAAGCAACACAGTGTCTGAGAAAGGTCCTGTTTTGGGCCTTCTTCTTCGGCCAGGAGGAGGTCCAAATACAAGATATCTGCGCACCTTCCCTGTAAGAGAGCTTGCCAGCAGAGAGTGCTCTGAGCACTGAAACTCAGAGGAGAGAATCTGTCTCCCAGGTCTGCTGATAGACGGTAACAGAATCACCAGAAGAACAATCTCTAAACAGAGTCAACTATAACTACTAACTCCAGAGATTACCAGATGGCGAAAGGTAAACGGAGGAATCTTACTAACAGGAACCAAGACCACTCACCATCACCAGAACCCAGCACACCCACTTCGCCCAGTCCAGGGAACCCCAACACACCTGAGAACCTAGACCTAGATTTAAAAGCATATCTCATGATGATGGTAGAGGACATCAAGAAGGACTTTAATAAATCACTTAAAGAAATACAGGAGAACACTGCTAAAGAGTTACAAGTCCTTAAAGAAAAACAGGAAAACACAATCAAACAGGTAGAAGTCCTTACAGAAAAAGAGGAAAAAACATACAAACAGGTGATGGAAATGAACAAAACCATACTAGACCTAAAAAGGGAAGTAGACACAATAAAGAAAACTCAAAGCGAGGCAACACTAGAGATAGAAACCCTAGGAAAGAAATCTGGAACCATAGATTTGAGCATCAGCAACAGAATACAAGAGATGGAAGAGAGAATCTCAGGTGCAGAAGATTCCATAGAGAACATCGGCACAACAATCAAAGAAAATGGAAAATGCAAAAAGATCCTAACTCAAAATATCCAGGAAATCCAGGACACAATAAGAAGACCAAACGTACGGATAATAGGAGTGGATGAGAATGAAGATTTTCAACTCAAAGGTCCAGCAAACATCTTCAACAAAATTATTGAAGAAAACTTCCCAAATCTAAAGAATGAGATGCATATGAACATACAAGAAGCCTACAGAACTCCAAATAGACTGGACCAGAAAAGAAATTCCTCCCGACACATAATAATCAGAACATCAAATGCACTAAATAAAGATAGAATACTAAAAGCAGTAAGGGAAAAAGGTCAAGTAACATATAAAGGCAAGCCTATCAGAATTACACCAGATTTTTCACCAGAGACTATGAAAGCCAGAAGAGCCTGGACAGATGTTATACAGACACTAAGAGAACACAAACTGCAGCCCAGGCTACTATACCCAGCCAAACTCTCAATTATCATAGAGGGAGAAACCAAAGTATTCCACGACAAAACCAAATTCACGCATTATCTCTCCACGAATCCAGCCCTTCAAAGGATAATAACAGAAAAAAACCAATACAAGAACGGGAACAACGCCCTAGAAAAAACAAGAAGGTAATCCCTCAACAAACCTAAAAGAAGACAGCCACAAGAACAGAATGCCACCTTTAACAACTAAAATAACAGGAAGCAACAATTACTTTTCCTTAATATCTCTTAACATCAATGGTCTCAACTCGCCAATAAAAAGACATAGACTAACAAACTGGCTACACAAACAAGACCCAACATTTTGCTGCTTACAGGAAACTCATCTCAGAGAAAAAGATAGACACTACCTCAGAATGAAAGGCTGGAAAACAATTTTCCAAGCAAATGGTATGAAGAAACAAGCAGGAGTAGCCATCCTAATATCTGATAAGATTGACTTCCAACCCAAAGTCATCAAAAAAGACAAGGAGGGACACTTCATTCTCATCAAAGGTAAAATCCTCCAAGAGGAACTCTCAATTCTGAATATCTATGCTCCAAATACAAGAGCAGCCACATTCACTAAAGAAACTTTAGTAAAGCTCAAAGCACACATTGCGCCTCACACAATAATAGTGGGAGACTTCAACACACCACTTTCACCAATGGACAGATCATGGAAACAGAAACTAAACAGGGACACACTGAAACTAACAGAAGTGATGAAACAAATGGATCTGACAGATATCTACAGAACATTTTACCCTAAAACAAAAGGATATACCTTCTTCTCAGCACCTCATGGTACCTTCTCCAAAATTGACCACATAATAGGTCACAAATCAGGCCTCAACAGATTCAAAAATATTGAAATTGTCCCATGTATCCTATCAGATCACCATGCACTAAGGCTGATCTTCAATAACAAAATAAATAACAGAAAGCCAACATTCACATGGAAACTGAACAACACTCTTCTCAATGATACCTTGGTCAAGGAAGGAATAAAGAAAGAAATTAAAGACTTTTTAGAGTTTAATGAAAATGAAGCCACAACGTACCCAAACCTTTGGGACACAATGAAAGCATTTCTAAGAGGGAAACTCATAGCTATGAGTGCCTTCAAGAAAAAACGGGAGAGAGCACATACTAGCAGCTTGACAACACATCTAAAAGCTCTAGAAAAAAAGGAAGCAAATTCACCCAAGAGGAGTAGACGGCAGGAAATAATCAAACTCAGGGGTGAAATCAACCAAGTGGAAACAAGAAGAACTATTCAAAGAATTAACCAAACGAGGAGTTGGTTCTTTGAGAAAATCAACAAGATAGATAAACCCTTAGCTAGACTCACTAAAGGGCACAGGGACAAAATCCTAATTAACAAAATCAGAAATGAAAAGGGAGACATAACAACAGATCCTGAAGAAATCCAAAACACCATCAGATCCTTCTACAAAAGGCTATACTCAACAAAACTGGAAAACCTGGACGAAATGGACAAATTTCTGGACAGATACCAGGTACCAAAGTTGAATCAGGATCAAGTTGACCTTCTAAACAGTCCCATATCCCCTAAAGAAATAGAAGCAGTTATTAATAGTCTCCCAGCCAAAAAAAGCCCAGGACCAGACGGGTTTAGTGCAGAGTTCTATCAGACCTTCAAAGAAGATCTAACTCCAGTTCTGCACAAACTTTTTCACAAGATAGAAGTAGAAGGTATTCTACCCAACTCATTTTATGAAGCCACTATTACTCTGATACCTAAACCACAGAAAGATCCAACAAAGATAGAGAACTTCAGACCAATTTCTCTTATGAACATCGATGCAAAAATCCTTAATAAAATTCTCGCTAACCGAATCCAAGAACACATTAAAGCAATCATCCATCCTGACCAAGTAGGTTTTATTCCAGGGATGCAGGGATGGTTTAATATACGAAAATCCATCAATGCAATCCATTATATAAACAAACTCAAAGACAAAAACCACATGATCATCTCGTTAGATGCAGAAAAAGCATTTGACAAGATCCAACACCCATTCATGATAAAAGTTCTGGAAAGATCAGGAATTCAAGGCCAATACCTAAACATGATAAAAGCAATCTACAGCAAACCAGTAGCCAACATCAAAGTAAATGGAGAGAAGCTGGAAGCAATCCCACTAAAATCAGGGACTAGACAAGGCTGCCCACTTTCTCCCTACCTTTTCAACATAGTACTTGAAGTATTAGCCAGAGCAATTCGACAACAAAAGGAGATCAAGGGGATACAAATTGGAAAAGAGGAAGTCAAAATATCACTTTTTGCAGATGATATGATAGTATATATAAGTGACCCTAAAAATTCCAACAGAGAACTCCTAAACCTGATAAACAGCTTCGGTGAAGTAGCTGGATATAAAATTAACTCAAACAAGTCAATGGCCTTTCTCTACACAAAGAATAAACAGGCTGAGAAAGAAATTAGGGAAACAACACCCTTCTCAATAGCCACAAATAATATAAAATATCTCGGCGTGACTCTAACGAAGGAAGTGAAAGATCTGTATGATAAAAACTTCAAGTCCCTGAAGAAAGAAATTAAAGAAGATCTCAGAAGATGGAAAGATCTCCCATGCTCATGGATTGGCAGGACCAACATTGTAAAAATGGCTATCTTGCCAAAAGCAATCTACAGATTCAATGCAATCCCCATTAAAATTCCAACTCAATTCTTCAACGAATTAGAAGGAGCAATTTGCAAATTCATCTGGAATAACAAAAAACCGAGGATAGCAAAAACTCTTCTCAAGGATAAAAGAACCTCTGGTGGAATCACCATGCCTGACCTAAAGCTTTACTACAGAGCAATTGTGATAAAAACTGCATGGTACTGGTATAGAGACAGACAAGTGGACCAATGGAATAGAATTGAAGACCCAGAAATGAACCCACACACCTATGGTCACTTGATCTTCGACAAGGGAGCCAAAACCATCCAGTGGAAGAAAGACAGCATTTTCAACAATTGGTGCTGGCACAACTGGTTGTTATCATGTAGAAGAATGCGAATCGATCCATACTTATCTCCTTGTACTAAGGTCAAATCTAAGTGGATCAAGGAACTTCACATAAAACCAGAGACACTGAAACTTATAGAGGAGAAAGTGGGGAAAAGCCTTGAAGATATGGGCACAGGGGAAAAATTCCTGAACAGAACAACAATGGCTTGTGCTGTAAGATCGAGAATTGACAAATGGGACCTAATGAAACTCCAAAGTTTCTGCAAGGCAAAAGACACTGTCTATAAGACAAAAAGACCACCAACAGACTGGGAAAGGATCTTTACCTATCCTAAATCAGATAGGGGACTAATATCCAACATATATAAAGAACTCAAGAAGGTGGACCTCAGAAAATCAAATAACCCCCTTAAAAAATGGGGCTCAGAACTGAACAAAGAATTCTCACCTGAGGAATACCGAATGGCAGAGAAGCACCTGAAAAAATGTTCAACATCCTTAATCATCAGGGAAATGCAAATCAAAACAACCCTGAGATTCCACCTCACACCAGTGAGAATGGCTAAGATCAAAAATTCAGGTGACAGCAGATGCTGGCGAGGATGTGGAGAAAGAGGAACACTCCTCCATTGTTGGTGGGATTGCAGGCTTGTACAACCACTCTGGAAATCAGTCTGGCGGTTCCTCAGAAAATTGGACATAGTACTACCGGAGGATCCAGCAATACCTCTCCTGGGCATATATCCAGAAGAAGCCTCAACTGGTAAGAAGGACACATGCTCCACTATGTTCATAGCAGCCTTATTTATAATAGCCAGAAGCTGGAAAGAACCCAGATGCCCCTCAACAGAGGAATGGATACAGAAAATGTGGTACATCTACACAATGGAGTACTACTCAGCTATTAAAAAGAATGAATTTATGAAATTCCTAGCCAAATGGATGGACCTGGAGAGCATCATCCTGAGTGAGGTAACACAATCACAAAGGAACTCACACAATATGTACTCACTGATAAGTGGATACTAGCCCAAAACCTAGGATACCCAAGATATAAGATACAATTTCCTAAACACATGAAACTCAAGAAAAATGAAGACTGAAGTGTGGACACTATGCCCCTCCTTAGAAGTGGGAACAAAACACCCATGGAAGGAGTTACAGAAACAAAGTTTGGAGCTGAGATGAAAGGATGGACCATGTAGAGACTGCCATATCCAGGGATCCACCCCATAATCAGCATCCAAACGCTGACACCATTGCATATACTAGCAAGATTTTATCGAAAGGACCCAGATGTAGCTGTCTCTTGTGAGACTATGCCGGGGCCTAGCAAACACAGAAGTGGATGCTCACAGTCAGCTAATGGATGGATCACAGGGCTCCCAATGGAGGAGCTAGAGAAAGTACCCAAGGAGCTAAAGGGATCTTCAACCCTATAGGTGGAACAACATTATGAACTAACCAGTACCCCTGAGCTCTTGACTCTAGCTGCATATGTATCAAAAGATGGCCTAGTCGGCCATCACTGGAAAGAGAGGACCATTGGACACGCAGACTTTGTGTGCCCCGGTACAGGGGAACGCCAGGGCCAAAGGGGGGGAGTGGGTGGGTAGGGGAGTGGGGGTGGGTGGGTAAGGGGGACTTTTGGTATAGCATTGGAAATGTAAATGAGCTAAATACCTAATAAAAAATGGGAAAAAAAAAAAAAAAAAAAAAAAAAAAAAAAAGAAGATAGAGGACAATCCTTGGGAGTACATTCTCCCAGAACTGTACTCAGGTTCATAAGCTTTCACAGTTGCCACTTTTCCTCACTGAGGACGCTTACCAGCTCTGATCCTAATGTCAGGAAAACAACAAACAAAAACAAACAAACAAAAACAACCCTTACTCTTTTGTTACTCTCCACAAATTTCTTTGAAGATACAGCACACTAAGTTTCTAGCCAGGCAGTGTGTTGCATGTCATTAATCCTGGCACTGGGAAGGCAGAGAAGTCTGTGAGTCTGAGCATATCCTTGTATAAGAAGCAAGTTTCAGGACTGCCAGGGTTACACAGAGAAACCCTGTCTCAACAAACAAACAAACAAACAAAAAAAAAACCAAAATTATAATTTCTTTCCAAAATATTTACAGTTTCTTGAAGAAAGTTATTTATGGACATTTGGGGTATTTACTTCTTATACAGCTGTCTTATTTAAAAGAGCTAGCATACTCCTATTGATTCTGTGTCCATGGGTCAAGAGGCTTACACACACAAACACACACACACACACACACACACACACACACACACACACACACACACTATAGACACACAGGGAGAAAACCCTTGCTATATGTATAACTGATCCATTTAACCCTTTGCAGTTTAATTTTTTAATCTTTTTCTTTTGTATTTTATGGATACCAGGCATGTTTGTGTTTTTACCTCACCTGTGACCTTATGTTATCAATGTAGCATTGTTTGGCCAGAGTACTATATCATAATAAAGCAGTGTTATTACCTGGCTGCATATCTAGACTGCCTGGGGTCTTTCCTCATTCAAGATAAAGTAAATCAGCATCTCTAGGTATTGGCTTTAATACATTTTCAAAGTTCCCCAGAGGAGTCTCTTAAATGCAGCAAAGATGTAAAATTATTGAACTAAGGGGACTTCCAAATATTGAACAGTGATCCAAAATTATTCATTAAAAAGATAGTGAAGTTATGGAATTATGACATTGAATATTTAAAACAGATTACAGTTCAGTTTATAGCTGTGCTTACCACTTCCCTGTGGGCCTTTTTGAAATTTGTTAGTAAAGTTTGTGCAGGTGTTTTTCATGTTTCCATAGATGTGTCATGAGTTCACTGAAGGTAGGTCAATTGTTTCTGTTCATTTGAGGCTCAATTACATAATTAATAATAAATTCATCAACACTATGAATACCATTATCTTCACCCAGAATCTGTGTACTGTAATAGATGCAAAAATCTTGTTTGAACAGTCATTCAATCATTCAAATACTTATCAATATCTACTTTGTTCAAAAGCATAAGTTTTGCTTTGGTGTTTTCAAAATATATGTATAGATATGACCCTCAGAAATCCAGGTACACATATTCAACTGCCTATTAGTATTGCATCTTGGTCATATAATGGGATTTTTTAACTTAATATGTCCAAAAGAGAACTTTTGATTTATATGTCTAAATCCAATCTTCACTTAGTATTTTCAATTTCAGTAAAGGGCATCTGTGCATGACTTTTCCTGGGGAGACACAAAGTAATGTCTATTCACTCCACACAGGGCACTGACAGACCAAAGAAATGATTCTGTCCAAGTCTATCTTGGTGAAACAGTGAGGGTTTTTTTCTATTTCTTTTCTTTCTTTCCTGTTTTTTTTTTTTCTTTTTCTTTTTGGTTTCTAACAGGAGCATGTGTAACTCTTGGTCAGCCACACTGTGGAAAGCATCCCAGTGTGGAAGACTCATGAAAGACGCATCACTGGAGTAAGTCCCAGCACTAGCCCATTTTCTTCGCACTCTAACATTTTGAACTTCATGCGCATGTGGGGCAGATTTGAGTGCAGCAGGAAGCAGGAAGGGTTGTTGGCTGTAATTTCAGGTGAACGTCTGATGGCTCTTTCTACCTCCCTTTATGTTGGAATACTAATAGGCCTAATCTCTTTAGCTTGTACTGAAGAGAGTTGCTTGAATCAATTATTTCATTAACATTTTTTCAAGTGATTTATTTGATAAAATTCATACAAAACATGGGTAACCTACTGGAGCTACTTTTTAGATAACTCTGAAGTATCATTTCTACTAGAAATGCAAAGGATGGAACCTAGAGCATTGACAATATACTAGATAATTCTTACATTGAGTTATTTATTTTCAGACCAAGTATTTGTTGTAATACTGATAAATTTGTTAGACTTTCTTTTAAAATATGTTGTTTTTAAATCACTTTGTTTTATGTGTTCAACATATTACATGGTTCTTAATCTTTTCTTGTGTGTGTCTGAATGTGCGTACTTTTACAACATTTGAAGGTTGGAGGACTCCTTGTCTTCTATCTCATTTGAGATGGGGGACATTTTGTTGTTCACTTCCTGTGTATATCAGGCTCAATGTCTTATATTTCTGCCTCCCTTTAATTTCAAAATAGGAGCATTGAGATTAGTGAGATGTATCATCATACTTGTCTTTATGTGGGTTTCAACTTCGTCCTCCAAGTTCTAAAGCCAACTTTCCTGCCCTCCTTATTCTTTTGATTCTTAAATTTTCCTAGTTTCTGTTAGGAAAAGATTACTCCTTATTGTTACTCTGTCCTGTTGATAAATCTAGCAATCTTTCAAACGTCTTTGTTTTCCACCAAAATAGGATACCCATGGTTTCATTTTTGTTCTTTGTTTTGTTTTGTTTTTGTTTTTGTTTTGTTTTGTTTTGTTTTTCGAGACAGGGTTTCTCTGTATAGCCCTGACTGTCCTGTTGCTCACTTTGTAGACCAGGCTGGCCTTGAACTCAGAAATCTGCCTGCCTCTGCCTCCCAAGTGCTGGGATTAAAGGAATGTGCCACCACCGCCTGGCCAGTGTGCTTTTTTTAATGAATAAACTGCTGCTAGAAAAGCATATTACTCAAATCATTCTATTGGTTAGACAATCTTACATGTCCATCTCCAAATGGTCCCTGTCTAGAGGAATTATTTTTATTTGAATTCAGTGGGTTTAAATTAAAAAGAGTGTACTTAGTTGTCTTCTCTAACTATATGGTATGTCTGTATTGCTGAAGATACCATAATTTTGCTATAAGACATAGAGAAATCCATGGTAGACTGGAGAGATGGCTCAGAGGTTAAAAGCACTGGATGCTTTTCCAGGGGTCTTGAGTTCATTTGTGAGCGCACATGATGACTCATAACAATCTATAATGCAATCTGGTATCATCTTCTGGTCTTCAGGCATCCATGCAGATAGAATATTGTACTCATAGGAAATAAATAAACCTTTAAAAATCAATGTCAAACAGACTGGGAAACTTCCTCCTTCTTGCTAGCTTTCATCATGTTGGAAGGTGTTATACAGGCTAGCTAGAAGAGAAATCCTCATTGCTTCAACCATCTTACACAGTGCTAGACTCTGAATCCTACAATACCAACCTGTCAGGGAAATGTGCTCATTGGTGCAATAGTAACATGACTTTTATAAGCTAACTAACCACATCTGACCCACTCATCTAAAAAAATTTAAGCCTGAATTGTCCCTGTCTAAAGGAAAGGAAATGCAGGCATATCTGATTTGCTATGAGGCTGGCATCATGATGGCAATTGAATTCCGTGCCTGGAACTGTAATCTCGATCAAGAGTCTGTGGCTAGGAAGTTATAGGCACCAAGATAGAACTTATTATTATTTTAGTAAATAGTCATGCTATTAAATGACCTACCAAATACTTAAGTTTATAGTCACATACATGGGCTGCTCTCAACCTTTGCCATAGTAGCTTCTTTTATTTTTAAAAATTTATTCTATATTTTAATTTTGAGGATTATTTTTGCATCATTTTGCCTCACTCTGTCTTTCCTCCAAACAACACCATATACCTCTCCTTATTCTTTTTGAAATTCAAGGTCTTTTCCTTTTTTGGTAATTGGTGTTAGATGTATATATTTAAATGTATATAAAACACATATATGTATTTTTTTGTGTAAGGTTGAGGACTGTAAGGGCTTTCCCACATTCACAATAGCATGCCTATTTCTATTGCCTTGTTCAGCTTGTATTTAAGCAGTCAGGCTGGTGAGATTTTAATCTTAGCTTCTGAAATTAATAGGAGCCACAATCTCACGGAAAATTCCATGATTTTATTATTCGTGCAATCCTTTCAGTTTCCCTTTTGCAATGATTCCTTAGCCTTGAGTACAGGAGTAGTTTTGTAGGTGTATCAATTGGAACTATGCTCCACAACTCCACATTTTTTGTGTGATTGTGGTTCTCTGTAATTGTCTCTTTCTGTTGCAAAGAAAGGTTTCCTTGATGAGAGTTGAGGACTACACTTATCTGTGGGTATAAGGACAAATATTTTAGAATTTGGTTAGGGGTTATGCTGGCTTGGTAAAGTGGCATTTATAGATTCTCTTCCAAAATCCATGCCTTCACTAGACCTGAGTGGCTGGTTAGGTTTCCAGCACAAGGAACATTTTCCCTTATCACCAAGGTTTTAAGTCCTATTAGAGAGTTGTTTTTTACAATCAGGGCATGTTTATTGAGCTTGGTCTTGTGCACTATGTATTTAGATGCTGAGTTCTGTGACCCAAGATCATGCTGCAGTCTGGAATGACCAATGTGCCGTAAAGAATGCTCCACTTTATCTCTGATTCATTAATAAAAGGCTGGAGCCTATAACTGGGCAGGATAAAGAGGAAGGTGGGACTTGAGATTGATTAGGAGAATCTCAGGTAGGGAGAAGGAGGAGAGGAAGAGGAAGAGGAAGAATGAGAAGGAGAAGGAGAAGGAGAAAGAGAAGGAGAAGAAGACAGAGGAGGAAGAGGAGGAGGAGGAGGAGGAGGAAGAGGAGGAGGAGGAGGAGGAGGAGGAGGAGGAGGAGGAGGAAAAAGGCAGGAGAAGAAGGCAGTTACCACGAGGCAGGATGGACCATGATGAACACATGGCCAAAAGAAGCTCACAGTAAGGACACACACATGAAACAGAACAAGATTCAGTTAGCAAATAATTATCTGGTTATTAATAATCTAACAAGGTTATAATTGTCTCGTTCCTGCTCAGTTTTGGTTTGTAGCTTGTTAATAATTTTTGATGTTTTTGTGTTGTTTACTTGGGAGCTAAACAGAAAAGAGTGTGCCAGACTTTCACCCCTGCCACCAATAAATTTACTTCTCTACATGTTGACTACTACTGCACCCTTAGAGTTCTCATGCATACTGGTCCATGTTATGGTTCATAGGCATTTTAGCTTGTTAGGGCTGTTGGTTGCTTCTTTGCTTTGGAAGTTTGCATGGAACCTTTTATTACTAGGAAAGCTGATTCTAACAAAAGAGGCTTTCAGGTCAGTTTCACCCCAGAAGCCTCTGGGCTTTGTGTCTGAAGTTCATGGTATCTTCAGCAATTGAGGCTTACCTTCTACATATGTAGAGCAAATAAGGCGAATTGTAATAACCTCTTATGTTTTGGGAGACTCTTGAACAACTTGGTCCAACAATTCAAAAGAAGAAATGAGTGGTCATGACTAGTATTAGTGTTTTTCTTAGGTCATTGTTTGCTCGTGGAGGAAGTATTGTCAGCCCAGATGAAAGAATCTCATTTAAACTATATGTACACACACACACACACACACACACACACACACACACACACTAGTTGACAATCTACCTAAGAAGGTAAATTGTCATCCAGACAAAAACGAAATAGAGAGGTGTTGGGGCAAAGTGATATTAAAAACCAAATGGACCTACAAGATATAGACCGAAAATTTCACCCAAACATAAGAGTATACCTCCTTCTCTGCACCTCATTGAACTTTCTCCAAAATTTGCCACATACTCAAAGCAACTTTCAATAGATACAAGAAAACTGAAATAATACCCTGCAGCAATATCAAAAACAGTAACAACAGAGAACTTAAAAACTGATGGAAACTGAACAAATCTCCACCGAATGAAAAGTGAATTATGCCATATAATGTAACCAGTTCTAAGAAGGAAGTTCATAGCACTAAGTGATTACATAAAAAAAAATTTGGAGAGATCACGTATTAGCAACTTAACAATGTACTTACCAGGAAGTTCTATAACCAAGCCAGCTCAGTCAGTCAACAGGGTCTCAAGGGAGGGAGTGAGGATTGAAAAAGAAGAAAAACAATTAGACAACATTATAACATGACTTCAGCCAGTACTGAGACTGAAGCAGCTTTATTTCTCTCCAGTCTGCTTTTATATCATCCTAGGTATATCAAAAACAAAACAAAACAAAACAAAACAAAACAAAACAAAACAAAAAAACCCCCAACAACAACAAACAAAACCCACGGTCAATTCTTAGATCAAAGACAAAGTAATCAAGTGAAGTAGTAATCACAGAGATCACACATGATAGTAATCAAGCAAAGTAGTAAGCAAAGAGATCACATAAGGTAGCAATTCAGAAAAGTAGTAAGCAAAGCCCCATAGTCACTGTTTTCAATATTCTTTTCTGAGCCTCCTTCCTTGTCTGAGCCCAGTGACAAATGCCAAATTCCTAGAAGCAGCACCAAAAAACTGTCAACATTCTAGAACAAAAAGAAAACATCACATCCAAGAGAAGTAGATGACAACAAATAAAGTCAGGGTTGAAATCAGTAAAATACAAATAACAAAAGCAAACCAAATCAAAGAATGAAAGCATTGGTTCTTTGAGAATACCATTAGGATTCAAAAACTCTTATACAAATTAACTAAAAGGGAGACACTAAGGAAATCCAGAGGAGCAAAACAAAACAACCTGTCCTGATGTCCCTGGGAAGGCTGTTCTTCTCTGAGAGGAGTGAAGTAGATTTAGAGGAGAGGCTAGGTGAGGTAGGAGTATGGAGAGACTGGGGTGGGGGGAGAACTGCAGTTGGACTGTAATGTATGAGAAAAGAATAAAACAAATTTAAAAAATTCTGTACTCCACCAAATTGGAAAATCTAAAAGAAATAGATAGGTTTCTCAATAACTACCATTACCAAAGTTAAATCAATAGCAGATAAGCAATTTAAATATCAATTTAAAATTCTCCCAACCAAAACTGCCTGGGACCAGATGGTTATACCCCCCAGATTCTCCCAGACTTTCAAAGAAGAGCTAATACTAATACTCCTCAAATTATTAAAGAAAATAGAAACAGAAGGAACATCGAAAAATCCATTTTATAAAGCCACAGGCACCTTGATACCCAAACCACACAAGGACCCAAGTTCAAGAGAACTACAGACCAATTTCTGTTACAGATATAGGTTAGTAAAATACTTCAAGTACATCAAAATAAAAATATGTACATCAAGAACATCTCTGACTACAATCATCTAGGCTTCATCCCAGTGATGCAGAGATGGTTCAACATATGTAGATCAATACATGTAATCTACCATGTAAGCAAGCTGAAATCATCATCTCATTAGATGCAGAAAAGACATTTCACAAAATGCAACAATCCTTCATGTTAAAAGTCCTGGTGAAAATAGGGATACAAGAGAAATCCTTCAACATAATAAAGGCAGTTTCCAACATTTATTATCTTAAATAGAGAGAAACTCAAAACAATTTCTTTAAAATTAGGATCCAGACAAAGTTGTCCATGCTTTGCATACCAATTCAATATAGTACTCGAAGACTTAGCTAGAGCAATAAGAATGAGATCTAGTGGATACAATTTGGAAAGGAAGAAGTCAAAGTATATTTGCAGAAAATATGAAAGTATACATAAATGACCCAAAATTTCACCAGAAGATACCAATAACTGATAAACACTTTCAGGAAAGTAACTGACTACAAAATTAACTCACAAAAGTCAGTAGCTCTCCCATATAGAAATGACAAATTTACTGAGAAAGAATTCAGGGAAACAACACTTTACACAGAATTAAAAAAGAATTTTACCAACTACATGTCCCCAAAAGACTAATATCCAATAGATACATCATATAATATTATTTTTTCTTGAGTTCAATAAACTAGATGCAAAGGAAATAAATATCCCAATTAAAATGGGGATACCTATATAAATAGAATTTTCAATAGAGGAAACTCAAATTCCTAAGAAATACTTAAAGAAATGTTCAACATCCTTAGCCATAAGAGGAATGCACATCAAAACTTCCTTGAAATTTCATCTTACACCTGTCAGCATGGCTATAAATCAATAAAACAAGTGACAGTTCATGCTGGTGAAGATGTCATTGGTAAGGGGAACACTCACCCACTGTTGGTAGGAGTGCGAACTTGTACAGCCACTATATAAATCAATGTGGCTGTTGTTCCAGAAGATAAGAATCGATCTACCTCAAGATTCAGCTTTTCCCCAGTACAGGGGAACGCCAGGGCCAAAAAGGGGGAGTGGGTGGGTAGGGGAGTGGGGGTGGGTGGGTATGGGGGACTTTTGGTATAGCATTGGAAATGTAAATGAGCTAAATACCTAATAAAAAATGGAAAAAAAATGACATGCCACTACAAATGGAAAATTCCACACCATGAAACTTGCACAAAATTATTAAAATATTATGTAAAATCACTATCTAAATATATATATCAAATGTATTTGAAACATAAATGACTTTCATGTTTAAACCTGTAAAAAAAAAAAAAAGATTCAGCTTTTCCTCTCTTAGGAATATACTCAAATAATGCTTCAATCCTACCACAGAGACACTTACTCAACCATGCTTCTCGTTGCTCTATTCATAATAGCCAGAAATTGGAAGTAACATTAGACGTCTCTCAACAGAAGAATGGATGAAGAGAATGTGGTATTTTTACACAATGGAGCCATTTAGAAAAAAAGGACACTCTCAACAGAAGAATGGATGAAGAGAATGTGGTATTTTTACACAATGGAGCCATTTAGAAAAAAAGGACATCATGAAATTTGTAGCTATATGGATGGAAGTAGAAAAAATTATACTGAGTAAAGTATCATAGACACAGAAAGACAAGTACAGTATGTATTTGCTTTTATGCGGATCTTAGCTGTTAAGTCAATAAAAACCAAAACTACAATCTGCAGTACCATAGAGGGTATGTATAAAATAAGAGACTAGATGGTACAGATGTAGAAAATGAAAGTAGAGTAGATAATTATAGATGGATGGGGGGTGTGAAACAGAATCAGGTGAGGAAGTTGATGGGAGAGAGGGTTGATATGGAAACCTAAAACAATATAAACTTCCTAAAATATAGTCTAAATGAAATGGCCAAATAATGAGTGAGACAGATTCCCAACTAATCATATTTTATTACCAAACAAAGTTAAATGAAGCTCCCAGTACTAGGGTTGTATTGCATGTAATTGAGATATTTGCCAAGGGGTCCCATGGAAATCCCCAAATAACCTATGCAGTTGCCAAAAACAGGCTTCTCTCCACAAACTGACAGCAAAATTCCATTGCTGAATACAATACCTGCACAACTTATTGAACCTGAAGAAACCAGCATAGTACATACATAGGACCTTCTTCTCTATATTCTAATGTCTACAGAACAGGAAGGTATGCTGTAAGCTACCAACAGAGAAACACAAACAGCAACAGAGCCATAAACCCTTTGATCTGCAATTTGTCTTACATACAAAGTTATGCTAGGGCAATGGTTGCAGCACAATGCTAATGGAAGAAACCAACCAATGTCTGGTTTGACATAAGGTCCATTTCTCATGATTGAACCCATATTTCTGGTTCTTGACGAAGAACAGGAGACTAGATAACCCTGGCACCTAAGGTAGAACCAAATATTACTGTTCCAAAATCAACAACAAAACAGTGATAAATTGACTCCTAATGCTATTTTGGTATATTCATAGGTCAGTGCCTTGTTTAGCCATCATCAGAGAAGCTTCCTCCTGCAGCAGATGGGAACAAATGCAGAGACCTACAGCCAGCATGTAGAGAGTGAGAAAACTTGGAACACCCAGTCCTAAATGAGATATCTACATCAAATTTCTCCCCTCAGAGCTCAGGGAACCCCATAAAAAGATAGACAGAAAGAGGGTAAGAGACAGGGTATGGAGAACACCAAGAAAATAAGGTCTTCTTAATAAACTAATCAAAGCTCATAGGAATTCATAGAGACTGAGGTAGCAAGCACAGGGCCTGCACAGGTCTGCAGCAAGGTCTCTGCTTTTATATTACGGATTCCAGTTTAATATTTTTATTGGACTGAGTGTGGGAATGAGTGGATCTCTGATTCTTGTCCCTTTTTTCCTTTTGTTGGGTTGCATTGTCCAACCTCAATGTGATGGTTTTTATTTTATTTTATTATATTGTATTATGTTATATTTCGTTGCTTTCTTTTCAAAGCCTATTCTTTTCTATTGTGAGCCAGAAAGGGAGCAGATCTGGGGTGGGGAGGGGAGGTGGGGAGGAACTAAGAAGAGTAGAAGGAGGGAACCTTTAATCAAGATATATTATATAAGAAAAATATATTCTCAATAAAAGGAAAAGAATTTAAAAAAGAAATGAACATAAAAAAATAAGAAAAAGAACATGAAGTTGGTAAGGAGGCATGGTTGGGAGTAATGGCTGATATAATAGACATAATCATATTTCATTAATATATAATATACATATATATTTTAAATTCTCAAAATAAAAGAAAAAATAAAAGACTACTGAAAGTTGAGATGAAAATTAGTTGGAAGTACAGGATGAGGAACCAGGGGTGGGTATAGTAGAAGATGGGCTTAATCAAAATACATTATCTATGACTATATAGAAATGGATTTTATAGGCTTTGTTAAAAGGAATAAAATCAGGGTAGACATAGACCAAATAGTGGCTAAGTAATTAATCCTATGTCTTCACTAAACAAAGTCTCACAAAGGACTTTGCATCATATTTATTGAACATCACAGGAAAAAAAATGATATGGTAAAGGAGTGAGGAATCTCATCTTAATCAATTTTCCCCCAAGTGTTTACAACAGAAGATTTACTGAATCCTAGAACAGCAATCAAAACATAAACATGGATGAATGTATTTCTGATCTCTGCATGAATAAGGTGTATAAATCTCTGTGAGATAGGACGATATGCATGTGTCTGTCCTGACGAGTATTCTATTGTGAACTGTGAGTTGGAAATTGATGAATGTGGAACCCAGCCGAGTCTACATCATGCCACATTTCAGGATGCTCTTGGGGCTTACTCTGAGACTACACACCTGGATTCCTTGAAGACTACTGTGATTTCAACATTGATGAATGTGCCAGTCAGCCATGTCTCCATGGAGGACTATGCATGAATGGAGGAAACAACTACTACTGTAACTTACACAGGTGGTGGATTCACAGGGACACACTGAGAGACTTTGTTGTCTCATTGTTGGTCAATGAGACAAGTCTTATCACAATGGTACAACAAGTAAAGACACTGTTGCCAGCTATATTTGTTATTGCTGCCCTTGACACAGATGGACACAAATGAATAAAGTAGCAACCCCTGTCAATTTTGGGGGTGGGGGAAATGTGCTGAGCTGTCATCAGAGGATCAATAGGTACTCATTGCTGGCCTGCCTTCCTCCTTCACCTACCTTGGAGCTTCAGGCTATGTTTATATCTGTCAGCCTAGATTCACAGACAGGAGCCTAGTATAACTGTTCTCTGAAAGGCTCCACCCAGCAGCTGACCAAAACAGATACAAAGACCCACAGCCATACATTAGATGGAGCTGGGAAGACTTGTTGAAGAGTTAGAGGAAGGACTGAGGGACTCTAAGAGGACAGAAACTCCATAGGAAGACTAACAGAGTCAACTAAGACCTTTTGGGGGCCCCCAGAGACTGAACCACCAACCAAAGAGCATACAAAGGCTGGAACTAGGCCCCTTGCACATATGTAGCAGAGGTGCAGCTTGGTCTTCATTTGGGTCCCCCAACAACTGGAATGGGGCTTACTCTGACTGACTGTGTTGCTGGGCTGTGGATGCTATACCCCTAAATGGGCAGCCTTGTCTGTCTTCAGGGGAGAGGATGCGCCTAGTTCTGCAGTGACTTGAGGTCCCAGAATAGGTTGGTAACAGGGGGTGGGGAACCTTACCATTCTCAGAGGCAAAAGGTAAGTATGGGGGGAGAGGCCAAGTGAGGGGTACTGGCAGGACAATGTGGCTACGATTGAGATGCAAAGCAAATAAATGAATAACCAAATGGAAAATTATAAACAAATAAATAAAAAGAAAACACATAAGCTATTTTCTTTCTTTAAATTGGATATTTTATTTGTTTACATTTCAAGTATTATCCCCTATCCAGATTCCCCCTCTCCTAATACCCTATCCCATCCTCACTTACACTGCTTCTATGAGGGTGCTCCCCCACCCACCTACCCACACACTTCTGTCTCACTGCCCTAGCATTCCTCTACACTGAGCATCAAGCCTTCACAGGACCAAGGGTCTCCCTGCCCTTTGATGCAAGATAAGGCCCCCTCAGTTTCTTCATTTCTTCCTCTAACTCCTCCATTGGGGTCCCTGTGCTCAGTCCAATGGTTGGCTGCAAGCATCAGCATCTGTATTGGTCAGGATCTGGCAGAGCCTCTCAGGAGACAGCTGTATAAGGCTCCTGTCAGCAAGCTCTTCTTGGCATCAGCAGTAGTGTCTGGGTTTGGTATCTGCATGCAGGATGGTTCCATAGATGGGGCAGTCTCTGGATGGCCTTTCCTCCAGTCTCTGTTCCACTCTTTGTCCCTGTATTTATTTCCTGTAGGCACGAGCAATTCTGGATTAAAATTTTAGAGATAGGTGGGTGGCCCCATCGCTCAACCTGGGTCCATGCTTAACCTTGGGATATGGTCTCGACAGGTTCTCCCTACCCTTTGTTGGGTATTTCAGCTAATGTCATCCCTGGGGTTCTGGGAGGCTCTTGCTTTCCTGGCATCTGGGACATTCTGATTGCTTATATATGTATTTTGCCGCCAAAATATAAAGCAGATTTGGTTTCTTTGAGGCTGTGTTCAACCTATTGGTTACATTCAACAAATGATTACTACAACAAGCACACACACACACACACGCATGCACTCACACATGCATGCACATACTCATGCACACACACATGCATACTTATACACATACACACATTATTCAGGGTAAGGAGCATAGAAGAGTACATAATTAATTATTAAAGCTATACAGTTAGCTTACCTGGTAAAAAGCTGATTTCATGGGAAATCAACAGCATCATAATGTTGTTTACATTGTTTTCTTTAAGACAAGTTAAACTTAAACAGTCTCAATATGCAGTATGGATATAGATTAAGTGTGTTGTTTTAATGGTCTCAAGACATATTATTAACTTGGTTGTAAAGTGTAGCAAAAGCTAAATTTTTGAAGGCAAAATGTATTTCCAGAAAAAGCTTTTCCTGCAAGAAGCACTCATTTCATTGCATGCATTGTATCCAGTTAGCTTAGCTTTCATGACAGCCGTCTTTCATTTTCAATATTTTAATTGGTCTCCACTCTTCCTTTCAGAGAAGTTAATTTCCAAAACTGTAATTAACATCCCAGTAGTTATACTTTAGATTTTATTTTATTAGATTAAGAGAATCACTCCCCCCTTTCTTGTCAGTAACCAGTGCCTTTAGAAGTTATATTTTAGATGAGTTGTGTTTTGGAAAGACATGGACCCTTTATATACTAACCCTTACAATTTATTTGTTAGCTACCATCTAGTTATTTCAGGGGGCATATATTTCATCTTTATACCAAATTCAGGAGCAGATCTCCTGAGAATGTTCTTTCTTGTATGTACAGAAAGAGGTCTTTGACAGCTTAACAGATCAGAGCTTACAAAAAAGGAGTAACACGGAGCTCTCTTCTCTTAATGCATTTGGTAATTGCCCTTCACAACTTTAGACATTCACAGGAAGGTGAATGCACAATCAGTCTTCATTATCTGAAGCTAGTTATTACCTCGATCAACTTTGCCCTGTCCTCTTTCTCGGCTCTCACCTGCTGATTGACCAGTTCACTGTCCATTAGCAGTTTTTAGAAGGGCAAAAAGAAAAAGGTTGTTACAATTTATTTAGTCTGCTTAGGTTAAAACATCAGTTCATGCAAAGTGGCTTTATCAAAGTGGAAGAGACAGATGATATCAAGAAAGAAAGCTCATATTTTCCCAATACATATTATATATTTATTTGATATGGTTAACTCTAATGATCATGGCAAAATGGAGAGTTGTCGTTACATTTATATTTAAAATGTCATGTGAAATTTTCCTGCGTTTACATGTACATGTGTGTGTACTATCCCCCCCCCCATGTATGTGTGTGTAGAGGGGGGTTTGAGATAAGTACATGTATAGGTGTAATATACCAGACCTAGTAGTAAAAATGGATCATATTTTTCATTTCTTTCCAAGGCACAGGTATGGTTGTGGCAGAAACAATAAAAAAGTTAGAAGTGGCAGCTTACAACAGGTCAATAGTGCCTCTGAACACAAAAGGATGAGTAGATATATAAGGCAGATCCAAGGACATACTGGTAAAGAGAAGTAGGAAAATGAGTTGGGGGCCTAACTTATGTGTTAGTAAGTTAGTGCCATTTTTAACTGGGGCACAGCTTTACTGGGACCACCTGGAAAATGTTCCAGTGCAGAATGTGCTTCAAAGCTATGCTATTTAGCCTTTGTTGAAAGCTATTTCTTGATGTGACTCTTTGCAAGTTGGTCTATGATACCCAGAGAAAGCATTTAACATGGGGAGTTACAGATTATTGCCAATGGGCTAGGTATTCATGATACTAGTCTGATGTATGATGGAAAGATTCTACTACATATTTGCTAGATTTCCCTTGTAAGAAGACTTTGTAAAGTCACAGAAGTAATGGGATGTTTCCTTGCTTGAAAATGAGACATGTGTCATAAAGCAGAAAGTTGTATTTTTAAGCAGGTGTCCATAAAAAGTATACCTTTTAAGCAGATGATTGCTGTGGGTAACTAAATTTAATTCAGTTAAAGGATTTGAGAGATAATATGCACCATGCTCCAGGTTATCTTACTCAAGAGGCAAGGGAGCTGGATTTTGTTTTTAATCTTCCAAGTCTATCATTACTGCCTGAAAAAATGCTCTTGAGGTAACTGACCCCCTGATATTTCCTACCTCATCCTTGTATAGGCTGAAGGACAGCCTTTGGATTAAAAAAAAATTCTAGTGTTGACAGTAAGGAACTTAGGCATGTCTACAAACTGTGAGAGCCACAGGTCTGGCTTTGTTAAGCTTGATGTGACCTGGATAGCAAGGCATAGAAGGAGTAATGACATTTATCACTGGGCAATTAGTGAGTGGACAATGTCCTTTTTTTGTTTGATTTCCAGTGAAAAGAAGGATGTAAATCCTCAATTTTAATGTCATTCATGACTGAGTACCCACAGAGGTTTACAGAATCACAGTAGAGAAGATTATTGTAGAGTCCAAGTAAAATACTCCATGGAGAAGCGAACTTTTGGGAAGATATTAGGGAGCTATATCACATTGATGTGGTCCACTTTATTATACAATATTTGTTGTAGCCTGGGCCATTAAGATTCTAATAGAACTTTGGGGCTGAAAGGATCATTAGAAATAAACTCTATCCAAACATTTTTTTCTTTTCATTTTTTCTTTGTTTGTTTTGTTGTAGTTTGCATGTGGTTTTAGTGTGTACCTCAAAGAGTCATGTGTTGCAAACCTGATCCTCCAACTGTGGTCATATTAAGAGGTGGGGGTGGTGGTGGTGGTGGTGGTGTCGGGCTTTAGAAGGTGAGGCCTGGAGGAAAATAATTTAGCCATTTAAAAAATGAAGACATTATGTCATTTTGAAAATTAGGTCATTCTTTACCTCAGAAATAATTGATTTAGCTTCCAGGCAACTTTGGTTCTTTAGTTCTCTCACAAGAGAGTGGTTAGAGAAAAGTGAGCCTGATTCCTGATCACTCTGTGGATTCTTATATTCTCATGCATTCTCACCTATTTACAAGAGTTCCTACCAAGATATGGTGGGCAGGGCAGCCCTCACCACAGGATGAATCAATGGGACCCTCCAAAGTGCTCTAAGCGCTGCCTAAGGTGAGCCAAGTAAATAAAATTCCTGTATAAGCTGCTAAGCTTCGTGTGTGTGTGTGCGTGTATGTGTGTGTGTATGTGTGTGTGTGTCTGTGTCTGTGTCTGTGTCTTTGTGAACAAAAAAAGAACAAATACAAGAGTCCTGCTGCTTTTATCTTTTGTGTGTTGAGAGTTGTTTGGATCCATCTATTCTGTTACCAGATGTTGAATGGGTCTGGCACTGGGATTTTGGAAAGTCAAGAGCTATTAAGAATTTGTACATAGTAAAGTATCTGTAGGACAATCAAGCCTTTTACATTGACAAAATTGACTACGTATTAAATTTCTTCTCTGTTTCAGTATGCTGGAAACATGCTTCTTTTTCAACCTCTTGAATATATTCTACAGGGTAGTTTTGTACTTGTGTTAGTTGCTGCTGCATTTTTATTCATAAATTTCCATGGTTCATCCATCTAGGATGATTCAATCATTATTCCTACCAACTTCCAGAGTATGCCTGAGTCTGAAGAATCAGAGAAAGTTGAATGTTATTGTGAAACACAGAGGCAGAATAATGGGCAAGATCTCTTCTGATCATCCAGGGTATCAATACAAGGTGCATTTTCAAGACAAATTTAAAGACCATTACTTAATTTCATGCATACCGTCAACATATACTATGTTTAGTATTTTATTAGGAAACATAATCTTTTCCTCCAGGGAAATTTATTTTTTTTTCTTCCAGTTTACAAATGTAGCTTTGTAGTGTTTGTGGAAACAAAAACTCCCCAGTGGAGAAACATAGATATCATTTTATAATGACAACTGTGATGCTAATTCTCCTTAAGCATTATCATTGAACTCTTCCAGGATGCTCTTTGTTTCTTCAATTCATTCATTACTTAATTGATTTCTAAATTCAGTCTAACAACAAAGGCACATTGAGCATATCCTTGTAACATGCCCATCAATGTGCTCAACAACACGTGAATGTGCAATCAACAAGTATGCACGAGCTATATTCTTATGGAGAGGTGGAGGGGAGTGGCAACACCTTTCCTAGAATGTAGCCCATGGGTCTCTATGAGAAATTTAATTGATAGTGACACAAGGGATTGAACTCTAAGCCTATTTGGTCAGTTCCTGCTTCCCTCTCCATTCCTTTATCTTCTTTCCTGTCTTCCCTCCATCTGTCTGAAAGGGATTTTCTGGACTGCTTCTTAATTCTAATGGCTGGGTTCCCCTGGTGCTGGCTCTTGTCATATAGCCAACTCTTGAAGGTTGTGGAGAAAATGTCACCTTGTTTTTCCCCGGTAAATTCTTTTTATATATTTAGAAATCCAATGTGATTTACTGCAGTGATTCATACTCTGCAGTCCTGGGATTGAATGGCTGAAACCCAGGAGCATAACAAGGAATGTCCTGAATCCCTCAAATGCAGACCTTTAGTTGCCTTAAGCATCTGGGAATTATACATTCAAATAGCTCTGTGTTTTTCTCATATCTTGCTTTGTGTGTGAGAAGGTGGGAGAAAGTCTGGTAGGTGTCACGGGCTAGAAAATGTCATGAATTGCCAGCAACATGCTCATAGTGAAGTAGATTTGTATCTGAACCTGTAGTCTTAAGGATGTTTGGTGCATTAAGTGTGTGATTATTTATTTCCTTCATTACACTTGGTTCCTTAAATTACTGAATTTGTTCTGTTCCCTACAGAATAGATTTGGGTATTTTTTAACTAGTTGTCACTAAACACACAGTTGTTTCCCTTTCAGTCTGTTGGTTGTGTAATTGATTTAAAGAAGCAGTTGAGGTAAACATTTTAAGATATTTTTCTTTCATGGAGAGAGCTAGGACTCTAGTAACTTTTTCTAGGCTGCTGCAAAAGCAAATAAATTTCCTGCAATCTCATTCATGAGTTTGTCCTTTTCATGTCAATAAATTGTTCAGCATGGTTGCTGCAAAATCAGTGAAGAAAAAAATACATGCTCATGGCAAAGAATATATTGATTTTTAAAAAATATATTAAGAATAAAATTGCCTCATACCATGATGAGCAATGAAAGACATTTGTTAGGTGGCCAGTTCATATATTCACAGTTGTACAATTAATTCACTAGGCATTCATATTAGTATCCCAGTTGATTAACCACAACAAAAGATGTAACCCAGAATCATTCAGAGTGTTCTACTTATAGGATGAAAATGGGAAACAAATTCACCAATTAAACTGTTGCTTTATATATTAGTTTTTCCACATGGATTTTATTTTCAAGCAGTATAAATTTGAGACCAAGAACCCAAATAAAACAAATAGGAAATGGTGCATTGTGCTATCATTCTCCAAGGAGGTTGATCATTCTGCTTCAAATGAAAGGATTGATTTATGGAAACAGCCTGTTCATTTGGAAGGGTAGAGTACTAGTACATGCAAATGCATATGTGTTTAATATTCCCCATCAAGACTTAGCAAAAGAAATATCCATTTCTGCCAGAAAGTATGGAATTATATGGGAAGGTTAGGTATAGGGGGCTTTCAGGATAGCATTTGAAATGTAAATGAAGAAAATATCTAATAAAAATGAAATGTAAAAAATTTACTACAATGTTATGAGAATTGACAAATTAAAAATTTAATGTTTTGCCATAATAATTTCAGAGTATCCTTTCAGAAAGATAAATAAGTGTTATGTGTATATGATACTTTCAAACATTTTGAAAATCATCAATAAAAAATACAAAATAGAAAAAAAATTATGGCCTCTTTTTAAAAAAATAATTGTAATTGCAGGCTTCAACACTACATAAAGAACTATAGACAACCAAGGAAAGCTAGGAAGAACACACCAGTTGGGCATTGTTTGTGTTTGTTTTTGTTTTGTAACTGAACTGTTAAATTACACTGGGGTTCGGATTCCTGAAACCAAGAAACCCTTTATAGGGTATCAGACTGCTAAAAACATGACACTTGGCACAATGGTAAAGTAGGAATCGTCAGTAAAGTGGGTTGATTAGTGTTCATCAAAAAATAAAATAAAATCATACACACCTAAATCTCAGAATATGACCAATGAAGATCTTGGCAAAAATAATCAAGATGAAGTTATACTAAGTTAAGTTAGGGTGGGTTCCATGTTAGATTTCATGACATTCATTACAAGGAGAGTGAAAATACCCACAGACAGGGGCAAGGCATAAGGCAATGGATAGCAAAACTGAAGAGAAACAACTACTGTGATATTAAACTGCTTAAGGATTATCTGAAGCATCTGGCAGTTAGCAAGAGGCCAGGAAGGCTTATCAGAAGCTTCTAGAAATTAGGAAAAGGCAAGGAAGTAGACTTCCAGGCTTCACGTAGAGCCTCTTATTTTAAGGCTTCTGTTTCTCTGAATAGTGATAATAAACCTTGGTGGATTTAAGGTAGCAAGATTGTGATAACTTGTTACAGCAGTCTAAAGGCACACACACACACACACACACACACACACACTGTATTGAGCTATATTGGAGTTTGATCTAATTGGATTTGAATAAAATATGATTTTCTTTTCTTCCTTGGGATAGACAAGCACTTTATTTCCTAAGAGAGATATTTGATTTTTATTCTATTGATCCATACATTTAAATCCACCAGTAAATTCAGAGACCATCTTTTATCCTTTGATTTTAATATCCCATGGTTCAGTACATTGTCCCAATTAAAGCACCTTTAACCTATACTGGATTAATTCTATTTAGCTCACTTTATTTAGCTTTAATATCTTTCATCCAAACTGTTATCTCTTTCAGATTTTGGAATATTTACACATGCACACAAACACACACACATAGATAGATAGATAGATAGATAGATAGATAGATAGATAGATAGAATGAAGTATCTTGGGTATACAGCCAAAATATAAATAAAACTTATTTTTGTTTAATATGCAACATTATACATAGCCTGAGAGTAATTATATATAATGTAGATTATATATAAAGTACTAGCATTTTAACTGTTGCATATACCATGAAGATAAGTGTTGAGTTTTTCTACTGTGGCCTCATGTAAGATTTCGTATTTTCACATTAAAGATGCTTAACTTGCAGTAGTTTTGTGTGGCTGGTTCCTTTGTGCTTCACTATAAGTGCTCCAGAGGTTTATGAGAGTCAGAGGTTTGACTTGATACAGCAGTTACCTTTGTTACAGTGTTTGGCCACAGACTGCCCTTTTAACCCTAGCTTCTTTCCTTGAAAATATTTATTAGAAATGTAACTGAGTGAAGATGTTTAGAGTAACGTCAACATTTTAATAGATGGAACATTTCAAGGACAGTCTAGTAAATGTATGTTATCCAGGACATGCAAAGGAAAGGTTTATGACCGCGTGTGTGATAGTTAATATACCACATGTTTAGGTCAGCACTTTTACTCTCTGTTTTGTGACTTTTCTTGGGGAGACATGATCAAATACCTATAAATTCCAGATAAAGCAAAGGCAACATATCAAAAAAAAATAATGCAGCCCAAGTCTAGCTTACCTCATTGGAAAACATACCTCAGTATGGGTGATGACTCACAAAAGCTACTTCCCTAGATCTCAAGAGTCCTGTGGATTTATGAGTTTCTAAAATCTACATTTCAGTGGCTTCTGGATCCCTGTGAACCACCTCCATTCTCCCTTCAGAGAAGAAAATTCTACTTAGGAGAAAATAGCTACACAACTCTTTTCTTTAGAGTTTAGTTCATACTTGGGAAACTGAAGTGCTTTTGCTTTTCTTTGTTTTTTGTTTTCTGTTTTTTTTTTTTTTTTTGTTTTTTTTTATGTTTTTTTTTTGAACTGTTTTTCGGGTTTAATCTCTGTGTTAATTCAAAGGCACAATTGAAATGACTTTAAAATTTATTAAATTACTTATTTTTATTTATCCAGGTGCTTTGATTTCAGGTATGAAATAAACTACATTGCTATAGTTGCTTCAGATAGAGCTTAATAAGTTCCAGGGAGAGTTTGAAAATTTTCACATTAGTTTATTTTAGATCTTAGAGTCCTATGCCAAATCTGACAAATTTGATCAGTGTTTGTGACAGTTCCTATATTAGAGTAAGCCATGTAACCTACATGATATTTGTGTCAGTACATATTTGCTCTTGTGATTTACATTTTAATAAAGGGGTTTTTTTGGTGTGAAAATCCAAGTGCAGTATCAAAAAGCTAAATAAATGCATGATCATAAAAGTGTAAAAATTTGTGATCATTTATAATCCAGATAACATGATTTTTAAAATTATTTTAGTTTTATTGTATATAATCATTGCGAATGATAAGGATATTTTTATATACTGAGAATAATATGCTCCAGACCACATAACCTTTTTTCCTCCTCATGTTAATTCTCTTTGAGTCTCTATATATTTTTGTTTCCAGCTTATTATCATATATACATACTTTAATGAATCTATGTAAAATCTAGAAACCTCATATGAGACAAAACATACAACATTTGTCTTTGTGAGCATGACTTAATTTTTTCAATATGATTATCTTCAATTATATCCCTTTTTCTGCAAATAATATAATTTCATTCTTTATTGCTGGAAGCATCTATTTTCTATATTGTATATAGCAGGTTTTCTTTGTTCATTCATCTGCTATTAAACACCTGGGTTAGTTCTGTAACTTAGCTATTGTGACTAGCACTGCAATTTTAACAAATATTTGCAAACATCTCTGTGATTACTGGACTTGATGTCCTTTGGATTCCAGGAGTGGTAATACAGCTGGGTCATATGCTACTTTTCTACAGAGTCTCCACACTAATTTCCATAGTGGCTAAACTATTTTATATTCTAATCAACAGTGCATAAAAGTTCCCTTATGCCTGTATTTCATCAGCACATTTTAATTATGTTTTTTAAAGAGAAAATACATTCACATTTGTTTTCTTTATGACAAGATACTATACTCTTAAGAAAACCATTGAAAAATGTGTAGTGCTACAACAGATCCACTATTTACAGTAAATATTAATAATAAAGTGTGTTTGTAGAGACAGGGGGAGAAGAGATAAAATTCATGCCTTTCTGGGGCTTAAATAATGACTATATTACCCTAAGATAAAAGAAAGAACTGGATTTGTTGAAAGCATTTGAGATTTGAATGAAACATTTTAAAATGCTGTACCATAGTGAAGCATTTCCCAAATTCTCAGAGGTTAAGTAAGCTTTTCTATAGGTTTAGCCAGAGAATTTGGCAGATTACCAAGTGATTACATTTTCAAGATGCCTATTGCTCTGGATGCCCAGCTTGTCTTATTTACTGTCAGTTATTACAAGGATAGATGCCTCACTAAACATCAAGTGCTAAGTTCACATATCCAGTAGCTTTTTGACACAGGGGTTCCAATTTTCATTTCAGGTTTAAGAAACTGAGGCATAAAGACATAATGAAGTTTTCACAGAGCCAGACATCAATTAAAAGGCATTAGATGCCACTTGATATGGGAGACTAAGTTTTCTTCAGTTAACCATAATTACCCTTTAAAAGAACATAAGTAGAACATTAAGTCCCACCGTACTCAGCTCTTTGCTTTTACCTACTGAGAGGTGTCAGTGCATGGTGGTTAATAGGTCAGGTCGAGCAACCAGACTGGGTAGGTTCACATTTCACATTGGCTACTTATTATCTAGATCATAGAGGTACAGGATATCCTTTCCGTGCTTTCTTTCTTTCTTTCTTTCTTTCTTTCTTTCTTTCTTTCTTTCTTTCTTTCTTTCTTTCTTTCTTTCTTAGTGTAATTGCATTAGTACCTACCTAGCTAGCAGGGTTGTGGTGAATTCAGAAAATTCTGCCTGATATTTGGTGGTTCAAATTAGTGTTTATCACTGAGCTCTGTGATGACTGTATTTTATCAGTTAGGGAAATAACTAACTCTGCCTGAAGTGGCACAGACATGATGGAAAAGCAGAGCTGCGGCAGGCTTTGATCTCAGAATAATGCTAAATCCAGGGTTATTTCCACTATGTCTCAAGTGAAAATGATCAGGTGTCACTGAGCTTTAGGCAAGGAGAGGACACACATATAACTTTAGAAGTCCCTGAAATGCTTGTGCAGTCTTTCAGAGGGAGAATAGAATCATACAGCAGCTATTCTCTGGAAAATACAAATCCTGGTAGCCACAAACACAAGGTTCTGGTTCCAAGGAGCAAGTAGCACAGAGAACAAGTTAAGGAGGCTTACACATCATCCTCATTTAGTGTCTTCTCTTAGAATTTGAAAACTTCCATATGATATGCCCTCTTTCACCCATGTGCCCCCCCTCAACCCCATCTAGATTTGCTGTGGTGGAGTAATCATCTGTCATCACCTGGCGGAGCTAATTCTCAAGATGCTGAGTAGTCAAAGCCTTGGTGTCTTTTGCCTTGCAGAAGTTTTGCAACTTTATGAGGTCCCATTTATCGATTTTTGATCTTACAGCACAAGCCATTGCTGTTCTATTCAGGAATTTTCCCCCTGTACCCATATCTTCGAGGTTTTTCCCTACTTTCTCCTCTATAAGTTTCAGTGTCTCTGGTTTTATGTGGAGTTCCTTAATCCACTTAGATTTGACCTTAGAACAAGGAGATAAGAATTGAAAAATCTGTATGATAAGAACTTCAAGTCTCTGAAGAAAGAAATTGAAGAAGATCTCAGAAGATGGAAAGATCTCCCATGCTCATGGATTGACAGGATCAATATAGTAAAAATGCCTATCTTGCCAATAGCAATCTACAGATTCAATGCAATCCCCATCAAAATTCCAACTCAATTCTTCAACGAATTAGAAAGGGCAATCGGCAGATTCATCTGGAATAACAAAAAACCTAGGATAGCAAAAACTCTTCTCAAGGATAAAAGAACCTCTGGTGGAATCACCATGCCTGACCTAAAGCTGTACTACAGAGCAATTGTGATAAAAACTGCATGGTACTGGTATAGCGACAGACAAGTAGACCAATGGAATAGAATTGAAGACCCAGAGATGTACCCACACACCTATGGTCACTTTATCTTTGACAAGGGAGCTAAAACCATCCAGTGGAAAAAAGACAGCATTTTCAACAAATGGTGCTGGCACAACTGGCGGTTATCATGTAGAAGAATTCGAACTGATCCATAACTGATACTTTTTTAAGAGAGCAGGAAGTAGGTTAGAGTTAGACCTGTTGGCTCTTCATGCCATCTCAATTGAAAGCGATAGTCCCCCTTTGTAAACAAGTGGCCAGACCATGCCTCAGGAGCTCCAATGTCCAGGTCCTGCCACTTTAGACTTCTAAGCCATTCCCTAACTGTTTCCAGCCCTGAGTAAGGAGATTGGTCAGACCCCACCATTTGGGAAAGAAAATCTCACCAATCCTTGAGCTTGCCCCAAGATCAAGCCACACTATCCTTCCAATCACAGGCCATCCTGGAAAGACACACACACACACACACACACACACACACACACACACACACACACAGAGAGAGAGAGAGAGAGAGAGAGAGAGAGAAAGAGAGAGAGAGACAGAGACAGAGACAGAGACACACAGAGAGAGACAGAGAGAGAGAGACAGACAGACAGACAGACAGACAGAGACAGAGAGACAGAGAACCTTTATTAAAATTCTGTACTGCCCAGGTAGCTGCTGCTTCTCACCCAAGAATAGGCAGCCACCTTCCTGGGTTCTTCCCTCCCAATAAATCTCTTGTGTGATGTTTATTGCACAGTATGACTTTGTGCTTTTTATTGTCTACTGGCTTCCAGGACCCCTTTCCATTCTACAGAGTGGGACAGAGGTACTTAATTGGAATTAAAGATAAAAGGGCCAAAGGAAAAAACACAGTGATCCTGACTCCACACCAAGCCCAAGACCAGAACCAAGAAGAATCCCACCAATTCCTGAGCTTACCACAGAAACTTAACAATTACTGAACACAACCCCCACCAATTTCTGAGTGTGCTATCAAACTCATCTATCGCTGAGCACAAAATCCCACCAATCCATGATCGTGAAAATTCACCAATTTCTGAGCTCAACCAAGCTCAGGAATTGAAATACCACCAATCCTCTCCTTGAAAATATTCACCCCGGAAAGCTCTGCCTCCTAAGAAACCCCAAATAAATCCTGCCTTCTGTTCAGATCCCATTTTTCTTTTCTTCCAAACAGAAGTAGCTACCCTCCTGGATTTTTTTTCTTCACAATAAATTTCTTGTGTGAGGTTTGTTGCACTGTGTGACTTTGTGTTATTCATTGGCTCCCAAATGCCAAGATACCTCTCAGAGGAGAGAATTTGCTGGGGAAAACTTCCTTGTGCCAGAGCAGAGGTGTAATACTTTTGTGGGGGAAGTCTTTCCCTTCAGAGTTGCAATACTTACAGAAGTAAGCCTTAGTTTCTTACAGCAGAAGCCTGTTTAATGATACACAAAAAGTCAGCTTCTTTTTCCTCCCTGACTTACTCTGTTTTTCCAAGAAGAGTTTCATGAAGAGCTTCCTGAGATAATCTCTTTACTGAAGACTTACACTGAGATTCTTGAGTAAAGGTCTGCTTATGCAAGAGTCTAACCCTAGACATCGTTTATATGAATTAATTTTAGGTTTGATTCTTTTCCTCCATTTTTTTTGTTATTTTTGGTAGAGTCACATGGGTAAAAGTTCCTTCTCAGATTCACATATATTTATAGAGTACTTGTTGTATGTGAAAGACTGTGCAGAACTAAGAGTGGTAAGTCTTGATCGTGTGTAGGTTATGTGCATGTACTCATATACACCATGCATTCATGTATGCAATAATCCTGTCATATCCAGACAACATTGTTTTGCAGCAGTCCTCTACTACTTCTGTCCTTGCTCTCTTCCCTTTCTCTTTTTGTAATGATCCCTAAACCTTGGGGGATGGATAGGAAGGGAATGATACAGATGTCCCATTTAGGGCTGGGTACTACTTGGTACCTTATTCTCTGCAAATTGATCAGTTATTAGTCTCTGTCAATTACCATTTACTGCAAAAATAAGCTTTTCTTATGATGATTGAGGTGCACTCACCTATGTGCATCCAAGCCCAGATGGGGGTGAGCCTCACAAGTCTCATCCATAGTTGTGGAGTTACTGGCAATTGATGGTTGCTGGTTGAGGAAAAATATCAGTTTTCATTAGGGATGTGGCTCTTGAGAGGCTACCCATATTTCAGTGGAAGATTCTACACTATAATGCATACACTTGTAGCCCTAAGTGAACTCAGTAGACTTAAGAAATCCGGGGATCCATCCCATAATCAGCCTCCAAACACAGACACCATTGCATACGCCAGCAAGTTTTTGCTGAAAGGACCCTGTCTCTTGTGAGGCTATGCTGGTGCCTGGCAAACCCAGAAGTGGATGCTCACAGTCAGCTATTGGATGGAACACAGGGCCCCCAATGGAGGAGCTAGAGAAAGTACCCAAGGAGCTAAAGGGATCTGCAACCCTATAGGTGGAACAACAATATGAACTAACCAGTACCCCTGAGCTCATGTCTCTAGCTGGATATGTATCAGAAGATGCCCTAGTCAGCCATCACTGGGAAGAGAGGCCCCTTGGTCATGCAAACTTTATATGCCTCAGTACAGGGGAACACCAGGGCCAAGAAGTGAGAGTGGGTGGGTAGGGGAGTGGGGGGGAGGGTATCGGGGACTTTTGGGATAGCATTTGAGATGTAAAATAAGAAAATACCTAATTAAAATAAAAGAAATACATAGGGTTGAGATGGAAAAGTGGTGGGAAGGATGTGAGAGGTGTTGGAGAGGATAAAGTCAGGGGTGGATTTGACCAAAACATATATATGTGTGAAACTCTCAAACAAGAAATGAAGAAAAAAAGGCACGAGAGATCATGATGTGAAGGTAGATTGTGAAAGAGAAATCTCCAAGTTTCTTTTCAATTTCTTTCTGTTGTTTTTAACTGGTATGCTAAACATAATAAAGGAGATATCTTTACTGTCACTCAGATTCAGAGATGGCACATCAGTTTTAGCAGTATTGGTTAGTCTTCTGATTAAAAATATATCTACAGTCCGACAGGGCTCAAGCATCAAATGTCAGATTATCTCAATTTCTGTTCAACTTTCTATCTATATTCATACATATTGTAACAGATGGAAATCAGAGCATAGATACAATTTTAAGCTCTGCTTTAAAAATGTTATCACTCTACATACATGTATATATCCATTTTAAAAGCAATAGTCATAATTATTGTCAGTTCAGAGTGTTGTAATGGGCTAATATTTCAGAAATTACAAAATAGTTTTTGTATTGTAGAACATTTAAGTAAAGGTTTTTAATTTTTTTGAGACTATACTATAATTGCATCATTTTCTTATATTTCTTCTCTCCAAATCCTCTCATATACTTCACTTTGCTCTCCAAATTCACGACTTCCTTTTTCATTTATTGTTGCTACATGCATACACACACACACACACACACACACACACACACACACACACACACACATATATATATATATATATATATATATATATATATATATATATATATATATGTTCTGATTTACAACTTACTCAGTCTGTATACTATAACTAATAGGTATGTTTTTCAGGATGACCACAGATAATTAATTGGTGTGCTCTTTGCTGGGGGAAGACTATTTCTTCGCCTTTCAGCATTATTTTTTGGAATATTTTATTTATTTTTATTGTGTGTATGGGTGTTTGGCCTTCATGTATGCCTGTGCACTAACTTACTGTTAGGATAATGTAGGCCAGAAGAGGACATGATATCTTCCGTAACTGAAATTACAGACAGTTGTCAACTGCCATATGGATGCTAGGACCTGAACTTGTGTCCTCTAAAGGACAACAAGCTCTTACCACTGAGGCATCTCTTTAGCTCTTTCTTTGTATTTTTGAGACAAGTTCTCTATTTATATCTTAGTCGAGCCTTACTAATAATATTCCTGCTACCTTAGTCTTCCAAGTGCTATAGTTACAGAAATGAGCAGCAATATTTTCTTCTAATAATCTTTCTGAAAGAGGGCTCCTAGAGTCAAAGGGGAATATTTTTTAGTCCTTCTTGTCTATGATTCTTCTGCCTTATAGTAAAGGCAGCTTTTTAAATCTAATATTGGTTTGGTATGGTGATGGGACAGCATTATAACATTACACCTAAGAGACTGAGGCAGGAGGATTACATGTTGAAGGCCAGTCTGGTCTACTTGGCATGTTTGTGCATACTTTGAGTTACATATTGAGACCTTGTCTTAAAAAAAATAAGCCATCAAACAAAAAGTCTAAATGCTGGAGTAGTTGGGGAGATTTTTAATAAAGATATAGACATACCTTAAACTTTCTCTTTTTCCCTAATGACTTGCATTAGTGTAAGAGGTCAGTTAATGATTATGTTGCCAGCCACCAAGTCAGTCAGTCCTCACAGGGTCAAGATACAGAAAATCTGAGCAAGAACACACTATGGATCTGGGAGCAAGAGTCTCAGCAGAGTGCTACAAATAGCATTAGGCAAACAGATGGTAAAACCATTGGCTAGCTTTGACTAAGACTTCTCTTGGCTGCTTGTGTCTGGAGGACTTTCTCAGGCCAGCAGGAACTCTTAAAAGCTGCTGCTTGCTTAGAGCTGGATTAGTTGAACTTGTCATTACCTGTTCCATTGGTTTTCATTGACCTGATATTCTTACTAATTTCTGCCATAAGGAGAAATTCTGGGTTCCCCTTGCCTACTGTGCTATTACTAGAGATGGTTATTTGCTCAAAGTATATTCATACACACTTGTGTTTATTATTTTAACTTCATGAAGAGGACATATACTGTCAGATAATTTCTATATGCCTATTTGATTACTTCATTTAGAATGATATTGATTTTTAATTAACAAACACAAGAAGCATCTTTTTCTAAGAGTTTAGCATGTAGCAACCATTGTCTTAGATACTAGAAATATAAAGATCAGTAAGATTTAATAGTCCTTGGGGAAATATCATATGATGAAATAATAAATTATGATTGTAACTACTACAGGACTCAGGAATAGAAGAATGGGAAGTTAAAACTCCAAATTAGTTTTGTAGTTTATACTCAAGAGAGTTCTAAAAATAATTTAAGGCTCATAACTAAGGCCCTGCCATGGCTAGTAAACTATGTATAAACTATTTTTCCATTTGTGAGTATTTATTTAATATCCCAAACTCCAACTCAAGTTCATTCCAATTAGAAAGCTCCTTCAAAACGTTACTCAAAACTAAGTTACCTTGAGATGTCTTTATTTTGAGACATGGTCTCTCTATTACCCTTGACTGGCCTGAAACTCATTTATGTAGAACAAGTTGGTCTCATATAGATCTCCTTGCCTCTGGCTCCCAAGATATCTTCTTAGTTATATCCTGATTCGTCATGATTTCCTACATATAGGATTCTTTTGTTTCTTTTAAAGATTCTTTTGGGGAGTGTATAGTATCAGTAGGCATTCATGTGTTCTTGTGTGTGGATTCCAGATGTTATTAGTTATCTTCCTTGATCACTATTCACCTTTTGTTTGAGACAGAATCTCTCATTAAACTTGGAGATAACTGATAGACTGGCATTTGAATAAGCTCCATAGATCTGCCTGTCCCTACTTACTGTCTCTCATATTGCTTACTTTACACATGTGTGCTGACATGCCTGTCTTTTACCTGGGTGGAGTGAATCTGAACTTGTGTACTTGCATGGCACATACTTTACCAATTGAACCATCTCTTTCAATCACCATATAGGATTACTTCTCCCTCCCATAAATTTTATTTCACATTTTATTTCCAAAATTAAAAAATGAAATAATTCCATACATTTATTTACATAATTTCTATCTCTATCTCTCCCTATCCCACTCCTACTAGTGTCCTAATATCTTCCAATACATGACTGCTTTTCTATAATTATTATTGTTAGACAAACAGAAACAAAATACACATGCAGAGGATCTGTTGAGTACTTTTAGTTTTGTTTATATGTTATCTATTTCGGGTAACCTATTATGGAGAAAATGGATTCTCCCTTCCTCAGCAGCTCTTGAATGCCTATACCTCTCCATCTAGAAGTACATAAGGTCTTGTGCAAGTCTTGGTAGACAGCCATATTATTGAGAATTCATGAGTGCTATTACAAAACTGCTGCTGTAATAACTCTCATGGGCATATACCCAGAAGATGTTCCAACTGGTAATAAGGACACATGCTCCATTATGTTCATAGCAGCCTTATTTATAATAGCCAGAAGCTGTAAAGAAACCAGATGTCCCTCAACAGAGGAATGTATACAGAAAATGTGGTACATTTACACAATGGAGTACTACTCAGCTATTTTTTTATTAGATATTTTCTTTATATACATTACAAATGCTATCCTGGAAGTTCCCTATATCCTCCCTCCACCCTGCTCCCCTACCCACACACTCCTGCTTCTTGGTCCTGGCATTACCCTGTACTGGACCATATAAAGTTTGCAAGACCAAGGGGCCTTTCTTCCCAGTGATGGCCAACTAGGCCATCTTCTGCTACATATGGAGCTAGAGATATGAGCTCTGGGAGTACTGGTTAGTTCATATTTTTGTTCCACCTATAGGGTTGCAGACCCATTCAGCTCCTTGGGTGTTTTCTCTAGCTTCTCCATTGGGGGCTCTGTGTTCCATCATATAGATGACTGTGAGCATCCACTTCTGTATTTGCCAGGCACTGGCATAGGATCATATGAGACAGCTATAACAGGGCCCCTTCAGCAAAATCTTTCTGGCATATGCAATAGTGTCTGTGTTTGGTGTCTGATTATGGGATGGATCCCCGGGTGGAGTAGTAACTGGATAGTCCATCCTTTCATCTTAGCTCCAAACTTTGTCTCTGTAACTCCTTTCATGGGTATTTTGTTCCCAATCTAAGGAGGAATGAAGTATCCACCCATTGGTCTTCTCTCTTCTTGATTTTCTTGTGTTTTGCAAATTGTATCTTGGGTGTTCTATGTTTCTGGATTAATATCCACTTATCAGTGAGTGCATATCTAATGACTTCTTTTGTGATTGGGTAACCTCACTAAGGATGATATCCTCCAGATACATCCATTTGTCCAAGAATTTCATAAATCCATTGTTTTTAATAGCTGAGTAGTACTCCATTGTGTAAATGTACCACATTTTCTGTATCCATTCTTCTGTTGAGGGACATCTGGGTTCTTTCCAGCTTCTGGCTATTATAAATAAGGGTGCTATGAGCATAGTGGAGCATGTGTTCTTATTAACAGTTGGAACTTCTTCTGGGTATATGCCCAGGAGAGGTATTGCTGGAAATTCTGGTAGTATTATGCCCAATTTTCTGAGGAACCTCCAGACTGACTTCCAGAATGGTTGTACAAGCTTAGAATCCCACCAGCAGTGGAGGAGTGTTCCTCTTTCTCCACATCCTCGCCAGCATCTGCTATCACCTGAATTTTTGATCTTAGTCATTCTGACTGGTATGAGGTGGAATCTCAACGTTGTTTTGATTTGCATTTCCCTGATTATTAAGGATGTTGAAAGTTTTTTTCAGGTGCTTCTCAGCCATTTGGTATTCCTTAGTTGAGAATTTGTTGTTTAGCTCTGAACCCCAATTTTTAAATGGGGTTATTTGAATTTCTGGAGTCCAGGTTCTTGACCTATTTGTATATATTGAATATTAGTCCCCTATCAAATTTAGGATTGGTAAAAATCCTTTCCCAATCTGTTCGTGGCCTTTTTGTCTTAGTGACAGTGTCTTTTGCCTTACAGAAGCTTTGCAATTTTATGAGGTCCCATTTGTCAATTCTTGATCTCACAGCATAAGCCCTTGCTGTTCTGTTTAGAAAAATTTCCCCTGTGCTTATATCTTCCAGGCTTTCCCCTACTTTCTCCTCTGTTAATTTCAGTGTCTGTTGGGAGCCGCCCTCACATTTGCCATTATAAGATGGCGCTGACAGCTGTGTTCTAAGTGGTAAACATAATCTGCACACGTGCAGGGGCAGTTTTCCCGCCATGTGTTCTGCCTTTCTCGTGATGACAACTGGGCCGATGGGCTGCAGCCAATCAGGGAGTAATACGTCCTAGGCGGAGGATAATTCTCCTTAAAAAGGGACGGGGTTTCGCCATTCTCTCTCTTGCTCTCTTGCTTTCTTGTTCTTGTTCTTTTTCTTGCTTTCTTGTTCTTGTTCTTTTTCTCTCTCTTGCTCTCTGGCTCTCTGGCTCTCTGGCTCCTGAAGATGTAAGCAATAAAGCTTTTGCTCTCTTGCTCTTGTTCTTTTTCTTGCTTTCTTGTTCTTGTTCTTTTTCTCTCTCTTGCTCTCTGGCTCTCTGGCTCCTGAAGATGTAAGCAATAAAGCTTTTGCCGCAGAAGATTCCGGTTTGTTGCGTTCTTCCCGGCCGGTCGCGAACGCGTGTAAGACCAGAACAGGGGAACGCCAGGGCCATAAAGGGGGAGTGGGCGGGTAGGGGAGTGGGGGTGGGTGGGTATGGGGGACTTTTGGTATAGCATTGGAAATGTAAATGAGCTAAATACCTAATAAAAAATGGAAAGAAAAAAAAAAGAATTAGAGACTCACTCATTTACATATTCAGGGGTTCCATAAAATTACGAAATTACAAGCTGTAGTATATATGCAGAGGGTCTTGTGCAGACTCCTGTGCTTCCTGTATGCTGCTTCAGTCTCTAAATACAGATAAACCAGATGTTGATCTAGAAGCCTTTGTTCTCCTGGTATCCTACATCTATCTCCCACAGCTCCTTCTGCTGCCTCTTCTGCAGGGTTCCCTGAGCTCTAAGGGGGAGGGATTTGGTGAAGACATCCCATTCTCTGTCCCTCCCTCCCTCCCTTCCTCCCTCCCTTCCTCCCTCCCTCCATATAATGCCTCCATGTGAGTCTCTGTATTTGTTTCCATCTGCTTCAGGAAGAAGCCTTTCTGATGATTGTTGAATAAGGCAGTGATCTATGAGTATGGCAGAATATCATTAGGAGTCATTTTATTGTTACTTTTTCCTTTAGACCAGTAGTATTTGGTTTTACCCTAGGTCTTTGGGCTATCTAGACTCTGGTTCTTTGTCACACAAGCAATTAGGCAGTGGTTGTTTACTTTCATAAGCTTTGTGCCTTAGTTGACCATATTCTGTATGCAGGACAGACTGTAGATCATGGGTTTTGTGGCTGTGTCTGTGTTTATGTTTCTCTTTTGGAAGCCTTCAGAGTACCTCTCTGTACCAAAGACACTAGAATGTTGGGGTGAGTGTTCTATGTGGGCACCAGCTCAACTTCTCCACATTCAATGAGTTATGTCGGTGTTGTCTTCAGCAGTGGAACCTTGCTGTCAGTTTTTTAGGGAGCAATCTATTGTCTTGGCAACAGCCTGGATTATTTGGGGGATTTTTTATGGGACCCTTTTGGTCAACAACTCACATGGATAAAACCCAGTCCCAGGACTAGAAGCTTCCTTTTGTGTCAAGAAATAGATGATCAATTGGTGTTCCATTTCCCTCATTATTTGGAGACTTTATTAGGATCACCTTCATATATTATAGGAAGTTTCCACTGCTCTACATTTCCATATTGCCCCTCAAATGCTCTTCAGTTCTCCCTATCTCTCCTCACATTCCCTCCCTCAATCCCATCTCCTCTCCCCTGTTCTCATCCACTCCCAACCCTATCTTGAGTCTACCCATGAAATTACTCTATTTACCTCTCCAAGGGAGATTCATGTGTACCCCACCCAGTCTATTCCTCTCTAAACGACCTCTGTGGGTGTGTGGATTGTAGCTTAATTGTTATTTACTAAACGGGTAATATCCACTTATAAGTGAACACATATAAATGAATATTTGCCTTTCCATGTCTGGATTAACTTGTTACACATGATTTTTTTTTCTAGTTGCATCCATTTGTGCATTTGCCTGAAAATTTCAAAGTGATGTCATTTTTTAATAGTTTGATAATACTCCATTGTGTAAATGTACCACTTTTAAAAAATCCATTTTTCTGTTGAGGGACATCTATGTTGTTTCCAATCTCTGGGTATTATGAATTGAGCATGCTGGAGTATTTTATTTTATTTTTATTTTCTTTTTAATTTCTGAATTTTTATTGGTTTGTCCTGATAACAATTTTTCCACACATATTTAAAGGAGTCATTCAATATATCAATGATTAAAATCAACCTTTCTAAATAATTAGGATACATATTATTCATTTGAAAATAGGGCACTGTGGCATATTAACAATTAAGCTCAAAGGTTTCTTTATAATAAATTATAGAGCTAAACTAAATCATGCTTTCTAAAAGAGGCTTTTGAAAAATTAACTTTGTATGTTGATTTCCATTTTCCCAATGACAATACACACACACAGACACACACACACACACACACACACACACACACAAACACACACACACACACTTGAAGTAAAATTTGCCTCATTTATTTGAATGCCATTTGTAGCAAATTGCCTATCTTTTATTCACTTTGTCTCCTGCCTCTCTTAATAAAATCATTTACTTTTCCCTTCTCTGATTACTTGTAAACACTTAAGTGTTTACTATTCATCTTGAATTTCTTTTTTTAAAAATTTTTTTATTAGGTATTTTCCTCGTTTACATTTTCAATGCTATCCCAAAGGTCCCCCATATCCACCCCCCCAATCCCCTAACAACCCACTCCCCCTTTTTGGCCCTGGCGTTCCCCTGTACTGGGGCATCTAAAGTTGGCAAGTCCAATGGGCCTCTCTTTGCAGTGATGGCCAACTAGGCCATCTTTTGATGCATATGCAGCTAGAGACAAGAGTTCCCGGGTACTGGTTAATTCATATTGTTGTTCCACCTATAGGGTTGCAGTTCCCTTTAGCTCCTTGGGTAATATCTCTAGCTCCTGCATTGGGGGCCGTGTGATCCATCCAATAGCTGACTGTGATCATCCACTTCTGTGTTTGCTAGGCCCCGGCATAGTCTCACAAGAGAGAGCTATATCTGGGTCCTTTCAGCAAAATTTTGCTAGTGTGTGCAATGATGTCAGCGTTTGGAAGCTGATTATGGGATGGATCCCTGCATATGGCAATCACTAGATGTGTACTCACTGATAAGTGGATATTAGCCCAGAAACTTAGGATACCCAAGATATAAGATACAACTTGCTAAATGCATGAAATTCAAGAAGAAGGAAGACCAAAGTGTGGACACTTTACCCCTTCCTAGAAATGGGAACAAAACACCCATGGAAGGAGTTACAGAGACAAAATTTGGAGCTGTGACAAAAAGATGGAGTATTTTATTTTATTTTTCACTAGATTTTTTTAATTAAATATTTTCTTTATTTACATTTCTTTCCTGGTTTCCCCTCTGAAAACCCCCTCCCCTATCATCTCTCCCCTCCCCTGCTCACTAACCTACCCACTCCTGCTTCCTGGGCCTGGCATTCCCCTACACTGGGGTATAGAGTCTTCACAGGACCAAGGGCCTCTCCTCCCATTGATGACCAACTAGGACATTCTCTGCTACAAATGTAACTGGAGCTGTGAGTGGCACCATGTGCACTCTTTGGTTGGTGGTTTAGTCCCTGGGAGCTATGGGAGTACTGGTTAGTTCATATTACTGTTCCTGCTATGGGGCTGCAAACCTCTTCAGCTCCTTGGGTATTTTCTCTAACTCCTTCATTGGGGACCCTGTGCTCCATCCAATGGATGGCTGTGAGCATCCACTTCTGTATTTGTCAGGCACTGGCAGATCCTCTCAGGAGACAGCTATCACAGGCTCCAGTCAGCAAGCACTTGTTGACATCCACAATAGTGTCTGGGTTTGTTATATGGGATGGATCCCCAGGTGGGGCAGTCTCTGCATGGTCATTCCTCCAGTCTCTGCTCCACACTTTGTCTCTGTAACTACTTCCATGGGTATTTTGTTCCCCATTCTAAGAAGGATCGAAGTATCCACACTTTGAAAGAAAATTTTAGGCCTCAAATTGTTTCAGAGGTTAGCTAGTGTCACTAATGTCACTTGTGTCTTTTACATGACCACCATAAAATTAATATGCCCAATGAGTTAATGAAGTTTTCCACATTTTTAAAGACAAGGTCTTTCTACAGAGTGTAGGCTTTCCTTAAACTTGGTTTTTAACCCAGCTGGCATTAGATTTGTGATCTTCCTCCTCCAGCCTGAGTGATAGTGTGCCCTATCCATGAAGCCTGACTCAAAATTTTAATACTATTCAGCATCTAGCCCATTAATAAGACTTCTTCAGTTGACTCAATGTTTGTCCTTTTTTTCCATTTCTTTTTTGGTATGACAACTTTACCCTCAAAAAAAATTAAAGATAACATAAAGTAGAGAGAATTTAGTGAAGCAACTAACAACCACAATATTTTTTATGTATCCCCTCTTCTATTTTGTTTGTTTCATTTCTAAGTATGTTTGAAATGATTATATAGAATGTCAGCAATATATAGTGTGAATAGCATGTGGCATTGTTTGCATGTTTTAGGACTTATTTGAATATTATGCTTATTTAGCAATGTGTCTTTACTTTGGTATACTGCAGTTTTTAGATTTATTTTAATCTTCCTTTAACTACCAATCTTTGTTGAGTTTTCTTAGATTTGATTTGTTCTTTTTCTAATTTCTTCAGGAAGTTACTATTATTAGTTTGTTTGATTGGGGTATTTAGTATTATTTATTCTTTTTATTGGTTTTCGGAGAATGGGTTTCACTACGTAGTGTAGGCTGGCCTGAAACTTTCTATGTTTCATTAGGTGATCCCAAACTTGTAATCCTCCTGCTTCAGCCTCCTGAGTGCTGGGATTACAGGGATGAGCCATTATTCTTAGATGGGCTATTTATTCTTTTTGTTGTAGGTATTTGTTGCTATTAACATTCATCATAGAATGTTTTTTTTTCAATCATAAACTTGGATATACTGTTTCCTTTTGAGTTTATTTCAACACATTTTCTGATTATACGTCAATTTCTTTATTGATCAATTGTCATCAAAAAGCACATTGTTTAATATCCTATTTATGATTTTCTAACTTATTTTCTTTTATGGATTTCTAGTTCCATACTATTGTGCGGTGAAATATATCTAATATGGTTTCAGTGTCCTTTTAAAGATTTTTTGCAACTAAGTTACAATCTGTCCTACCAAATGTTTTCTGTCTGTTTGAGAAAAAAAATTGTATTTTGTTGCCATTATTTAGAATGTTTGTTAAAGGTCTATTATGTACATGTAATCTAAAATTTATTTTCAGATCAATGTTCCCTTACTGATTTTCTGATTGCATGACCTGTTTAGTGTTGAAAGTAGAGTAATGACACCACCTTCTATTATTATTTTCCAGTTTGTCTCTTTTGTCTCTCTCTTTTCAATTTTATTTTTAATTTGTAGTAAGTGGGATCATGCCCAGGGCCTCATGCATGTTAAGTAAGCACCTAACTGCCAAACTGCATCTCAAGATACACACACACACACACACACACACACACACACACACATATATATATATATATATTACAGGCATATATATATATATATATATATATACATATATATATATATATATATATATATATATATACACACACACACACACTTCAATCAAACATACACACACATATATATTTCCAATAGATACATCTACTTGATAGATTTATCCCTTTATAACCAGATTCTTATTTTCTCACTTTACAGGTATAGACTTAAAGTCTACTTTATCTCTTACAAATATTGTTATTTCTGCTCTCTTTTAGCTTCCATTAACATAAAGTATTATTCCTATCTTCTCATTTTCAACCCCTGTTATTCATAAAAGTAGAATGTGTCTTCACAGACAGCCTATTGTTGAGACATTATTTAGTCAACTACTCTTTGTATTTTTTTAAACATATGAAGCTGTTTAATTAGGTTAACAATTTAGAAGACCAGTTTGTGAGGATACATTCCGTTTGTCAGGGAGAACTGAGAGCGCAGGTAGCCCTGGAGCTGAGGAACAGCTTTAATCTTTGGCAAAATCTGCGAGCCCACAGTTTTCTGATCAACCATTCGCTGCTCTGTAATCTCGTATTTGTCCTTCTCCGTGTAGAAGATCTCGCACTCCTGATGCCTGGGCTTGCACAGCTGCTTCTTCTTGAAGTAAGTGTCAGTCAGGTGTTTGGGAATTTTCACATCGCTGATATCAACTTTTGTAGAGGTGGCAATGACAAACTTCTGGTGTGTTCTGCTCAGAGGAACTCTGTTGATGACAAGAGGTCCAGTCACAAGCAGCAAGCCACTGTCCAGCTGCTACAAGAAAACCACTCTCTTGCCCCTGTGGCGCCCAGTGAGGATGATCAGGACAGTTCCGGGAGTGATGCTGGAGTGTTAGCCTTCTCACATGCTGGCTGAAGGGCTTCTTGCCATGGCTCAGCAGCTTCCGAGGCACATCTTCGGTGGAATAATACCTAGGCATTTTTGGAAGCTACACCACCCTGGTGCCACCGTTCTTGTCCACACCAACTGTTTTGGTGACAGTATCAAGGCCCTTCTCCTTTTTCTTCTTCTCAACCTTGGTCTTGGCAGCCGAGTATTTTCTTTTGTACAAGGCCTTCCTGGAGTACATAGCAGATTGGGAGTACCTGGCAATTCCTCACCTGGACAGGGTTTCGGCTGCAATGGGGCTTTGCCTTCTTGGGCTTTTTAACCTTAGGGCGAACCTTTTTGACTTCTCTGGCAGCCCCGAGGACGGGAGGCAGCAGCATCACCTCCAGCCTTCTTGGCGGCAGTTTCCTTCTCCTTTGTATCAGGCACCTTTTCACCCGCCATCTTTCAAGACGGGAAAGAGCTACTCTTTGTATTTTTTTTCTTTCTTTCTTTTTAAATATTTTTATTATTATGTATTTTCCTCAATTACATTTAGAATGCTATCCCAAACTCCCCATACTCCCCCCCACTTCCCTACCCACCCATTCCCATTTTTTGGCCCTGGCATTCCCCTGTACTGGGGCATATACAGTTTGCGTGTCCAATGGGCCTCTCTTTCCAGTGATGGCCGACTAGGCCATCTTTTGATACATATGCAGCTAGAGTCAAGAGCTCCGGGGTACTGGTTAGTTCATAATGTTGTTGCACCTACAGGGTTGCAGATCTCTTTAGCTCCTTGGATACTTTCTCTAGATCCTCCATTGGGGGCCCTGTGCTCCATCCAATAATTGACTGTGAGCATCCATTTATGTGTTTGCTAGGCCCTGGCCTAGTCTCACAAGAGACAGCTATATCAGGGTCCTTGGACACATGCTCCACTATGCTCATAGCAGCCTTATTTATAATAGCCAGAAGCTGGAAAGAACCCAGATGCCCCTCAACAGAGGAATGGATACAAAAAATGTGGTACATTTACACAATGGAATACTACTCAGCTATTAAAAAGAATGAATTTATGAAATTCCTAGGCAAATGGATGGATCTGGAGGGCATCATCCTGAGTGAGGTAACCAAATCACAAAAGAACTCACATGATATGTACTCACTGATAAGTGGATATTAGCCCAGAAACTTAGAATACCCAAGATACAAGATACAATTTGCAAAATACATGAAACTGAAGAAGAACGAAGACCAAAGTGTGGACACTTTGCCCCTTCTTAGAATTGGAAACAATCACCCATGGAAGGAGTTACAGAGACAAAGTTTGGAGCTGAGACAAAAGGATGGACCATCTAGAGACTGCCATATCCAGGGATCCATCCCATAATTAGCCTCCAAACGATGACACCATTGCGTACTCTTTGTATTTTAATTGCAGATTTGTTTTGTGGTGCTGGGTATTTCATTGAATGTTGAGTTTTGTGCATGCTAGGCAAGCACTCTACCACAGAAGAGTGTTGCTTGGATTAGAAAAATAACCATTAATATTTATGGTAATTGTTGATAGGTAAGGACTTAATACTCTCTCTCTCCTCTCTCTCTCTCTCTCTCCCTTCCTTCTTTTCATTCTTTCTTTTTTGTCTTTAGCATGCTTGTTCTTTTCCTGTCTTCTTCCTCTGTCATTATATGATATTTTTTTCTGAACTTGTATGTCTTGATTCCTTACTTTTGTTTATCTAATATAAAATTTTGCTTTTGGTTCCCAGCAGGCTTACAGAAACATAGTTACACTAGGCAATTTAACATTAACAAATTTAAGTTTGTCTACCAACATATATACACCCTTACTTACCTATTTTTGAGATCATAATATAATTACATTTCTATCCTTTTTTCTTCTCTCCAAACAATTTCACATACTCTTCCCCACTCATTCTACAACAAATTCATGGCCTTATTTCTGAAAAATTGCTGTTGCATACTTATATGTAACTACATATACATGTTTTATCTGAAAATATAACCTGCTCAGTTCTTATTAACATTAATTATATACATTTTTTTCAAGACTGGCAAATTGGGCTGGGACAATCAATTGGTGTGCTCTTCCTTGGAGAAGACCAAATCTCTTGCTCCCAGCCTTATTCAGTTCCTATAGCTTTTTGTGTAGGGTTGAGGGCCATGAGCTCTTCCCCATCCACTTTGGCAAGTTCATTGGTGTTATTCTTGTTTAGCTCATGTTTGGGCAGCTGTGTTGGTAAGAATTTAATTGATTTTAATTAATAAGAGACACATTAGTAAGAGACACAATCTTATAGCCAACTCCACTATACTCCAGCTCTTAGATTCTTTCTATCCTTGCCTCCTCAATATTCCCTGAGCCTTTGATGCAGCTGTGTTTTGTAGTTGTATCCATTAGACCTAGGCTCCACAACTCTGAATTTAGATTGGATGTGATTTTGTATAATGGTTTTCATCTGTTGCAAGAGAAGTTTCCTTGATGAGAAATGAAGACTACACTTATCTATGGGCATAAGGATGAATCTTGAGATTGTTGTGAGGAATTGTGCTGGTTTAATAAACTAGTGGTTATAGACTCTGCTGCAACAACTATGGCTTCACTGGTCATGAATACTTAGCTAAGTTTCCAGTTGGTAGAACCCAGACATAGTCTTCTTGTGGTTGAACGTAATTACAACTAGAGAGCTGTTTCTTTTTTTTTTTTTTTAATATTTTTTATTACATATTTCTTGCGCGCGCTCAACTGGCCAGGAAGAATGACGCTGCAACAGGATCCTTCTGCACACGTTTATTCAGTCCTTTTTCTTCTTGTTTATATCTCCCTTGTTTATATCTCCCTCGAACCCTGAGCCTCTCACTCTTTTATACCCTCAGTTCCCATTCACGCACAGCAGGCCACACCACCTCACCAGGCACGCAGCTTCAGCTAATCAGGGCAGCAGGGGCATATCTCCATCAAAATGGATTCACCAGTATCCTGGTACACCTGCGCAGCTCTCAAGATGTTTGTGGCTTATATGAGGAAGTCAGGTGCAAGTCATACGACTTAGTTGCAGTCCCTGGCGCCTTTGGGACTGCCGCCACACCCGCTCCTCACACATATTTTCCTCAATTACATTTCCAATGCTATCCCAAAAGTCCCCCATACCCTCCCCCCTACTCCCCTACCCACCCATTCCCATTTTTATGGCCCTGGCGTTCCCCTGTATTGGGGCATATACAGTTTGCATGTCCAATGGGCCTCTCTTTCCAGTGATGGCTGACTAGGCCATCTTTTGATACATATGCAGCTAGAGCCAAGAGCTCCGGGGTACTGGTTAGTTCATAATGTTGTTCCACTATAGGGTTGCAGATCCCTTTAGCTCCTTGGGTACTTTCTCTAGCTCCTCCATTGGGAGCTCTGTGATACGTCCATAGCTGACTGTGAGCATCCACTTCTGTGTTTGCTAGGCCCCGGCATAGTCTCACAAGAGACAGCTACATCTGGGTCCTTTCAACAAAATCTTGCTAGTGTATGCAATGGTGTCAGCATTTGGAAGCTGATTATGGGGTGGATCCCTGGATATGGCAGTCTCTAGATGGTCCATCCTTTCGTCTCAGCTCCAAACTTTGTCTCTGTAACTCCTTCCATGGGTGTTTTGTTCCCAATTCTAAGGAGGGACATAGTGTCCACACTTCAGTCTTCATTCTTCTTGAGTTTCATGTGTTTAGCAAATTGTATCTTATATCTTGGGTATCCTAGGTTTGGGCTAATAGCCACTTATCAGTGAGTACATATTTTGTGAGTTCCTTTGTGAACGTGTTACCTCACTCAGGATGATGCCCTCCAGGTCCATCCATTTGCCTAGGAATTTCATAAATTCATTCTTTTTAATAGCTGAGTAGTACTCCATTGTGTAAATGTACCACATTTTCTGTATCCATTCCTCTGTTGAGGGGCATCTGGGTTCTTTCCAGCTTCTGGCTATTATAAATAAGGCTGCTATGACCATAGTGGAGCATGTGTCCTTCTTACCAGTTGGGGCATCTTCTGGATATATGCCCAGGAGAGGTATTGCGGGATCCTCCGGTAATACTATGTCCAATTTTCTGAGGAACCGCCAGACTGATTTCCAGAGTGGTTGTACAAGCCTGCAATCCCACCAACAGTGGAGGAGTGTTCCTCTTTCTCCACATCCTCTCCAGCATCTGCTGTCACCTGAATTTTTGATCTTAGCCATTCTGACTGGTGTGAGGTGGAATCTCAGGGTTGTTTTGATTTGTATTTCCCTGATGATTAAGGATGTTGAACATTTTTTTCAGGTGCTTCTCAGCCATTCGGTATTCCTCAGGTAAAAATTCTTTGTTCTGTTCTGAGCCCCATTTTTTAGTGGGGTTATTTGATTTTCTGAAGTCCTCCTTCTTGAGTTCTTTATATATGTTGGATATTAGTCCCCTATCTGATTTAGGATAGGTAAAGATCCTTTCCCAATCTGTTGGTGGTCTTTTTGTCTTATTGACGGTGTCTTTTGCTTTGCAGAAGCTGTGGAGTTTCATGAGGTCCCATTTGTCAATTCTCGATCTTACAGCACAAGCCATTGCTGTTCTATTCAGGAATTTTTCCCCTGTGCCCATATCTTCAAGGCTTTTCCCCACTTTCTCCTCTATAAGTTTCAGTGTCTCTGGTTTTATGTGAAGTTCCTTGATCCACTTAGATCCTTAGTACAAGGAGATAGGTATGGATCGATTTGCATTCTTCTACATGATAACAACCCGTTGTGCCAGCACCATTTGTTGAAAATGCTGTCTTTTTCCCACTGGATGGTTTTAGCTCCCTTGTCGAAGATCAAGTGACCATAGGTGTGTGGGTTCATTTCTGGGTCTTCAATTCTGTTCCATTGGTCTACTTGTCTGTCAGTATATCAGTACCATGCAGTTTTTATCACAATTTCTCTGTAGTAAAGCTTTAGGTCAGGCATGGTGATTCCACCAGAGGTTCTTTTATCCTTGAGAAGAGTTTTTGCACTGTTTCTTATCACCAATGTATGCATGCCTCTGCTGCACCCTTAGTGTATCATGCCATGTTGGTTGTTAACATTAATGTGGTTCACAGACATCATAGCTTGTAGGACTGTTCATTACATTCCTCCATTGGAAGCTTGCATGACAGCTTCTGAGACCATGAAAGCTAGTCCTCACGGAAGGACATTCAGGTCAGTTTAAGTTTTAGAGTCTCTAAGCTCTGTTTCTGAAGTTCATGGTGTCTTCAGCAATAGGTGCTTACCTTCCACTTCTCAGAGAAAACCAGCAGTAAGATGTATGCTTTGGAAGTCTCGTTTACATCCCTGTTCAACAACTCAAAGGAGCTTCTCATGTCTGTACTTGTCAGGTGGTTTTGGCTCTTGGAGGGAGCACTGTCAGCTCAATTGTAAAAAGTTTATTGAAATAATATTTGTGCATTTCTACATAGAATTGCGTGTATTATAGTTTTTCCTCATAAATAGTTAATAGTATGATTCCTGTGGCATTTCAGGCATCTTTCTTGTTATTTTAACCTCCTTCATTCTTTTGTATTTATATCCCACTTCCTTAAAAAGTTTCCCATTTCCCCTATCATGTCATATGTATTTTTCTCTTCCTCCTTCATGCTTTTCCCATCTTCTTCTGTATTTACACCCTTACCTTCTCTAAAGGGACCTCTTTCCATATCCCTGATCAAATCATTTGTATCTCAGTGTCTCCCTCCCTATTGCTCCTGAACCCTCCTCTTCTGGCAATGGTCCTATTTTAATTTTATGTTTCTATTACTACAAGGTATGTGCTTGCTTCTGAAGATTTGGAGTTATGAGCCTCCAATGAGATAGAGATAGAGCATATAATTTTTCTAGATCAGGATTTCTTCTTTCAATAAGATATATTCTAGTTGTATTTATTTGCAAGATTCATGGTTTCATTTTCCTCTACTGCTATATAGTATTCCATCATGTATATGTACCAGATTTTCGTTATCCATTTGTTAGTTGATAGACTTTTAGGTTGTTTCTACTATAAATAGAGCAACAATGAACGTGGATGAACAAGAGTCTATGGAGTGTGATTATTGAGTCATTTGGGCATATGTAAAGATGTGGTGGTATACCTGGGAGGGCAGAGTAGTTTTTAGCTTTGAGTTTTTTATATCCCTTTCCATAGTAACTACAGCAGCATGCAATTCTAGCAACTGTGAATGAGGGTTTTCTTTTTCCCACATCCATTCCAGCATCTGCTGTCTATTTTTCTTATTTATCTTTGACATTCTGACCAAGGTAAGATGAAATATCAAAGTGGTTTTGGTTTACATTTCCTGTTTTACTAGAGACAATCAACTTTTTTTTTTGAGATATTTCTTTGGTACCCCCTTCTCCCCACCCTCCCTCTTTTGAGAACTCTCTGTCTTTCTGTGCAGTTCTGAGGCACGATTTTCAAATGGATCATTTGGTTTTGTTTGTGTGTTGATTGTTTCCTTAAACTCCTTTGAAAAAAATCTTTGAATATTCTAGATATTAAACCTCTGTTAGGTATCTAGACAGACGTATACTGGTTTTGCTTGCTACAAATCTTTAGATGTGAGTACATTACCTAGAGTAACACAAAAACAGGAAAGTAAGAAGTGACTATGATGTGATGGTGCAGAGCTGTAAAGAGGATGGTATGATACAAGCTCTATGAATGGAAAAATGTGAAAAATGGAGGGTTAGGCATTACCTGTTGATAGAGGGAACACTGAGGGACAGAAAGGGAAGAAATATAAAGAACATGCAGGGGGATTTAAAAAGCCATAAGGATCATATCAATTTATGTTTACATAGAAATGTAAATAAAGAAAATATCAAATAAAAATCTCAAACAAAAAAAAAACCCCAGAAATATAATGTGTGTATGCATACTTAGAAAAAATAGTTTAAATAAAGTTATGTAACTTAGGGTGATACTGTTCCCCCAATGAGCCATAGAGTATCTAACAAAACCTCTAACATCTGACATGAGAAACTTTAAATTGTTGACCAGGGGAATCCAAGACACCCCTAAAACAACACAGGCTATTGCAACACCCATTGCTTGCCCTTTATAACTCCACATAGTTTCTGCCTTGTCTGTGTAAAAAGGAGAAGTATTCCTCTCCATTCCTTAAAACTGATCTAGGATTGTGAAATTTTTGTTCATTAAACTGGAGGGGACATGACACTATCTGAGCTCTGATGCCAGTTCTCAAAGGTCCTTGCACTGTTATGCTTGTTTCCTTGGATCCTTGTCACAAACACTTGGAATTATTTGAAGGAGAATGCCTTCAAAGGGTTATTAGTCCATCTATTCTCTACAGAACCATTCTCCACACAATGCAAAAGCTAACTGAACTCCCAAGATTGATCCCAGCTTAGCATTGCCAAAGATGCATAAGCATGGTCAAAACTGGATGAACTCAGGTCAAACTATAAATTGTAAGGTAGAAAAGAAAGAAAGAAAGAGAAAGAATAATGAAAGAAAAAAAACAAAGAAAAAAAGAACAAGTTATCCTATATTTTTGTTCATTATAGTAAACATTAATTTGCTACTCTATAACTTTTTAAAGTTTTGAATATAATCTCATTTTAAGTAAATTTCATTGATGAGAATAATATGGGGCATATGTCTGGTAGAGGATTTTATATCTTCCTGTTAGTGAGTTAGGTCCTACCAATCTATAACTACTTTTATGTTAACTTCTTGTTTACAGCTAGTAAACCATTCTAGAGAATATTTCCTAGTCTTAAATTTAGTTTAAAGTGAGTGTAATTATGAATTATTGGGAAGGTACCAGTTTTTCTTTACTACTAAAAACATGCTTCATGACAGACAGCCTTGTAGATTATTCTTACTTTCCTTGTGTGTGTGTGTGTGTGTGTGTGTGTGTGTGTGTGCGCGCGTGCATGCGCACACACACGCTTAGTCATTTATCAATATCTCTTTTCTTTTTTGTTTTCTGTTGGAGACAACATCTCACTCTGTAGCCCAGGATGGTTGGAAACCTGTTATGTTGCCCATACTGACTGAACATGGGAAACACTACGCCCCAAAAGCTGCTTTTATGTTCTTGAGGAATACACAGATGTATTATTGCTGGATCAAATGATAATTTGTTTGGCACTTTTGAGAAGCCACTATCATATTTTCTAGAGGAGCTACAACATGTTCCATCCATTAGAGATGACTAGGGATTCCTGTTTTCTATATCCTTTCTTGTTTTCTGAACTTTGTTTTTATACAAAGAAAACTTGTTTTAAGCTTTGCCTTTATAATAGATATTATGATGGCTGTAGATTAGCATTTTATCATATTTCATATTATTTTTCCTAGTTATTGGTAATGCTATACATCTTCCGGGTAATGTCTACTCAAACTTTGCCATATTTTAATGGTTTATTATTTTATCATATGTTGATCTGTACAGAAATAGTCACTACTATATAAAATATGAGTTAAAGATTGTTATGTATTATCATGGAGTAGAACTACTTCTTAATTTTTAAATATTTTATTGTGAAAATATTTTGTCATAAAAATTTGATTATGGTTTTTCTTCTCTCATATTCTTCCAGATCCTTCCCATCTCTCCATCCTATCCAACTCTATGTCCTTCTCTCTTTAGAAACCAAAAGGGTAAACCCCCTTCAGCTCCTTGTAACCTATAGGAAGAACAACAATATCAACCAACCAGACCCTCCAGAGCTCCCAGGGCCTAAACCACCAACTAAAGAGTACACATGGTGGGATACATAGATCCAGCTGCATATGTAGCAGAGGATGGCCTTGTCAGTCATCAATGGGAGGAGAGTCCCTTGGTCCTGTGAAGGCTCGATGCCTGTCTTAGTCAGGGTTTCTATTCCTGAACAAACATCATGACCAAGAAGCAAATTGGGGAGGAAAGGGTTTAATCAGCTTACATTTCCACATTTCTTTTCATCACTAAAGGAAGTCAGGACTGGAATTCAAGCAGGTCAGAAAGCAGGAGCTGATGCAGAGGCCATGGAGAGATGTTCTTTACTGACTTGCTTCCCCTGGTTTGCTCAGCCTGCTCTCTTATAGAACCAAGACTACCAGCCCAGAGATGGCACCACCCACAAGAGGACCTCCCCACTTGATCACTAATTGAGAAATGCCTTACAGCTGCATCTCGTGAAGGCATTTCCCCAACTGAAGCTCCTTTCTCTTTGATAACCCCAGCCTGTGTCAAGTTGACACAAAACTAGCTAGTTCAATGCCCCAATGTAGGGGAATGCCAGAGCAGGCAGGGAGGGTGGTTGGATGGGAGAACACTCTCATGGAAGCAGGGGGAGGGAGGATGGTATAGGGGTTTCAGTAGGGGCAGGAAATGGAATAACTTTTGAAATGTAAATAAAGAAAATATCCAATAATTTAAAAAAAAGAACAAGAGGGCAAATAAAAACAAACAAATCAGAATAAAACAGAGGACAAAACACCTACAGAGAGCACATACACATTTTAAAATATGTGTACACACATGAGAAATGCATAAAAATACAAAATTGAGACCATAATTAGTAAGTAAGCAGTTAGGTAAAACAATGCCCAAACAAAATAACTCATTCATTGAAAGATAATTTCTCTCTGATTCTACTTATATGAGTTATCTAAAACTAGGCAAACTTATAAAAAATAGAGAACATTGGTGATTTCCAGAGTTGGAGGGATGAGGACAATGAAAAGTCACTAATCAACAAATTAATGCAAGATGAGAAAGTTTTAGAATTTTGCTGCATGATAGTGCCACATTGTTGTACCTTTCAAAGTTTGTTTAGCATTGATCTTATAATAAATATTCTTACTATAATAAAAATTTTAAAATGTAGCCCAATGGGGTGATATACACCTCTATTCTCAGTGCTTAAAAGGTAGAGACAGAAGGACTGATAGCTCAAGGCCACTTTTGCCAACACAGAGATTGCAAAAGCCAGCTTGGGCTACAAAAGACCTCATCTCAAAAACCAAAGAAATTTGTAAATATAAAGCTAAAACTGTGTAAGTTAACTAAGTAAGGGAGAATGACTAGATATTTTATCTTTCATATATATGCATACATATATACATACATATACATATACATCAGCTATATAATATACAATATAATTATACATGTTAATAATACTATTTTACCCTGACTATGAGGATCCTATGCTGAATGGTTTTTAATATCAGTGTTAAGCTTCCAAAACTGTAATCTAATTCTCTTTTAAAATTTGTAGTATATATGTGTGTGTTCTCATGTATGTATTTAGGCATTCCTGCATATGTGTATGCATACATGTGGAAGCCTGAAGTTGAAGTTGACACCAGGAGACTTTCTGGGTTACTCTCTATCATGCTCTGCTTTCAGTGTCAATCCATAGTTCTGAAAATTCATAGGAGAACCCTTACTTATTTGGAGTAGATAAAAACAATCAGTTGGAAATTTAAAAGAATGTGTAGACACTTAGTAGAAAATCGATGCACAATGAGATCATTTTGAAGACGGAAAGATTTCTGTGGCTGAACTTCGGTAGCTTTTTTGAATTCTTATGGTGTCTTTTATTTAGGCAAAGTGTATAGTGCTTCTTCTAAAATGGTTTGTTGTATCTGTCTCACTGAGACATCAGATTTTTCACATGATTGATTAATAGTTAGATAATAGATGAGATAGGTGGATAGCGGGATGGATGGATAGATAGATAGAGAGATATATAGATAGATAATAGATAGTTTAAAAATTCTTCTTTTTTTATGACCTGCTCTGTTTTTATTTGATTCTCTGCTTCTTCATTCATAGCCAATTTTGGGTGTTTCAAAAGATCACCGTGTGCCCTGAAGTTAATTTTTTTCCTGGAAATGGTACAGCAGTGGCCCACAATATTTTTCCCTTTACTGTTATTCTGTTTTGAACTGAGTCAAGTGTTCCAAAAGTCTGTTTGGGTTCTATTTCAACATCCATTACTCTTTTTAGCCTTTTTCCATTTAGAGGGTTTCTACGTGTGTGAGAACAAAGGACACTTTAGATATTTTCTTTCTACTTCAGTTGCTTTCAATGTGATTTTGGCTGCAGATCAAATCATTAAATCATCATCAGTGTTGGCATTTTCCATTGCTCTCTTTCTTGTCTCATTGCTTGTCCTGCATCGTCACAGAGTTTTCCTTACCAGTTCTTGTGTGGAGCATTTCAGTGAGTGTATTAGGAACATTGAAAGACAGCCAAGATCTTATATTTGGAATACTAAAGTTTTTATGTTGCTCCTGAATAACGGCAAGATAAAATGTATTCTTTGATGTGGCAAGCAACTCTATAGTTTATGGCCCTAGTATGATTTTTACAGTGTAGTGTGGTAGTAACTTGTCTAAGTAGTATACAGCCATCTCTCCATAGAAATAAGAGACACGCTTTAGGACTCTCCACAGATACCCAAATCTGCAGATGCCTTAATGCCCTACATAAAAATGGTGCAAGGGCTGTAAGATGGGTTACTGGTTAAGAGTGTTTACTGCACAATGGTGAGATCTTGAGTTTGGCTCCCAGCACCATTTAATAAACTGGTTGTGGTCTCATACTAGTGCTGTGAGGAAGCAGAGACAAGATTTATGGGTTTGGCTTGCTGCTAGCCTAGTTGGAAAAACATTAAGTCTTGATTCAGAGAGATACCTAACTTCTAAAGAATAAGGTACAGTGTGATAGAAAAATATATTCAATGCCCTCCTCTGACCTCTGCACACATTAACATGTGTGGGCATCTCTGCATATGTAAATATATCACACACTCTTATACAAAATTCATACAAATAAAATGAAGCATTTGTATAGTATTTGTATGTACACTTGAAGGAAGGTGCCCATGGAGCCTAGAGGCATTGTGTCTCCTGAATCTTTATACTAGAAACTGAATTTGTGTCCCCTGCAAGAGCAGTATGTACTGATTTTTAACATAATTTTTAACTGATTCTTTGGGAATTTCACATCATTCACCCCAATGCCACTCATTTTCCAGTCTTTCAATATCCAACCACCTTGTATTGAACTCCACTTATGCCCCCCCCAAAAAAATTAAAAAAACTAAAACTAAGAATAAAGAAACTTACCATCTTGATAACCCCTTTGGACAATGACCTGCTCCTATATCAATTACAGACTTCTCTCATGCCCATACACTCCTAACCACAGAAAAATATCTTTGTAGCCCCTTCTAATATATTTTAAATCATCTCTACATTGATTTTCATATCTCAATAAATTATAACTGCTGTGGAAATATACTATATTACTTATGGGATAACATAATGAAAAACAATCTGTATATGTTCAGTACAGATTCAATTTCCCATCAATATTTTTAACTCTTGGTTGAGTTCATGGGTACATGATACATCCATAGTTATGGAAGATCAACTATACATATGTTTCTAAATAATCAGGTCTTTGCTGATACTGGAACACATGCTATGAAAACCATTTTCTTATATACTTTTTGATAACCTTGAAGTTCAGACTCAATATTTACATCCTCTGTATCTCAATTTTGTAGATTGTCTCATAAAGATTGGCTTGAAGTAAGCTTGAAGTGCTTTCTCTATCTCAGTTACTTAAATTTATTTCATATATCATGTTACTGCTTGTATATGGAACATCCTGATGAATGGCTCAGGTATTAAAAGCTTTGTTCTTAGATGGCAAATCAAGTCATTAAAGCATGACCACTCTGAATGTAATAGATGGATTAATCCCTTGATTGATTCATAATGCAATGGTATTATTGGGAGATGGGTCTAGTTAGAAGGAGTATGTCCTCCATAGTTGGTGGAATTGAAAGCTGGTACAAACACTCTGGAAATCAGTCTGGTGGTTCCTCAGAAAATTGGACATAGTACTACCTGAGGACCCAGCTATACCACTTTTGGGCGTATCCCCAGAAGATCTTCAAACTTGTAATAAGGACACATGTTCCACTATGTTCATAGTAGCCTTATTTATAATAACCAGAGCTGGAAAGAACCAAGATGTCCTTCAGCAGAGGAATGGATACAGAAAATGTGGTACATTTACACAATGGAGTACTACTCAGCTATTAAAAAGAATGAATTTATGAAATTCCTAGGCAAATGGATGGACCTGGAGGGCATCATCCTGAGTGAGGTAACCCAATCACAAAATAACTCACATGATATGTACTCACTGATAAGTGGCTATTAGCCCAGAAACTTAGAATACCCAAGATACAAGATACAATTTGCAAAACACATGAAACTCAAGAAGAACAAAGACCAAAGTGTAGACACTTTGCCCCTTCTTAGAATTGGGAACAAAACACCCATGGAAGGAGTTACAGAGACAAAGTTTGGAGCTGAGACAAAAGGATGGACCATCTAGAGACTGCCATACCTGGGGATCCATCCCGTAATCAGCCTCCAAACGCTGACACCATTGCATAAACTAGCAAGATTTTGCAGAAAGGACGCTGATATAGCTGTCTCTTGTGAGGCTATGCTGGGGCCTGGCAAACACAGAAGTGGATGGTCACAGTCAGCTATTGGATGGATCCCAGGGCCCCCAATGGAGGAGCTAGAGAAAGTACCCAAGGAGCTAAAGGGGTCTGCAACCCTATAGGTGGAACGACAATATGAAACCCCCCCCCCCCAGAGCTCATGTCTCTAGCTGTATATGTATCAGAAGATGGCCTAGTTGGCCATCATTGTAAAGAGAGGCCCATTAGTCTTGCAAACTTTATGTGCCTCAGTACAGGGGAACGTCAGGGCCAAGAAGTGGGAGTGGGTGGGTAGGGGAGTGGGGGAGTAGTGTATGGGGGACTTTTGGGATAGCATTGGAAATGTAAATGAAGAAAATAGCTAATATAAATAAATAAATAAAACAAAAACAGACAAACAAAACAAACAAAACCAATGAGTTTATCAGTTCTTAGGCAAATGGATGGAACTAGAAAATATCCTGAATGAGGTAACCCAGTCACAAAAGAACGTGCATGGTATGTACTCACTGGTTAGTGGATATTAGGAAAAACACTTGGAATACCCATACATAATACACCTTACAGAAAATGTGGTACATTTACACAATGGAATACTACTCAGCTATTAAAAACAATTACTTCATAAAATTTGCAGGCAAATGGATGGAATTTTAAAATATTCTGAGTAAGGTAATTCAGTCACAAAAGAACACACATTTTATACACTCACTGATAAGTGAATATTAGTCCAAAAGTTTGGAATACCCAATGTTTAATTCATAGACGATATGAAGCCCAAGAAGAGGGAAGACCAAAGTGTGAATGCTTTGGTCCGTCTTAGAAGGGGGGACAAAATACTCACAGGAGGAAATGTGGATACAAAGTATGGAGCAGAGACTGAAGGAAAGATTATCCAAAGACTGACCCACCTGGGGATACATTCCATATATAGTCACCAAACTCAGACGCTATTGTGGATACTGGGAAGTGCTTGCTGACAGGAGCCTGATATGGCTGTCTCCTTAGAGTGTCTGCTAGATCCTGACAAATACAGAGGCAAATGCTTGCAGCCAACCATTGAACTGATCTCTGGGTCCCTGATGGAGGAGTTGGAGAAGGGACTGAAGGAGCTGAGTGAGTTTCTAGCTCCATGGGGGGAGCAACAGTATCAATAGGCCAGACACTCCAGAGAGTCTGGACCACAAACCAAAGAGTACACAAAGAGGGACCCATGGCTCAGGCCAAATATGTGGCAGAGGATGGCCTTGTTGGACAACAGTGGGAGGAGTGACCCTTGGGCCTGAGAGTGTTCAATGCCCTAGCATAGGGAAATGCCAGGGTAGGAAGATGGGAGTGGGTCAGTGGGTGGGGGAGCACCCTCATAGAGGCAGGTGAGGGGGTGGGATGGGGGGTGTTTCTGAAGGGGAGACCTGTAAAGGGAATAACATTTGAAATGTAAATAAAGAAAATATCCATTTTTTTAAAAGAAGCTCTGAGAGTAAAGTTTATGCTACAGAGAAGACCCAAAGAAATTAGAGATGAAGGAAATGTGGAATGATTACAAACAAAAGCCACAGATAGTGAGTAGAGGCAGCTCAAGGAAGAAGCCATGTAAACCACATCTTGTAATGTTGGGGGTGGGGTGGGGACAGGGCTGCCTTAATCCTTTGGAGCTCACACCATGACACCATGCACTGACAGGCCTCACCCAGGAGCAGATGGAAACAAATGCAAAAAGCTACAGCCAAACATCAGCAGAAGTAGCTGGGGAATTCTTATGGAAGAGTTGGGGGTAGCATTGAGGAGGAGGGAGGGGTCAAGGTCACCACAAGAAGACATTGTATGTCACTAACCTGGGCCCATGGGCTCAGATATTGCATAACCAACCAAAGTGCATACAGGGGTTGAAAATTATACATTTGGAGCACATGTGTAGCTTGGTCTTCATGTAGATCCACTAACAATTGGAGTGGGGGCTATCTCTGACTCTCTTGCCTATGATTAGATCCCCTTCCTCTAACTGAACTGCCTGGTTAGGCATCAGTGGGAGAGGATGAGCTTAGTCTTGCTGTGACTTGATGTCCCATGGAGGGGCAGTACCCAAGGAAGAGCTTCTGCTCCTCCTTAGAGAAGAGAGTAGGGTAATGGGGGAGGGATTTGTGAGGGTGGGACTTGAGGTGACTGGGCTGTGACTGGGATGTAATGTGAGTAAATAAATTAATTAATGAAAAAAACCCTCATACTTCAGTGGCTACATGTGACAGAAATATCAAACATAGAGAAATATTTACAAAAATTGTTAATGAAACAATATACAAGAAAAATGAATGCTATTGAGGGACAAGGGTCTGATGTCTGAAACATTATATATCCAATATATTCTATATTTGATAAAACATATCTGTAAAAGCAGAAAATAAGCCTTATTCCCAAGTAAAAATATATGAATAGAAATTTGTGTTGATTAATACACTTTTTCCCTAGATGAAAACTTAGAAAAAAATCCAGCTTCTTAAACATAATTAAAGTGTTAAAGAAAACCCCAAATAAAGAATTAAAGAAAAAAAAAAAAACAAAGAACAATACTTTGCAAAATAGAGAATACCAACAATAGAGAAAATTTCCTTAGAGAATCAAATAAAACTTCTCTTGTGAGAAGTAAAATAACTAAAATGATGATTTGTTAAGGGGATCCAACAAAATTTGATTAGGTAAAAAATAACTTGAAGATAGGTTAATTGTTATATTCTAATCAGAGAAACATATACTGAGTATATAATGAGTATATATACTGTATGTAAGTATATATAATTGAGCACTGAGAAATCAAGCTGGTGCCTACATAGAGCCCGCACCCCTATAGTGTTTATGGTATTGGAAGTTACTCTACATGCTTTCAAAGGAGAAAGGTAAACACCAACAGAGCTACAAACTATTTGTTATACAAGGTGGCAGAAAGCTTGTGGGACAACCAACCAACATCTGATATCTATCTATGTATCTCTATCTCTATCTCTTTATCCACATCATTATATATTCCTATATTCCAAAAGAAACCATCAGACAAACTATTTGAAAAATAATGACCAAGAGAAAAGTTAACAAAGTTGATGAAATACAGGTTAAAATTATTCCAGAATGATAATGAAAACCAGGAAAGATAACTCAGGGACCCCACTGAGATGAGACTTAAAAAAAAAGGCAGGTAAAGACTCTTGAAAGAAGAAAAAGATAATCAATTTGTCCTGCATATTGGGCTGCCATAAGATTAACATGTTTTTTTATCTGTACTGTAGAGAACAGAAAGCTAGAGACACGAGCTCCGGGGGTACTGGTTAGTTCATATTGTTGTTCTACCTATAGGGTTGCAGACCTCTTTAGCTCCTTGAGTACTTTCTCTAGCTCCTCCATTGGGGGCCCTGTGTTTCATCCAATAGCTGACTGTGAGCATCCACTTCTGTGTTTGCCAGGCCCCAACATAGACTCGTGTCTCTAGCTGCATATGTATCAGAAGATGGCCTAGTTTGCCATCATTGGGAAGAGAGGCCCCTTGGTCTTGCAAACTTTATATGCCTTAGTACGGGGGAATGCCAGGGCCAAGAAGTGGGAGTGGGTGGGTAGGGGAGGGGGGCCTGGGGGACTTTGGGATAGCATTGGAAATGTAAATGAAGAGAACACCTAATTAAAAAAATAATAGATTTTAAAAAAGAGAACAGAAAGCAATGAGATCACAAGTACACACATATGTACACACACACTCATTCACACACACACACACATGACACAGTGAAAGAAAAGTAAAAGTTAGCCAAGATTTCTTTATTTGGTAAACCCATCCTTCTACAAAGAAGTAGAATTTAAGAAATTCTCAGATAAACAAAGATGGATGGAGTTTATCATGAGTAGAGTTGCCCTAAAATGTATGCTAACAGAATTCACTGAAGCTGGATGAAAAGACTAAAGAAAAACACAAGGATCTAAAACATGTGAAGAAAAATAGCTACTTAGGTAAACTGAGAAATGAGTATTTTTTTAGGGGGGCCGTGTTTCGAGACAGGGTTTCTCTGTATAGCCCTGGCTGTCCTGGAACTCACTTTTGTAGACCAGGTTGGCCTCGAACTCAGAAATCCACCTACCTCTGCCTCCCAAGTGCTAGGATTAAAGGCGTGCACCACCACCGCCTGGCTAGAAATGAGTAGTTTGGGGCTGGGGTTATAACTGCTGTTTTTTCTCCTACATGGTTTGAAGAATGAGTATACCAAATGTAGGTTTGTGCTAGTGGATACATGTGTATAAAGATGAAATCATCGTAACAGCCAAAGGAATGAGTTCTAAAAGACCATTTTTAAATGCAATTGAGATTAAGTTGGTATCAATTCAAACTTTAATATTACAAAAAATTAATTATATTTTACTACATATCCCAATATAGGGAATCACTAACAAAAACATTAAAAACTTTTATGAAACAAATGAATAAAATTAATGAAAACAATCAAAATAGTACATTCAGGGGTTAATTCAACAATGAAAGGGAGCATTTTAGGGACTTAGGAACAAAATTGTGGTAAGACAGAAAATAAATTAAAAAATGGTAAGACCCTATTGCTGAAGACAGTCTGCGAAACTCACTGAATATTGAGAAATTGAGCTGGTACCTACCTTGAGCCTTCTCCCCTATGAACTAGTGTTGATGATACAAGAAGGTACACTACTTTGTACCAAAGAAGAAAGGTAAACACCATCCTGCTATAAACTCTTTGATCTACAACATCTAATTTGAGTTAAGGCCCAAGCCATAACAGAGAACCCATAACCAAATGCTGCTTTTGTAGCCAAGAACGTGGGACTAGATAGGCTGGAGACCTAGGGGCAAACCAAATATATTTTTGCTAAAGGAACATATCAATAAAATGACTTTCTGCTATACTCAGATCTATGCCTTGCTCAGCAATCATAATTGAAGTCCCCCTGCCCCCATACTATATAGTAACAAATACAGAGATCGACAGCCAGAAATTATGCAAAGAGTGAGATATCTTGGAACACTTATCCCTAAAAGGGCTGTCTCCATCAAATCCATCCCTTCAGGGCTCAGTGGACCCTTTGGAAAGAGGAGGCATGAAGAGTATAAGCACCAGTGGTGATGGAGGACAAAGAATCAAGACCTTCTAGACATAACAGGTCTGGTGGTCAGAGACCTTAACAACCATAACAGGTCAGAGACCTTGGCAACATGCAGAGCATGCAAATGTCTGTACCAGGTGGGGTCTTAGAGCTGAGAGAATTGGACACATATTCCCATCCCTAACCTAGAAGCTATCTTCAATAGTTAGCTACTTGCAAAGTTTTCTCCGAGGGAGTTTCACTGGGGAAACAAACCATTCCAAATGGTAGGCTGCATGCAAAGCAGTAGATGGCTAACAGAAAATGAACTCGATAGCATCAATGAATGTTCTTTGATTCATAGTGCTGTCAGGGCTTTTATTTTTAAAGATTACAGACCCTTTACATATATATTATGGCTTCCAGTTGATTTGAGTTTTATGGGAATCCTGTGTACAAACATGTGTTTCTCTGCATCTGTATGTTCTTGTGCTCTTCTTTGACTTTATTTCATGTTTGTTTTTTCTATTCTGATTTGTTTTTATTTATCTCATCTTGTTATTATTTCTTAGATATCTGATTTTTTTCTTAGAAAAGAAAGAAAGGTTGTAGATCTGGATGGAAAGGGATAGTGGGAGAGGAACCGGGAGAAGCCAGAAGAGGGGAAACAGTAATCAAAATATATTGTATGGGAAAATATCTATCTTAAATAAAAGAAAAAACATAATATTTATATATATTAACAAAGAGAAAACTGACATAAATGAATTAAACAGACCCCGTATTTAAAATTAGTTTTGAGAGTTTCATAAATTGATCTACCTCTCCTCCAACTCCTAGATCCACACTGCCTCTCCTACCCACACACCACCTCTCAGATGATTACAATTTATATAAAGTTGACATAAATCGAGCCAGCACAGAGTCTTAATAATACTTGGGAGGAGGAATGACATATAGATGTCCCACTTTAGTAATGAATAGACTAATTATAAGAAAGGACTGTAAAAAAATGTGGAAGGCTTTAATAACTCTTTCCCCTCCCCCACTTACCAAGCCTAATTTATGTTGCCTATATAATTTTGAATCTGTGACCTGCCACTGGAGTGAGGTTGACTTATCAAGGGCAATATTCTCAAAGAAACCTGCCTCTCCTTCTCCCAGAAGCCAACAGTTCTTTGGTTTGCTGTGGACATGTCAATATCCCTTATCCATGCTGGGATTTGATCTTATTTGAGCTTACACTGGCCTTGTGCATGCTAACACATTGTTATGAGTTTATATGTGCAGCTGTCCTCTTGTGTCCTTTTAATTCATCTACTGCCTCTGGTTCTTACAGTCTTTTTGACCTTTGTACAGTAATCGTCTGTAAGTATTTTGTCTTAGTTAGAGTTGCGAAGAAACACTATAACCAAAAAGCAAGTTGGAGCAGAAAGGATTACTAGGCTTACACTTCCGTATCACTGTTCATTATCAAAGGAAGTCTGCACCAGAACTCAAAGAAATCTGGAGCCCAGAGTCAGGACTCAGAGACCATAGAGGAGTGCTGCTTACTGTCTTGCCCCTCATATCTTGCTCATCCTGTATTTTTATAGAACCCAGGACTACCAGATCAGAGATGGTACCCCCCGCCCCCATGGACTGTCCTCTCCGTACAAGCTGACCCACAACCTGATCTGTAGACATTTTCTCAATTGAGGTTTCCTCCTCTCAGATGACTACAATTTATGAAAAGTTGTCATAAATATAGCCAGATAGCCAGCACAGATTATTAATAATACTTGGGAGGAGGGGATGTAATACAGATGTCCCACTTTTAGTAATGAATAGACTAATAACATGAAAGGATTGGAAAGAAGTGGGGGACTTTAATAATAACAATTTATATGCTGATAGGCACCCCAGGCACCTCAGTCAGCCACACACACACACACACACACACACACTGTGGCTGAAAAGGTCCACACTAAACTGGACATGGCCAGCAGACTGACTTGGAGATATAACATGAGTACATCTTTATAACCTTAGAAATTTATCATCCTAAAAAGAATCCATCCTAGTCCAAGATATTTCGGAGACCTACTGATCTCCTTAGTCTAAGAGGTTATACAATGATAAACCAAGGGCTCCAGGAGCCAGAGAGGACACTTACTGAGTAAAAGTGGAAAGGTGGATGGTTAGTGCAGGTTGCCAAAAGAAGCTACTAAAGAGCAGGACTCTAGAATTTGGAGTCAAACATGGTGGTTGGCAGAAGCGAACAGAAACAAATGATACAAGTATACCTTACGAGAGTCAAATTAGCATCTTGATTCAAAGAGGCAAAGTCCCTTGGAGGGGAACTCATATATGCCATTCTTGGGTTTTGGCACACCAAAAGAATGAGAAAAAATGAGGACATGACTGATTCCAGGTATGATTGAGGAGAGGGACTTATTGTAGATATGAGAGAGAGAACAGCCAGAAGCATCTGAAAAGATCCACACTAAACTGGACATGGCCACCAGACTGAACAAAACCATGAGAAGAAATGGGGGGTTGGGGGCAAGGAGACCAAGAGAGATCTAAGAGCAGAGCCAGCCAGGAAAAGTCAAGCAAGCATATAATCAAAAATGAATGAGGGGTCAGAGGTGAGAGGGGGAAATGGGGGCAGGGAAGACAGCCCCTGGGATGGAGGGGTGTAGGGTAGAGGGTGGAGTGAGAAATGCTGGGAGGTGTACCTGGTACTCCTTGGTGCCTGAAGAGCTCTAGAATGTCTGCTTTCATATGCTAATAGACATCTCAGCCTTTTTGTCCTGGGTTTCTTTGAGACCTAGCAATAGTGAATTATTAAAAATAAAGTTTTTACAATGTCTTGAAAGTTACTTAGGAATACATTTAACTAAGGATATGAAAGACTGAAAGCATTAAAATGTTACGAAGAAAAATTAAAGAACACTGAAATAGATGAAAAGTTATCCTGTGTTTGTGAATTAGAAGCATTAATAACATGAAGATGGAAAAACCTATAAAAACATTTTATAGATTTAATGAATACTTAATGGATATCCAAATGTATTTTTTCCAAAACTAAAAGAACAATATTTCTAAAAGTTATGTTGAATTGCATGGCACTTCCAAGTAACTGAAATGATTTTGAAAATAAAATGTTGGAGGACTCTTACTTCCTGATTTCAGAACTTCGAAACTGGAGTAATAAAAACATTGGTGGCCTGGCATAAGGATAGATGTCATAATAATATAGATCAGTGGATAATTTTTTTATTTAATTTGATGAGTGTGCAAACACCAATGGGGGAAAATAGACTTTTCAATAGATTATTCTGGGACAAATGGTTTTCTTTTCTATTCTTTTGTTGTTGTTGTTTGCTTTTCTGTGTGGTTTGTTTGTTTTTGAGCATCCACTTTATTCTGTAGCCCAGGCTGCCTGTGAATTTATAGCGATATTCTTGCCTCAGATTCTCAAACATGACAACTTGAGGAATAAGCCACCATGATTAGCAATAACTGAAAATTTATGTGCAAAAGAATGAGAAATATCCTTACCTCATGCCATAAATGGAAATGTATTCAACCATAGCAAAGACCTAAATCTAAGAAGTAAAATTTTCATGGCCTTAGAATTGGCATTGACTTCTTAGGTGTGACAGCAAAAATAAACAACTAAAGAAAATGACAGCAGACCTTATAGAAATGGCAACCATTAATGCATTACGGGACAGTATGAAGAAGTTTAGAACCATATCCTATAGAATGGAAGGAGATATTTGAAGTTAATAAATTTGATAAGGGATTTGTTCTGATATATATGGAGAATTCTAATTCATTAAGTAATAGCCAAATATACTAGTTAATAAAGTTCATAAAATAGCTATTTATCAGAGGAAAATCTACTAAGTGCCAACAATCAGATAAAGCTTGCTCATCATTAATCATTAGCAAATATAAATTAAAAAAATGAGATTATTTTATACCTGTAGGTTGGCTGACATTTCATCATTATTATAATTGTAAAACAGTACAATTGTGAAGAGAAATTGGAACCTTTGTTGTGCCAGGAAATGTTTGTGAATCCCAAAAAGCCCACCAAGGATTCCATTGCAATCGCACTAGGGTCTCTTTAACCAAGCTTGAGTTTGAGCCACACCACCACCTCTGACACAGAAGAACGGGGGAGGGGGGCAACCCCAAGCCCAATTTCAGGCAAATATTCATATAGGCAATTTATGTATTGATTATATCACATATTTACATTTTTTCAAATGAAATGTTTAACATTGAAAATCTGTATCTGTTTTCCTAGTGCTCTTTAAGTATATTACGTATTATTACTAACAATAGAAACGTATTTTTCCAGTAAAGTTTAGAAAATATTAAAATAAAAAAACCCTCTTATCTGTTAATAAAAATATAATTGAAAGCTGCTATAACTTCATGGCTAAATAAGTAGTTAATTAAACGAACAGAATCTGGCTGGGCCACCTTGGGCCTGAACTCAGCGGACAGTCTCACGATATCCAGAGGACTTTCCACCACACAGGCACCCTAGTATGCCCAGGATCTTAGGATCACTGGTGAGTGGAACACAACATTTGTTACAACAAAACTGGGGGTGCCTTGGTGCCTGGGGCCAGCAAGTCCGTACACAGAAACCCTGTGCAACCATTAGCTCAGGTTAGTTCTGGTCAGCACCAGCACTGGGCCACCTTGGGCCCAACCTTGCCAGACAGTCCCATGGTCTCCAGAGGACTCTCCACCCAAGGGGTGCCCTAGCACTCCCAGGAACTTAGGATCCCAGGATCCCAGGAGTTTGGTCACACCGGGATCTCAGAGTCTCAGAGGAAGCTTGACTGCCAAGAACTTTGACACACAGAGAATGTCAACATCACAGGATCCCAGAATCACAGGATCACAAAGAAAGTGGACTTCTAGAAGTTCTGACTCAACTGAGATTACAGGAAGGACAGGCTCCAGTCAGATATATAGAAGACAGAAAGCACTTGAGATAATCAGATGGTGGGAAGCAAGCATAAGAAGAGAAGCAACAGAAACCAAGGTTAGTTGGCATCATCAGAAGCCAACACTCCCACCATAGCAAGTCCTGGATACACCATCAAACCAGAAAAGCAAGATATGGATCTAAAGTCACTTCTCATGATGATGATGGAGGACTATAAGAAGGACATAAATAACTCCCTTAAAGAAATACAGGAGAACACATCCAAACAGGTGAAAGAATTGAACAAAACCATCCATGTTCTAAAAATGGAAGTAGAAACAATAAAGAAATAACAAAGGGTGACCACTCTGGAAATAGAAAACCTAGGAAAGAAGTCAGGAGCCATTGATGAAAGCATAACCAACAGAATACAAGAGATAGAAAAGAAACTCTCAGGTGCAGAAGAATCCATAGAAAACATTGACACAATGATCAAAGAAAATGTGAAATGCAAAAAGATCCTAACCCAAAATATCCAGGAAATCCAGGACACAATGAGAAGACCAAACTTAAGGATAATAGGTATAGACGAGAAGGAAGATTTCCAACTTAAAGGGCCAGTAAATATCTTCAACAAAATTATAGTAGAAAACTTCCCCAACCTAAGAAAATAGATGCCCATGAACATATGAGAAGCCTACAGAACTCCAAATAGTTTAGACCAGAAAAGAAATTCCTTCTGTCACATAATAGTCAAAACACCAAATGCATAAAACAAAGAAAGAATATTAAAAGCAGTAACGGAAAAAGATCAAGTATCATACAGAGATAGATATATCAGAATTACACCAGATAGAGCTGTCTCTTGAGAGACTATGCTGGGGCCTAGCAAACACAGAAGTGGATGCTCACAGTCAGCTATTGAATGGATCACAGGGCCCCCAATGGAGGAGTTAGAGAAAGCACCCAAGGAACTAAAGGGAACTGCAACCCTATATGTGGAACAACAATATGAACTAACCAGTACCCCGGAGCTCTTGTCTCTAGCTGCATATGTATCAAAAGATGGCCTAATAGGCCATCACTTGAAAGAGAGGCTCATTGGACTTGCAAACTTTATATGCCCCAGTACAGGGGAACGCCAGGGCCAAAAAGCGGGAGTGGGTGGGTAGGGGAGTGGGGGTGGGTGGGTATGGGGGACTTTTGGTATAGCATTGGAAATGTAAATGAGCTAAATACCTAATAAAAAAATGGAAAAAAAAAAGAAAAAGCAAGAAAGTAATCTTTCAACAAACCTAAAAGAAGATAGCCACATGAACAAAATTTCAAATCTAACAATAAAAATAACAGGAAGCAACAATGACTTTTCCTTAATACGTCTTAATATTAATGGACTCAAATCCCCAATAAAAAGACATAGAGTAACAAACTGTTTACGTAAACAGGACCCAACTTTTTGCTGCATACAGGAAACCCACCTCAGGGACAAAGACAGATACTACCTCATAGTCAAAGGCTGGAAAATAATTTTCAAAGCAAATGGTCCCAAGAAATAAGCTGTAGTAGCCATTCCAATATCAAGTAAAATTGACTTTCAACCTAAAGTTATCAAAAAAGATAAGGAAGGACATTTCGTACTCAACAAAGGTAAAATTTACCAAGATAAACTCTCAATCCTGAACATCTATGCTCCAAATGCAAGAGCATCCACATTCATTAAAGCACACAGTGCACCGCACACAATAATAGTGGGAGACTTTAACACCCCACTCTCATCAATGGACAGATCCTGGAAACAGAAACTAAACAGAGACACAGTGAAACAAACAGAAGTTATGGACCAAATGGATTTAAATGGTATCTATAGAGCATTTTATCCTAAAACAAGAATATACCTTTTTCTCAGCACCTCATGGTACCTTCTCCAAAACTGACCATATAATTGGTCATCAAACAGGCCTCAACAGATACAAAAATATTGAAATTATTCCATGTATACTATCAGATTACCAGGGACTAAGGCTGATCTTCAATGACAACATAAATAATAGCAAGCCAACATACACGTGGAAGCTGAACAACACTCTACTCAATGATAACTTGGTCAAGGAAGAAATAAAGATATTAAAGACTTTTTAGAATATAATGAAAATGAAGCCACAACATACCCAAACTTATGGGATACAATGAAAGCATTCCTAAGAGGAAAACTCATAGCTCTGAGTGTCTCCAAAATGAATTTGGAGAGAGTATATACAAATAGATTAACAGCACACCTAAAAGCTCTAGAACAAAAGGAAGCAAATTCACCAAAGAGGAGCAGATGATAGGAATTAATCAAACTTAGGGATGAAATCAACCAAATAGAAACAAAAAGAACTATTCAAAGAATCAACCAAACCAGAAGCTAGTTCTTTGAGAAAATCAACAAGATAGATAAACACTTAGCCAGACTAACTAGAGGGCATAGGGACAGTATCCTAATTAACAAAATCAGAAATGAAAAGGGAGACATTACAACAGAACCTGAAGAAATCCAAAGCATCATCAGATCCTACTACAAAAGGCTACACTCAACAAAACTGGAAAACCTGGATGGAATGGACAATTTTCTAGACAGGTACCAGGTACCAAAGTTAAATCAGGATCAGATTAATGATCTAAACAATCCTATATCCCCTAAAGAAATAGAAGCAGTCATTAATAGTCTCCCAACCAAAATAAGCCCAGGACCAGATGGGTTTAGTGCAGAGTTCTATAAGACCTTCAAAGAGGACCTAATTCCAATACTCCTCAAACTTTTCCACAAAATAGAAACAGAAGGTACTCTACCCATTTTTTTCTATGAAGCCACAATTACTCTCATACCTAAACCACAGAAAGACCCAACAAAGAAAGAGAATTTCAGGCCAATTTACCTTATGAATATTGATGCAAAAATACTCAATAAAATCCTTGCAAACCGAATCCAAGAACACATCAAAAGGATCATCCATCATGATCACCTAGACTTCATCCCAGGGATGCAGGGATGGTTCAATGTACGAAAATCTATCAACATAATCCACTACATAAACAAACTCAAAGACAAAAACTACATGATCATCTCATTAGATGCTGAGTAACATTTGACAAAATCCAACACCCATCCATGATAAAAGTCTTTGAAAGATTAGGAATTCAAGGCCTGTACCTAAATACAATAAAAGCAATCTACAGCAAACCAGTAGCCAACATCAAAAAAATGGAGAGAAACTTGAAATAATCCCACTAAAATCAGGAACTAGACAAGATTTCCCACTCTCTCCCTACCTATTAAATATAGTACTTGAAGTCCTAGCCAGAACAATTAGACAACAAATGGAGATCAACGTGATACAAATTGGAAAGAAAGAAGTAAAAATAGCACTATCTGCAGATGATATGATAGTATATATAAATGACCCAAAAATTCCACCAGAGAACTCCTAAACCTGATAAACAACTTCAGTGAAGTAGCTAGATATAAAATTAACTCAAACAAATGGTTTTTCTCTACACAAAGGATAAACAGGCTGAGAAAGCAATTAGGGAAACAACATTATTCAAAATAGTCACAAATAATATAAAATACCTTGGTGTGACTCTAAGGAAGTGAAAGATCTGTATGATAAGAACTTCAAGTCTCTGAACAAAGAAGTCAAAGAAGATCTCAGAAGTTGGAAAGATCTTCCATGCTTCAGTTTTGGCAGGATTAATATAGTAAAAATGGATATCTTGCCAAAAGCAATCTACACATTCAATGCAATCCCCATCAAAATTCCAACTTAATTCTTCTCTGAGTTAGAAAGGACAATTTACAAATTCATCTGGAATAACAAAAAACCTAGGATATCAAAAACTATTCTCAACAATAAAAGAACCTCTGGTGGAATCACCATCCCTGACCTCAACCTATACTAGGGAACACTTGTGATAAAAACTGCATGGTATTGGTACCGTGATAGACAGGTAGATCAATGGAATAGAATCAAACACCCAGAAATGAAACCACACACCTATAGTCACTTAATCTTTGACAAAGTAGCTAAAACCATCTAATGGAACGAAGAAAGCATTTTCAACAAATGTTGCTGCCTCAACTGGTGGTTGTCATGTAGAAGAATGCGAATTGATCCATTATTATTTCCTTGTACAAAGATAAAGTCTAAGTGGATCAAGGAACTCCACATAAAACCAGAGACAACTGAAACTTATATAGGAGAAACTGGGGAAGAGCCTCAAAGATATGGGCACAGGAGAGAAACCCCTGAACAGAACAGGAATGGCTTATGCTCTAAGATCAAGAATTGACAAATGGGAACTCATAAAATAGCAAAGGTTCTGTAAGGCAAAGGACACTGTCAATAAGAGAAAAAGGCCACCAACAGATTGGGAAAGGTCCTTTACCAATCCTAAATCCAATAGGTGACTAATATCCAATATATATAAAGAACTCAAGAAGTTGGATTTCAGAAAACCAAATTACCCTATGGAAAAATGGGGTACAGAGCTAAACAAAGAATTCTCACCTGAGGAATACCGAATGGTTGAGAAGCACCTAAAAAAAACAGTTCAACATCCTTAATCATCAGGGAAATACAAATCAAAACAATCCTGAGATTCCACCTCACACCAGTCAGAATGGCTAAGATCAAAAACTCAGGTGACAGCAGATGCTGGTAAGGATGTGGAGAAAGAGGAAGACTCCTCCATTGCTGGTGGTACAAGCACTCTGGAAATCAGTTTGGCTGTTCCACAGAAAATTGGACATAGTACTACTGGAAGCTCCAGCAATACTGCTCCTGGGCATATACCCAGAAGATGTTCCATCTTGTAATAAGGAGACATGCTCAACTATGTTCATAGCCCCCTTATGTATAGTATCAAGAAGCTGGAAAGAATCCAGATGTCCCTCAACAGAGGAGTGAATACAGAAAATGTGGTACATTTAGACAATGGAGTACTACTCAGCTATTAAAAACAATGGATTTATGAAATTCGTAGGCAAATGGATGTATCTGGAGGATATCAATCTGAGTGAGGTAACCCAATCACAAAAGAACACACATAGTATGCACTCATGGATAAGTGGATATTAGCCCATTAGCTTAGAATACCCAAGATACATTTTGCAAAACACATGAAACTCAAGAAGAAGGAAGATCAAGTATGGATATGTAGATCCTTCTTAGAAGGGGGAACAAACTACCCATGGAAAGAGTTACAGTGACAAAGTTTGGAGCAGACATTGAAGTAATGACCATCCACAAATTTCCCCACCTTGGGATCCATCCCACAGACAACCACCAAACCCAGACACTATTGCAGATGCCAACGACAGTTTGCTGACAGGAGCCTGATATAGGTGTCTCCTGAGAGCCTCTGCCAGTGCCTGACTAATACAGAAGTGGATGCTCACAGTCATCCAGTAGACGGAACAAAGGGTCCCCAATGAAGGAGCTAGAGAAAGTACCCAATGAGCTGAAGGGGTTTAGAGCCCCCTAGAAGGAACAACAAAATGACCTAAGCAATAACCCCAGAGCTCCCAAGGGACTATACCACCAATCAAAGAAAACACACTGAGGGACTCATGGTTCTAGTGGAATATATAGCAGAGGATGGCCTAGTCAGTCATCAATGGGAGGAGAGGCCCTTGGTCCTGTGAAGGTTCTATGCCCCAATATAAGGGAATGCCTTGGCCAGGAAGTGGAAATGGGTGGGTTGGGGAGCAGGGGGAGCAGAAGAGGGGATAGAGGATTAGGGAAGGGGATAACATTTGAAATGTAAATAAAGAATATATCTAATAAAAAAATAGAAAAAAAAAAACAAATAAACCAGTATCTGCACATATCTAAAAAATAATAACTATTTTTGTATCACATATGAAAATATTTAAATTTGTGTTGACTCATACTTATACTACAGAGCCCCAGAGTAATGTGGCTTATTGTCACAGATGCAAAAAATTAATTATTCCTGTCTTAATATAGGAAGTAAAGGAACCGTCTATGATTTAGTACTTAGGCGATCTAGCACACCAAAGCTTATTGATAATTTAGTACTAGAAGATCACTGGCATGAGTTATGAACTGATTGCAAAAATATTGGTGTTTAAGCCCTGGCTAAAATTATACATATTTGCCTCAACATCTGTATGTATATATACATACATATATATGTATATCTTGTTCAAAATTAGTTCTACATAGATTTGTAGGAATTATATTGTGAGTACAATACATACTGAATGTATAACAATCACTTATTAATTCTCATAATAATATTTAGCATTTGACATTTGTGTTCAAATCTTCCTTTAAGGCATTACATATTAAAGGATGAGCAGCCTGATATGATTAAGTAAAAGAGAATTTCGGTTTAATGAGGCTAAGAAACTGAGACTAGGAATAAGAAAATAGTTTGAATTTGCATTTTGTGTAACATTACTGAATATGAAGTATGTATCAAGTAATAAGTCATTAGCAAAAACTACAGTAAAATATATATGAAATGATGTGTAACATAGTCAAATTTATTAAATGTATTTCAATATAAAACAACTAACTTGATTAATGTCAAAAGTATAATTACTTCTGCATTAGCCCTCTTCCCTGACTTGTCAATTAAGAACTATCTATTATATGATTATTTTAATCAACCTACTATTTTCTGTAGTTATAACTTTGTCACCCAATCAGTTAATTCAATAAAACTTGGGTGAAAAACAATAGATTTTTAAATTAGTATATTTGGTTGATATTTTCACTCCAAATTAGATTAACATTGCTTGAATTACTATGTAGCTTTGTTCACCTTTTCTTAGTGAACATCACATTCCCAGATACTATTTTTTTAATTTTTTAATTTTTGAGATTATAACGTATTTACATAATTTCATTTCCCCCATCCATTTTCATCCCTCCAAACACTCTCATATACCCTTCCTTGCTCTCTTTCAAATTTATGGACTCCTTTTAAAATTAGTTATTCATTAACAGCATTTCCTGCCGAAATAGTGAATAGATAAATGTGATCCGAAGCTAACATACAGTCAAAGTATTCAAACTTAACCCATAGCCAATGTTGAGTTGTTCTCTGCAGCTATTACGTTAATCTAATTTTGTCACTCTTTCCACATTCTAAGTGAATTTGAACATTGCCTCTGGAATATTCCTGTAGGTATATCCACGATGATGAGATTAAATTTGAGACTGTTTTCAGTAGTCTTGAAAGATGTTATATAATTCTCAAATAAATTTCTCAAAACAAAATAAGCTTTCATATATTTCAACAATAAAAATCTTAAAACCATGTTTTTAAACATCCTGTTATTCTAGCACAGAGCTATTATGTTTCTGACATTGGCCAGAGGAATTTTATTATCTCCTCACTAATTATACACATAAACATGTCTTCTACTGTTGATATCTCTTTAATCCCATGTACAATTTAAATTTAGAGAATTATAGTCCCTAATATAAAAATATTTCTTCATATGCCAAAAGTGACAAGTAAGTCTAAGAGAGATTGAATGAACACTAGCACTCCAGATTTCCATAGTGCAGATTTTTCTCAGATAAACTTTCACTCTGTTGGAATATACACCGTCAGAACAACCTGCTGCACTACAGAAAAACAAAAACAAAAGCAAGCAATCAGCCACCAAGCACTTCTTTCTTGTTAAGGTGACTGATTGAGGCATTCAATGAAGCCTGTTTCCTGTAAATTAATTAAATGCTATTAAATTTTGCTAATGACAAATAACTATTTGGACCATGAGCCATCTCATTTATCAAGCTTGAAAGACAAATGAAAATCTGGAGTGATAAAACACAAAACCACCTGAGAAGAATGTCCCCAGAAGGATGGAATTTTACCTTCCTGCAAGGTACTAGTTTCCATGTAGAGATGCTGTTGGCCACACATTTGCTGTCCTAGAGCAGGCTATTTGAGTAGTGCTTTCAATAATGGGGCATAGAATTACTGGCATAAATTGTGCCTTAGATATTCAGTACCAGCTGACTTAGCTCTGGGATATCTACATCTACATCTACATCTACATCTACATCTACATCTACATCTACATCTACATCTACATCTACATCTACATCTATATCTATCTATATCTATATCTAATCTATATCTATATCAGAAAAAACAAAAGTATTATTGGCAGAAGAATGAAAACAAGGGACCAAAGTCATAAGGGGCTGCTTTACCCTTTTTGCCTGAAACAAACTCCTATAATTTGTTTTATCACTCCTTGCTCACTGGTCACCTCATCCCTTGATTAAATGGGACACCAGTATATATAGGTCTTTCCTCTTTTCTCTTCTCTTCTCTTCTCTCTTCTCTTCTCTTCTCTTCTCTTCTCTTCTCTTCTCTTCTCTTCTCTTCTCTTCTCTTCTCTTCTCTTCTCTTCTCTCCTCTCCTCTCCTCTCCTCTCCTCTCCTCTCCTCTCCTCTCCTCTCCTCTCCTCTCCTCTCCTCTCCTCTCCTCTCCTCTCTTTTCTTTTCTTTGTCTCTTTCTTTGCCTGAAAAATAAGTGCAAGAATTAAAATGTCTAAAATGGTGTCATGCTTTATGGGAGAGAGAGAAGTGATTCATTTTTATTTATATTACATTTTAAAGTTTTAAACATCTTCATACTGCATATTTTATCATATTATTTCCCGTACCCAAATCCTCTTACATCCTCACCAGCTCCCTACACACACTACTTCATGTTCTCTCTCTGACACACACATACCAAGAAAACAAAACAAAATGAAAACAAAACAAAGAAACAAAGAAAAACCCACCACCAGCAACAAAAACCAAAGCCACTAACCCATAACAAAAAGAAAAGCACACTAAAAATCAGAGTCTGTTTTATAGTGTTAAACTACCTCTAAGCGTGAAGCCTTATGTGGAGTATAGTTGCTGGACTTCCACTGGAGAAATCAGATCTTCCCTCTTCCAGAAGGTATCTATTCCAAGTAGCTTGAGATTTGGGAGTAGGCCTTTGTGCTCATTTCCTCTATTCTGTGGTGGGATTTTGTCTAGCCTGAACTTGTATAGTGTGTGCTGTCATTCAAGTTTGTCTTCTACATAGATCCCCGAGACCTGAGATTAAGGATTTGATGAAGATATACCACTTTGAGCTTAGTGATACAATGTGTCTCACTGCACATTGTTCAGAAGTGGAACTTTGAGTTAATTCTTATCTACTGCAAGAGGAGTTTTCTCCAATGAGAGTTGAGTGATGCAGTGTTATATGAATATAGCAATGTGTCATTAGAAGTCATTTTATTTCTATGTTCATTTAGTAGTAAGTTTTCCCTTAGAGCTCACAACCCATCTAGTCTCCAGTTCTTGGTCTCATTAACAGTTATATGGACATGTGGGTGCTATATCATGGAGTGGGCCTTAAATCCAATTAAAAAATTGGTTGAAAAAAGTGGTGGCCAGTCCCATAACATTTATATCAGTATATCTTGCAGGCAAGTTGCTGTTGTAGGTCACAGGGTTCATATCTGTGTGAGAGTGATAATTGCTTTTTTCATTTGGTAGAGTATATAGTATCTTCAGAAACTGTAAATGTAAGTAAATAAGTTTCTAATTACATAACCGCTCAATTTCTCTGTGCTCTATGACATAATTAAGTGATGTTCTCAGAAGTAGGGCCTTACTATCAGACTGTGGAGAGTAACCAGTAGCACAGGCAATGGCCTGTAGTGTTTGAAGCTGACTATAGGGCCTCTTTGTCCCTCGATTTAAGATATAACCCAATTCCTGGTATCAGTGGATTTACTTGGTAGTGCTTGATGTCTATTTGGGGCATTTTCTCCCCCATTATATGGTAAGTCCATTTAGATTCCTTATATGGGCTTAAGAAAAACATTATAGGATATTACCAATGCTATTAGTTAATTCCCCATTCTGGTCTGGGGGAGATATTTACCAAGGATGAACTCCTCTGACATTGTCTATGGAATAGATCATTTGGGTATATGGAAGTCCTTGAGTCCTTTGATGGCCATTCTACATGACAGATCTCTTTTTGTATTCTTGTGTTCCTCCAATCAACACTGTGAAGTATTGTCTTTGTGCTGGATGTGTCCATAGTACTATAGACCTAGTTCTAGTTAAGTGACATTGCCTCTCCTATGTATAGCTATGGTTAAATTCATCCAGCTTTAAAAAGCAACTCATTTTGTTAAAATGGAAAGAAATATCTCTGAATGCCATGATGTTGTGTGCCATATCCTTACTTTTCTCATTCAAATCACAAAATACTCACTTTGGGATCCACTAAAATGTACAGCAAGGGAGATGCATTGAGGAAAGATACAGTCTAGATAGTGTCTTCCTATTACAGAGAAAGATTGCTTCTCTGCAGTCTTCTTTCCCCAGCCCAGTAACCATAACTATATATCTAAAAGGTTTTTTTTTTAAGTAAACCTTGAGGAATTTGGTACCATTTCATTTTCTCCTGTCTCTAACCATGAGATTTGTCACTTCAGCTTGAATTGTCCAAGCAACATGACATTAATCATATTTCATGACCATAAATATTAGTTTAGGAATATATTTGTGTTATAACATTAGGAACTTCTAAGGGAAATGTTTCCAGTGCCTTTAGCACTATGTTGAATTTTTCTGTCCTTTGAAGACCACGTGACCCTAGAAATCACTTGAACTACCTTGGTTCTCGAAAGGACAATCAATTGAAGATAGGGTTATCAGATAGGGTAAAGAATATGGAAACATTATCTGGCTACTCAATTGAGTTTAATCTACCCTAAAACCCTAAATGCCCTTACACTAGGCTTTGATTGCATAAACCTGTTAAGCAATTTTTTAAACTTTTTGTTACATGCAATGTAATTGATCTTAATACAATAAATTGACTATGATTGAGTACAATTGCAGACCGTTTTCCATTATACATCCAAAATAGCTGAGAAGATCTTTCAGAAGTGGTAAAATTTCAAGTTTAATGGAAGAGATTTCAGGCAATAGGGCATCTTTTGGATAACATTAAAGCTGCTTTTAGAGTCTTTTTCTGTGACCACAGAGCCCTTTGCAAGATAACTTTCTGTATTGCTGGTTAAAATTGCATAGGTATGAAATACCTATCATGTACAGTTGTATTAAATCAGTGCTAGTCTACTGAGAAAACAGGAGCAGTGCTGCTATTTGCTTCCAGATTGATGTATTAGTGCCATGAAGCCAGTCAGAATGGCAAGGATGAAAATCTCAGGTGACAGCAGATGCTGGTGGGGTTGTGGAGAAAGAGGAACACTCCTCCATTGTTGGTGGGATTGAAAGCTTGTACAACCACTCTGGAAATCAGTCTGGTGGTTCCTCAGAAAACTGGACAAAGTACTACCTGAGGACATAGCAATGCCACTTCTGGATATATATATATACCCAGAAGATGCACTAACATGTAATAAGAGCACATGCTCCACTATGTTCATAGCAGCCTTATTTATAATAGCCAGAAGCAGCAAAGAACACAGGTGTCCTCCAACAGAGGAATGGGTACAGAAAATGTGGTACATTTACACAATGGAATACTACTCAGCAATTAAAAATGATGAATTCATGAAATTCACAGGCAAATGGATGGAACTAGAAAATATCATCCCAAGTGAGGTAACCCAATTACAAAAGAACACATATGGTATGCACTCACTGATAAGTAGATATTAGCTCCTAAGCTAGGAGTACCCAAGATACAATTCAGAGACCACATGAAGCTTAAGAAGAAGGAAGACCAAAGTGTGGATACTTTAATCCTTCTTAGAAGGGGGAACAAAAAATACCCATGGGAGAAGATACAGAGACAAAGTGTGGAGCAGAGACTGAAGGAAAGGTCATCCAGTGACTGCCCCACCTGGGAGTCCATCCCATAAACACTTACCAAACCCAGACACTATTGTGGATGCCAACAAGTACTTACTGACGGGAGCCTGATATAGCTGTCTCCTGAGAGGCCCTGCCAGTGCCTGACAAATACAGAGGTGGATGCTCTCAGTCAGCCACTGTACTGAGCACATGATCTCCAATGGAGGAGCTAGAGAAAGGACCCAAGGAACTGAAGGAGTTTGCAGCCCCCTAGCAGGAACAACAATATGAACCAACTAGTACCCCCAGAGCTCCCAGGGACTAAACCACCAACCAAAGAGTAAACATGTTAGGACTCATGGCTTAGCTGCATATGCAACAGAGGATCTCCTAGTAGGTCATCAATGGGAGGAGAGACCCTTGGTTCTGTGAAGGCTTGATGCCCCAGTGTAGGGGAATGCCAAGGTCAGGATGCAGGAGTGGGTGGGTTGGTGAATAGTGGGAAGGGGAGTGTATAGGTGGTTTTTGGAGGGGAAACCAGGAAAGAGAATAACATTTGAAATGTAAATAAAGAAAATATCCAATTAAAAGAAAGAAGTCCTAGTTGCATCCTGAGCCATTGTAGATTTTTCAGACAATCATTTGGTTGATAACTTTGGGGGGGGGTGTCATTGGAAACAGTGTTATAGTAAGAGGAATGGCAGGAAGTATAAAGACTAATTTTTAATGCAGTTGCCTGTGCAATGTGGCACTCTCTTTTCCTCTTAAGTTCATTTCCAAGCTGCATTGAACTCTGCAATTCCACTGTAATTTTAATCATATATTCATTATTCCAGAATATGTGTGTGTGTGTGTGTGTGTGTGTGTTCACCAAAATGACTTGGAGTCAGTAGTAGATGCAAGCTGTCAGTTCAGTACTCTCTATGTTCTCTGAAGATTCTCATCATTCTTTCTTCTCCGTTCTGGCCAGATAACCTGAACCCAGGCCTTTATTTACTAAACATATCATCAAGCTTTGCTCATTGTTAATAATCTTTAAAACTTCTTAAATTTACATAAATTCTATGAATCCCAGCTCAGTAGTTCCAACTCCTGTTTCCTTAGAGCAGAAACTAAACACAAAGCAAAAGCAAATTTCCTTATAGGTTTACACAGCCTGTTCTTCATAGGTAGTCGGGCACAGCTCTTCCGGTTTCCTGGCACAGTAGACAGCAGTCTTCAGTAACTATTTTCATGTACAAACAGAAAGATGACAGACTACTAAAATTAAAAGAAAAGCGGTTAGCTCTCTCTAATATCTTTTCAGGTATTATCATCTCCAATTCTTCAAATAGCTAGGAGAACAAAGTACTAACTTTTTATATGTTTCTGTATCATCTTTGAATTCTTTAATCTTTGTTTCCTCATCCTAGCAATTCCATAGCCTCATGCATTCTCCTTCTACTACTATTTATTCCTAAATAATATATAAATTCCTATTTGTTCTATCCATACATTTTCTTCCTGAGACCACTTTAACTCTCTATCCTTGATGTCCCCAAATTCACCCTGGGTAATCATTGGGCCTGAGGGTACATGTGTCTCCTCATGATTCCAAATTTAAGGCCAAGTATGGCAATGAACTATTTCTACAAAGGACCATATAGGCTTTTATGGCCTCTGTGATTATGTTGTCAAGATCCTTTCCCATGGTCTCAAAGGCCAAGCAGAAGTCCTATTCTTCATTTTTCACAGCCTGAAGACCATCTCCATGCCTCATTCCTGAGAACCACATCTGTCTCACTTATTATGGTGTGATTAGCTCTGAGTAATTGGGGAAGTATATTCCTCAGAAAGAAAGATTGAAAGTAACATAGTAAAGACAGCAGATCAGCTTCAGGACAACAGCAACCATCAGCAGACGTGGGGATCATGTGGATCAATGGCCAGGTGATGCTCCAGGGGGAGGAACTGTGTCACACCACCCCATACACAGCCATGCCAGATCTGACCTGCGTGTGTGTGTGTGTGTGTGTGTGTGTGTGTGTGTGTGTGTGTGTAAAAGAAATACCAAACTCTTCAAACAAAAGTAAATTGATAGCATACCTACTTGCTGATATGTGATGGCAGGGATTTACTTCTCTTGGGGAACAAATTGCTATATTACACTTGGTCACTTCTTGGCTCTACAGTGGGTCCTATAATGTTACATGGTTCCCACAATGGAATGTAGGATATGGATTCAGAACTAAATTTACAGTAGGCATCTCAGTGAATGCTGCAGTGAAGATAAACTATTTTATGAAACCATCAGTAAGTTCTAAGTTTTAGGGCTTTCATAAAATCTGTGCACTTCAACATTTTGATAAATTTATAATTGTTCACAAGATAAATCATGTGCTGGATGCAACAAATCAAGAAAGCATTAACAGAAGATTTTAATGAATTTTTTATTGTTTTAATTGTTCTTATTTATTTTTATTTCTTATATAGCTATTTCTCAGTAGTTACATATAAATTTACTGGAAATGGTGTCAAACAGAAACAGTCAACTAAAGATAAAAAAAATCAAATAGTGGCCATATTTTGAAGATATACTTTTTCATAAGATATCAAAATTTCTTCAATTTCAAGAATTATTTTTCATATTTTTATCATCAGAAGGAATATATTATCTTGGTAGTGAAGTAGAAGCCAGTATAGGCAGAGGAAGGATTAAAATCTTATCCAATATCACATCCTCTTCTTTACATGTCCCACAAGTTCATAGCTTCCTTTGCAGAATACTTAAGAAAAATATACAATACTTTTGCATAAGAATTCAGAATATTTTATAGGTAAATGGATGCAAGGTATTGTTAACAGATAATAACAGAAATGTATGTGTTGCATAAAATAACTTATAAAAACTTTGTTCCTTATAGAGTACTATTTTATTAAAAATGGCATTTTCACATGAGCAAATTCAATATATAAAAGCTAGTGTGTAATAAAATAAACAAATGACTGCTTTTCATTTTCTTCTAACTAAAGAAATAATAGTGTATGTTAAACCCTTATTTTATGGTAATATATGTTGAGATATCATTTAACTAAGGTATTTTGAAATTTTTGCCTTTTATACATAAAGGAATTTATTTGGCAATTATTAGTTGAAAGATTTGTGGACAGAACATTTAAACCTGAAGTGTAACTTAATTGGAAATTGATTAGAAACCAAGAAAAATTTTCTTGGAAGACAACATAAATCAGTGAAGTTTCAACAGAAAAATAAATCTGATATTTTTAGAAAGAGATGTATTTCAGCATTTACAAATTCTGGAGTAGCTATAAATGACAATCCCCAACTGCCAAATTTCTTCTAAGAATAAAACATTACTATGGTAAAGAAATGAAGTTTAATTAAATAAAGATTAGAAATTCTTGTCTATGATCATATCATCCTGAATGTACCTGATCTCATCTGATCTCAGAAGCGAGGCAGGGTTGGACCTGGTTAGTTCTTGGTTGGGAGACACATTAGGAATTCCACTTTTCACTTTCTTTCCTTACCCCTATTTTATCTTAGTGGTGTCTTAATCCCACACTGATGATTAAGTAGTAGGCTACTGTCTAAAAACATCACTGTCCATGGAGCTAAGATTAGTAATGGATGAATAATGGGGCTTAGAAATAGACCATTAGAGGGAATGCATGAATGTCACTGAGAAGGGAAGTAGAATAGATATCATGGGTGGATGCGGGGAGGGTATTGGGTAGGAATGGGGGTGAGGATGGAAACTGGAGGGACCACTTAGGGGGAGGATAGAGGGAAAGAGTAGTGGGAAGGACAACTGGAATGGGGGGAAGCATCTCTGGGATAAGCTAGAAAATGAGAGCAGAAACTCCCAGGAATCTATAAAGGTGACCTTAACTAAGACTCCTAGCAAAGGGGTATATAGAGCCTCAACAGGCCATCTCCAGTAACCAGGCATGATTTACAATGGAGGGATTGAGAAACTAACCCAGCCACAAAACTTTTGCCTTACAAATTGTACTTTCTACAAGATATGCTGGGGTAAATGTTGAGCAGAAATTGAGGAAGTGGCCCACTAATGACTAGTCCAGCTTGAGGCCCATGCTATGAGAGGAAAGCCACTCCTAACATCACTAATAATATTCTGTCATACTTGCAGACAGGAACCTACCATAACTGTCACCAGAGAGGCTTCACCCAGCAGCTGCTGGAAACAGATGCAGAGACTCACAGACAAACACAAGGCAGTACTAGGGGAATCATACAGAAGAGGGGAAGGAAAGATTGTAGAAACCAGACAGGTCAACACAAGAAAACCTAAAGAAGCAGCTAACCTGGGGCCATAGGAGCTGCCAAACAGGGAGCCTGCATGGAACTGGCATAGGGCCTCTGCACATACATTACCATTTTGCATCTCGGTCTACATGTGGGATCTCTAAAAGCAAGAGCAGTGACTCTGTTGCCTGCCTTTGGGAACCTTTCCACCTGCTGGGCAGCATCCTCTGGCCTTAGTAGAAGAGGATGCACAGAGTCCTACTGCAACTTGATTTTCCAGGGCTGGTTGTTATCCCAAAGATGCCTCCGCTTTTCAGTAGAGAATTGGAGGAGTGGAGTGGATAGGGTGTGTGTGTGCGGGGGGGGGGGGGTAGGTGGGAGATATTTTGAGGAGAGGAGGGAGAAAAATGTCAGTCAGGATGATATATAAATACATACATACATGCATACATACATACATAAATTTGACAAAAGATGTGTTTAGGGCTTAATATCCAGGGCTAAGTTCAAGGTGACAAATTCTTATTTTTTATTTTATTTATTTATTTGGTTATTTTTTTTCTGGTTTATTTTTTATTTTTTTATATTTTTATTAGGTATTTTCCTCATTTACATTTCCAATGCTATCCCAAAAGTCCCCCATACACTCCCCCCAACTCCCCTACCCACCCACTCCCACTTTTTGGCCCTGGCATTCCCCTGTACTGGGGCATATAAAGTTTGCAAGTCCAATAGGCCTCTCTTTCCAGTGATGGCTGACTAGGCCATCTTTTGATACATATGCAGCTAGAGTCAAGAGCTCCGGGGTACTGGTTAGTTCATAATGTTGTTCCACCTAGGTGTTGCAGATCCCTTTAGCTCCTTGGGTACTTTCTTTAGCTCCTCCATTGGGAGCCCTAAGGAGATGATCATGTGGTTTTTGTCTTTGAGTTTGTTTATATAATGGATTATGTTGATGGATTTCCATATATTAAACCATCCCTGCATCCCTGGAATAAAACCTACCTGGTCAGGATGGATGATTGTTTTAATGTATTCTTGGATTCGGTTAGCGAGGACCGAATGGGACAATTTCAATATTTTTGTATTTGTTGAGGCCTGTTTTATGACCAATTATATGGTCAATTTTGGAGAAGGTACCATGAGGTGCTGAGAAGAAGGTATATCCTTTTGTTTTAGTATAAAATGTTCTGTAGATAACTGTTAAGTCCATTTGTTTCATCACTTCTGTTAGTTTCATTGTGTCCCTGTTTAGTTTCTGTTTCCACGATCTGTCCATTGATGAAAGTGGTGTGTTGAAGTCTGCCACTATTATTGTGTGAGGTGCAATATTTGCTTTGAGCTTTACTGAAGTTTCTTTAATGAATGTGGCTGCCCTTGCATTTGGAGCATAGATATTCAGAATTGAGAGTTCCTCTGGGAGGATTTTACTTTTGATGAGTATAAAGTGTCTCTCCTTGTCTTTTTTGATAACTTTGGGTTGGAAGTTGATTTTATTCGATATTAGAATGGCTACTTCAGCTTGTTTCTTCATACCATTTGCTTGGAAAATTGTTTTCCAGCCTTTCACTCTGAGGTAGTGTCTGTCTTTTTCCCTGAGATGGGTTTCCTGTAAGGAGAAGAATGTTGGGTCCTGTTTGTTTAGCCAGTCTGTTAGTCTATGTCTTTTTATTGGGAAATTGAGTCCATTGATATTAAGAGATATTAAGGAAAAGTAATTGTTGTTTCCTATTATTTTTGTTTTTAGAGTTGGCATTCTGTTCTTGTGGCTGTCTTCTTTTTGGTTTGTTGAGGGATTATTTCTTGCTTTTTCCAGGACGTGGTTCCTGTCCTTGTATTGTTTTTTTTTTTTTTTTTTTCTGTTATTATCCTTTGAAGGGCTGGATTCGTGGAAAGATAATGTGTGAATTTGGTTTTGTCTTGGAATACTTTGGAGATCTATGATAATTGAGAGTTTTGTTGGGTATAGTAGCCTGGGCTGGCATTTGTGTTCTCTTAGGGTCTGTATAACATCTGTCCAGGATCTTCTGGCTTTCATAGTCTCTGGTGAAAAGTCTGGTGTAATTCTGATAGGCCTGCCTTTATATGTTACTTGACCTTTTCCCCTTACTGCTTTTAATATTCTATCTTTATTTAGTGCGTTTGTTGTTCTGATTATTAAGTTTCGGGAGGAATTTCTTTTCTTGTCCAGTCTATTTGGAGTTCTGTAGGCTTCTTGTATGTTCATGGGCATCTCTTTCTTTAGGTTTGGGAAGTTTTCTTCTATAATTTTGTTGAAGCTCTTTACTGGCCCTTTAAGTTGAAAATCTTCATTCTCATCTACTCCTATTATCGATAGGTTTGGTCTTCTTATTGTGTCCTGGATTTCCTGGATGTTTTGAGTTAGGATCTTTTTGCATTTTGTATTTTCTCTGATTGTTGTGCCAGTGTTCTCTATAGAATCTTCTGTACCTGAGATTCTCTCTTCCATTTCTTGTATTCTGTTGCTGATGCTTGCATCTATGGCTCCAGATTTCTTTCCTAGGTTTTCTAGGAACCGTTGCCTCACTCTGGGCTTTCTTTATTGTGTCTGCTTCCCTTTTTAGGTCTTGGATGGTTTTATTCAATTCCATCACCTGTTTGGTCGTGTTTTCCTGCAATTCTTTAAGGGATTTTTGTGCTTCCTCTTTAAGGTCTTCTACCTGTTTAGCTGTGTTCTCCTGTATTTCTTTAAGCGAGTTATTAAAGTCCTTCTTGATGTCCTCTACCATCATCATGAGACATGCTTTTAAATCAGGGACTATCTTTTCAGGTGTGTTGGGGTGCCCAGGACTGGGTGGGGTGGGAGTGCTGCGTTCTGATGATGGTGAGTGGTCTTGGTTTCTGTTAGTAAGATTCTTACATTTGCCTTTCTCTATCTGGTAATTTCTGGAGTTAGTTGTTGTAGTTGTCTCTGGTTAGAGCTTGTTCCTCAGGTGATTATGTTAGCCTCTATCAGCAGACCTGGGAGACTAGTTCTTTCCTGAGTTTCAGTGTTCACAGTACTCTCTGCAGGCAAGCTCTCCTCTTGGAGGTAAGGTGCCCAGATATCTGGTGTTCGAACCTGCCTCCTGGCAGAAGTTGTGATCCACTCACAGAGGGCTTATGATCCCATGGAGGGTCCTGTGGGTACCTTGCAGGTGTTCGCAGACTCTGTGCCCAAGCTACCCCGGTGCTGGTGGGGACCAGAAGGGACTTGTGCCCCTCATCAGGCTGGGTTTTCTGCTTCCCTAATTAATGCAGTCTCAGGTCCTGCATGATTGGATTGGAGCAGCAGCTGTGTTCCACTCACCAGAGGTCTTAAGATCCTGTGGAGGGCCCTGTGGGTACCTTGTGGGTATCCGCAGACTCTGCGTCCAAGCTACCCCGGTGCTGGCGGGGACCAGAAGGGACTTGTGCCCCTGATCAGGCCAGGATTTCTGCTTCCCTCTTATTTTATTTATTTATTTATTTATTTATTTATTTATTTATTTAGGTTTTTCGAGACAAGGTTTCTCTGTGTAGCCCTGGCTGTCCTAGAACTCACTCTGTAGACGAGGCTGGCCTTGAACTCAGAAATCCGCCTACCTCTGCCTCCCAAGTGCTGAGATTAAAGGCATGCACTACCACTGCCTAGTGACACGTTCTTACCACTCAGAAACATAGTATGTATCTAGAAACATACATTAGGTGGTAATTCTAGATTGTACTACAGCTAGTTAGTTTTACCTGGCTGATTTTTTTTTCTTTAGTAAAAGTGCTGTTTGGCTACTGTGGATAGAAAGGTGGGCCATAGTGTAAATCCGAATACTGCATAGATTACACTTTTCTCCATAGGAAAATATGTCAGGAAATGGCAAAGAAATGCTTCTATTTGAATAGCTCTTGAAAAAAACCTTGGATTTGAATTGAAAAGTTCTTGTTAGCCATGCTGTTATGTTCTGCTACTAGTCTTCAGATGAGAGCTTGACGCTGACAAAGGGTTTGAAGCCACATCATTTATCAGAGACATTTATCAGAGACATCATTTATCATTTATCAAGATGGTTATTGTGAAAAGAAGCCCTAGAAGGGGAGTGGATGGCAAGCCACTAGATAGGTTCTATTTTAAAGCTTTCCTTAAAATGCTTTCTGAATACTAGATATTTTGTATGTGAGCAACTAATTAGAACTTTATATTTTTTTCACTTGAGTTCTTGAGTTAGCATTAATTAAGAAAAATTTTGTTATAAAATATGGGTACATAAAAGCTAAATTTAAATTTTTTACCTTAGTAGCAAAGAGGGCAGCAAAACAGGTATAAAATGAAATCTAATGAGTACATGAAATTTGGCTTATTAACTTTAAAATTATAATATTTATTATATTCATTGTCTGTACACGGACACTCAGATACACACAGGGACACACTCTCTACAACACATAAGTGGAGAGCAGAGTACAACTTGCAGGAGGTAGTTCTCTCATTTCACTGTGTACATCCCTATGAAGGAGGTCAAGTTTCCAGACTTGGCAGTAAACCTGTTAACACCCAGAGCCATCTAACTGTCCCGATACAGTGGTATCTTTAAATTTATGCAAGACTAAAGAAGGATGGTGGTAAATGGAATGTTTACTTTGAACATGGGTCTTTCTTTTTGAGTGTAGAAGAAAATTCCAAAAGATCAGGACATAATTCATTGCCATGAATTCAGAATAGAACTTGTGTGTGGCTATCAGGCAGGTTATACAAATGTGGTACTCAATGATTAAAGCAGCACAAGTTTTAGGTGATTTAAAACTTACTGGGAAGCAATACTAATTTTAAAAGTGAAGGTCATAGCAAGTGTCAATTCATGGTTTGAGCTCATGTTTATGGAAACAGGATGGCTTCTTTTTTTATCTTTAAGGGTTTCTTTTTGAGACTATAGTTTGATTTCATCATTTCTCCCCCACTCTTTTCTTCTTTCCAAACCTTCCCCATTCCCCTCTAAATTCATGGCTTTAAAAAAAGCAAATTATATTTACATATATAATATAGTAGACATCATAATATAGACAAATACACAAAGTGTATAACATGTAATTACATATATCATAATGTAAATAATATAGTATATGCACACACACACATATATATATATATATCAATGTCTATGTCTATGTCTTTATCTATATATCTACTCACATTTGCTACCAGTGTGTATGTTTTGAAGGTTGATTGGCACTTGACAACCAATTGGTGTAGTCCTTCATGGTGAAGGCTACATCTCCTGTTCTCATTTTTCTCAGTGTCCTATAATTTTTTGAGGCCTCATGGGCTGTTCTCTATCCATTTTGGCTTGCTTGTTGGTGTCATGGATTGACTTTTTGTACCTTTGTTCAACAGGGACCTCTCTTATGATTTGGTAGGATAAATGCAGGCTCTTATGAACTCTGGATGAGGAGAAATGCAGATGTGGAAGTTGAACATAACTGTTGGCTTAACTGCATCTGCATTTTATTCATGGTTCAGGACAGATGTAATCTGCATTAAGCATAATATTTGAAGTTTTAGTGTGGGGCTGTGTTACAAAGAATATGTTAGCTGATATATTCATGACAGCTATTGGCTTTTTTATTATATTCAGGACAATATATATTTTTATACCAATGGTAAAAGTGATGGACATGTTAGTAAATGAACATAAATAGATAGTCTTTTGGTTTGTTTGTTCATTTGTTTTGTTTTTAGTAGAGCTTATAAATAACTCAAGAAGGTGGACTCCAGAAAATCAAATAACCCCATTAAAAAATGGGGCTCAGAGCTGAACAAAGAATTCTCACCTGAGGAATACCAAATGGCAGAGAAACACCTGAAAAAAATGTTCAACATCCTTAATCATCAGGGAAATGCAAATCAAAACAACCCTGAGATTCCATCTCACACCAGTCAGAATAGCTAAGATGAAAAATTCAGGTGACAGCAGATGCTGGCGAGGATGTGGAGAAAGAGGAACATTCCTCCATTGGTGATGGGATTGCAAGCTTGTACAACCACTCTGGAAATCAGTCTGGCGGTTCGTCAGAAAATTGGACATAGTAGTACTGGAGGATCCCACAATACCTCTTCTGGGCATATATCCAGAAGATGTCCCAACCGGTAAGAAGGACACATGCTCCAACTATGTTCATAGCAGCCTTATTTATAAAGCCAGAAGCTGGAAAGAACCCAGGTGCCCCTCAACAGAGGAATGGATACAGAAAATGTGGTACATTTACACAATGGAGTACTACTCAGCTATTAAAAAGAATGAATTTATGAAATTCCTAGCCAAATGGATGGACCTGGAGGGCATCATCCTCAGTGAGGTAACCCAATCACAAAGGAACTCACACAATATGTACTCACTGATAAGTGGATATTAGCCCAGAAACTTAGGATACCCAAGATATAAGATACAATTTGCTAAACACATGAAACTCAAGAAGAACGAAGACCAAAGTGTGGACACTTTGCCCCTTCTTAGAATTAGGAGAAGAACACCCATGGAGGGAGTTGTAGAGACAAAGTTTGGAGCAGTGACGGAAGGATGGACCATATAGAGACTGCCATATCCAGGGATCCATCAGCCTCCAAACGATGACACCATTGTATACACTAACAAGATTTTGCTGAAAGGACCCAGATATAGCTGTCTCTTGTGAGACTATGGCAGGGCCTAGCAAACACAGAAGTGGATGTTCACAGTCAGCTATTGGATGGATCCCAGGGCCCCCAATGGAGGAGCTAGAGAAAGTACCCAAGGAGCTAAAAGGATCTGCAACCCCTAGGAACAACATTATGAACTAACCAGTACCCCGGAGCTCTTGACTCTAGCTGCATATGTATCAAAAGATGGCCTAGTCGGCCATCATTGGAAAGAGAGGCCCATTGGACTTGCAAACTTTATATGCCCCAGTACAGGGCAATGCCAGGGCCAAAAAGTGGGAGTGAGTGGTTAGGGGAGTTGGGGGGAGGGTATGGGGGACTTTTGGGATAGCATTGGAAATTGAAATGAGGAAAATACCTAATAAAAATATTTTAAAAATATACTGTGGTACAAACCCAAAATAAGAACAAGTTTTAGACATTGGAGTTCATTGTAATAAGGCTGTACTTCAATGTCCTTCACATCACCAAATGATTTTACCTCCATCGTAACTAAGCTAAGACTTGACAGTTCCACTGCACCAAGGAATGAATTATAGGCACAATTATTTAGATACAGTTTTCCTACTATAGTCAAAGCTATTTCACTTGAGGGATCGTCTTCTTCTCATCCCACAGGGAACAGGTTACATTCATTTAAGAAATGGTGTGTGTATTAAGATGGTCTATTCATGAAGTAATTTGTCAACTTTTTCAATGAACAATTGTTCTGCTTGGAGAGTGGCACAGACATTAGGTGAGGGTAAGATTCTGGTTCATTGGCTGTGATGATTTTGAAAAACATTCATCTCAGAGACAGAGTAACTTATAAGGTCCTCTTCAAAATTGATACATTAATTATAAATATCAATCAAAACATTTAGTCTCACTCTTTGTTGTTGTCTTACAAACCACCTCCCAAATTAATTGTCTACGTTTCTTTTTGCTGTATAAATAATTTTAATATATGTAAGCTGTCCTGAAAACCATAGTACAGAGTAAAAATATCAAATAAACAGTCTTACTAATATAGAGACTGAGATAGGAGAAGAATGATTTCAAGACCATTATGTAGTACACAGCAAGACACTCTCATGTACAAACAAGCAGAAAGTTCATATAGATTGTACAATATTGGACCTATTTCTCCAATTACCAAATTAGAGAGTCCACTAGATGACAGCCAACATATTTCTAATTCCTCATATTTTTGAATTTCAATCGATGAGAATATGTTGGTAATATTAATATTCATATTAAGAGATATTAGAGAAAATTGATTGTTACTTTCTATTATTTTTGTTGTTAGAGGTGGAATTATGTTTGTGTGGGTTTGTTGAAAGATTGCTTTCTCGCTTCTTCTAGGGTGTAGTTTCACTCCTTGTGTTGGTGTTTTTTATCAATTATCCTTTGTAGGGCTAAATTTGTTTAGTGCTATTATATAAATTTGGTTTTGTCATGGAATACTTTGGTTTCTCTGTCTATGGTAATTGAGAGTTTTGCTGGGTATAGTAGTCTGAGCTGGCACTTGTGTTCTCTTAGGGTCTGTATGGAATCTGCCCAGGATCTTCTAGCTTTCATAGTCTCTGGTGAGAAATCTTGTGTAATTCTGATAGGTCTGCCTTTATATGTTTCTTGACCCTTTTCCCTTATGGCTTTAAAATTTCTTTCTTTGTTTAGTACATTTGGTGTTTTGATTATTATGTGACAGGAGGGATTTCTTTTCTGGTCCAGTCTATTTGAAGTTCTGTAGGCTTCTTCTATGTTCGTGGGCATCTCTTTCTTTATTTTAGGGACGTTTTCTTCAATAATTTTGTTGAAGATATTTACTGGCCCTTTAAGTTGGAATCTTCATTCTTTTCTATACCTATTATCCTTAGGTTTGTTTTCTCATTGTGTCCTGGATTTCCTGGATGTTTTGGGTTAGGAGCATTTTTGCTTTTTACATTTTCTTTGACTGTTGTGTTTTCTATGATATTTTCTGCACCTGAGATTCTCTCTTTTATCTCTTGTATTCTATTGGTGATGCTTGCATCTATGACTCCTGATCTCTTTCCTAGGTTTTCTAACTCCAGGGTTATGTCCCTTTGTGATTTTTTTATTGTTTCTAGTTTCATTTTTAGATCCTGGATGGTTTTGTTCACTTACTTTGCCTGTTTTTTTCCCTCTAATTCTTTAAGGGATTTTTGTGTTTCCTCATTAAGGGCTTCTAGCTGTTTTCTTGTGTTCTCCTGTATTTCTTTAGAGGAGTTATTTATGTCCTTCTTAAAGTCTTCTATAATCATCATGAGAAGTGACTTTAGATCTGAACCTTGCTTTTCCAGTGTGATGATGTATCCAGGGCTTGCTCTGGTGGGACCATTGGGTTCTGATAATGCCAAGTAACCTTAGTTTCTGTTACTTATGCTCTTATGCTTGCCTCCTGTCATCTGGTTATCTCTAGTGCTACCTGCCTTGGCTATATCTTCCTGTCCTTCCTGTGATCCTGGTTATGTCAGAACTTTTTAGAGTCAATCTGTTTCTGTGATCCTGTGATTCCGTGATCCTGTGATTCTGAGATCCTGGGTGTGTCCAAGCTCCTGGGAATCAAACTGCCTCTGGGACCCTGGGATCCTGGTGTGACCAAGGTCCTGTGATCCTGTTATCCTATGATCCTGGGTGTGTTAGAGCACCTGAGAGTGCATCTTCCTATGGGTGTTGTGGGACTGGCTGCGGAGTTTGTGCCCAAGGTTTGCTCAGGGCACCAGCCCAGACAAACTGGAAAGAACCTGTGCCTCTGGTCTGGTGGAGTTCCTGTGTGCCTGGGTCCCGCTGGTCCCAATTAATCCTGGTGTTGGGACAGATGTTGTGTCATCATAACCTCTGATCCTATGATCTTGGGAGTGTTAGAGTGCCTGGGAGAGGAGCTTCTTCTGTGTATTGTGAGCTATTGGCTTTTTTGATTTAGGATTTGAATATAGTTTGTTTTTACTCATAAACATCTTGAACAAATATTAGTGGATAAGTCATTGGAATACACACATTATAAATGCCAGCATGGAACTGAGGTTAGTAACTGCTAAAATCTGACCCAGAGGAACTTCTCTTAGAGCTGTAACTCTATATTCAAGGCACATGAATGGCTGTGAGGACTGAGATGAGATCAGAGGCTATAAAGAGATCAGTCTTCACTGAATTGGATCTTGAGATCCACATCAGCATCTCTCCCATCCATCCATAATGTGAGTTATTTATAGGCATAACCTAAAAACTCGGGGATTAAATATATTTTAGTGCTTTGTCATTAGGTCTTTAAACTTAAAACAGTGGCTAGATGTTGCGTGGACAGATAGCCAACTCACATTTGTGAAAGCTAATTGTTCAATTTTTAGGAATTTCAAAATCAGTCATTGAAGTCTGAGTAACATGGAACAGTCTGTCTTACCTCCCATCTCACCCCACTTTCAAGAGAGCAACTTGATACAACTTATCACCATACCACTGGACATGAAATTTCTTGTACATGCAAAGATAAACTTGCAATTAGAGTTCTTGATCCTGACACATGATTTTGATTTTTATTCAGTCATCTGGGTTCTTAGTCTTGTTATTATCTAAAAAAATATGTACATTACTGAGTGCCAGTATGGACCAAAATCTTTCACTGTGTTGATCATGCATATAGCCTTAGCTATTTGGTATCTTTGATGATTTCTTTTCCTGTTGGTGGTCTTACTGTGATGGAGACCTTAACTAGGTTGAACTTACCTGTTCTTATTACTGACCTATGCCTTTGCTGGGTCTAACATCCATACTCTTGAGAGATAATCAAGAATATATTTAGTATCTGTATGGTTTTCCAAGAATATTTTTAATTCTTACTGACACCATTGGTGCTTGCTCACTGCCCTTCAGCATGTGTCATTTTAATATGACTCCGGTGTCATCACCTGCATTTTCCTGACAATTCTTCACTGGAGCAAGCTGAAGGTGTAGGTGACTTAATGAATAATAGTGAGGTAATAAGGGGTGTTTTCAAATACTATATGATAACAGCTGAAGTTAAATACCTTCACCTTGTTTTGTCCTCATGTGTAATAATTCTGATGGATGTTCTACAGCTATTTACAAAAATGTGGGAACTAAAAAGGGACCTAGGGGAAGAAAGGAGAGGAAGGACTCATGTTCCACCTATGCTCTGGACAGGCAGACATGGGAGGGCTGCCAGAGGCTTTCTACTCAGCCCCGGGGTGGGCATCCAAGCCTCTGACCCACTCAACATTGGGGTAGACAAGGCACAGCCCTACCTGGGGGCTCCGGGGCCACACCTTGTAGCCCCGGGGTTATGGGAGAGAGAAAAGAGAAGTTCTCACACTGGGGAGAGTGAGCACAGTGGGCCCTGGCTGGAGCACAGGAAGACCTTCCATTGGAAGACTAGAAATGGCTCATTAGGAGAAAGCCTATCCCATCCTCCAAGAGCAGTGGGCCTTGATGAACAGACTGTCCTTGGTTTTAGAGCTTTATTGTAGAAAGGCAGGGAGAAAGAGAGAAGAGAGAGAGAGAGAGAGAGAGAGAGAGAGAGAGAGAGAGAGAGAGCACTAGAGAGAAAGAGAGTAAGAGAGAGAGAGGAGAGGAGAGGAGAGGAGAGGACAAAGAGAGAGGAGAGAGGAGTGAGAGAAGTGAGAGGTAAGAGAACAAAGGATGAGAGGAGTGAGAGGGAAGAGGAAGGACTGAACAGCCCCTTTTAAAGTGAGCTGCTATCTTTTCTATTGCTAGGTAACTGAGGAGGAGTTTATCCTGAAGGTCAGAAGTTTGGGACATTGTCTATATGACTTCTAGCCATGCTTCTCTTGTGGGGGCTGTGGGGGCCAGTAACTTAGACAGGAGCCAGAGTTCCAGGAACATGAGGGAACACCTTACTGTGTCATGTAGGTGAATTATCACCATTTAGGGGTTCAGACCTCAGCTCCACTGGAGACTAGCCTGTCTGTGCATAGCCCAATGCCCCACACAAAAAGTTTACAGTAGGCTTTTGTGTCAAAGGACCTAGCCCAGAACATAGCATTATATTGTTCTCACCTCCTTCACTGGATCACATCTCATCTGTTCAACAGGTACTTCTGGAAATCCTCTCCTAAATAAACAACTGGCATTTATATCTTGATTCTGATTCTTGAACTCAACCTGAGACATTCCTTTTTTCATATGTCAATAACAGATTGTAAAGTGTCTATGAACTAAATTCTATAAAGCACTTTAGTTGTCATACCCAGGTAAGAAGATTCTTGTCTAGAGGATCACACATGTGTAATCATTGAACCAGTGTTCAACTTGGTGTCTGCTTTATTTTTAATGTTGTATGGTAGCCAAACATTTTGCATTGGGTCTTCTTGTATTTTTTCCTTTATCATGTCACTGTAAGGCATAAGTGAAATATATATCCTTGATTTAATATGAATTCTTTATATTTAAGTCTCTCAAATACAAAATAACATTATACTTGAATAATATATCACAATATTTCAGTCTGTAGTTGTAAACACATACTTCTATAATTTTTTGGGATAGAATTCACATGGAAGATGCATCAACCACTACTTGGCGTGATCCCGGAATATTTCCATATGCAAACATTTTTAAATCAATATCATGAGTCCTATTTACTGCAGTCTGTGGACATACTTGTTCTTGGAAATAGTGAAAAATACAGAATTAGTGTGGGCATTTCCAGAGATAGGAAAAAACATCAACAATATAATATGTTCTAAATATTTTCACTTATAGTTTGTTTTCTATTCCCTTTGATAATTCCATAAAATGATTGAAAATAAAGTTATGAATTTGTATTTTATAATGTTGGTGAGTTTCCAGATAATAACGGTACTAGAGTACAGACCTCATAGAATTACATCTACAGCTTTTCAAACATTAGACTCTGTATAAATGGAAAGGAGTCAATTAGTGCTGCCAGATCTTTGTAAGTTTTAGTATTTAAAACATAGAACATTAGTTGTGAATATTTATTAATCACACTTAGTACTATTCCATATTTTGAGAGTTCTTGACGTTTTCTATAATTTGATCATAACATAAGAGAGAGTGAAAAATTAAGTGGACATCTTTGCTAACAACCTTATATTTATTACTTCATTCGAAAACAAACAAATTTGACCACTTGTTGTTGGTTTGTTTTGTTTTTTTTGATGACACATAGTTCATGAGACTCAGTCTTTTTATATATTCAACATCTGTATTCCTGCTCACCCTTTAGAAAGAACTATTTTGCAGTTCTTTTGAACTATGTTATCTGAATGTTGTGATTCAAGGTTTTTGTGGGTTTGGTTTTTAATTTATAATTCGTGGTTCTGTGAATCTTGCTACAAAAATGAGTATTTTCCTGTAGACTATTGAATTGAATGAAATCTTAAGCTAACTCCTGAGGGGAGATAAAACTTGATTCCAAATGGATGCATTTGGTATCTTGGCTCAATTATTAATTTGAGAAATTTCAGTTTTCTTACCTTTCACAAATTGCTATTATTGTTATTATTATTTTAATCCTAAGAAGTGCCTTCTTAATTTTACCAAGTAAAAATTCACTGACTCCTGGTTGTATCCTTCCTCAATTTTCTGATTCAATATGTATTAGCATTGTGATCCCTTTATAAGATTATCCATTTTTGTGTGGAAGCCAAACAAAAATACCTACAATGAGTTTTAAAAACTGTTTTGTACTTAAGGTCGAGCCCTATTGTCCTGTTGATCAATGCTCACTCTTTTCAGCCCTTCATTCTGGACTGAATTCCAGCCAGAGAAAAATATTTCATGAGTTGTAACATGTACAATTGTATAAAGAGATGTGATTTAAAAGAACCTCATTCAACACTCAAATCATCTATTCTTCATTCTGAGGCTGAAGATTATTTTTAAAGAAATTTTGCTTTTCATTGTTACTCATGGAAAAAAGGGGGGCAGAAATGAGAAATAAAATATTACCCATTACCAAGAATTTTCCATATGCAGAAGGCATCCAGTTTGCAAGATGACCTCATTGTAGATACATGTCAAGGGCTGGTATTTATTCCTCCTCTGCAATTGTTATGTTTTTAATGTGTAATCTTTTAAGGTAGTAACCTGATTATCATATCCCCCCACCATAAATCTGGAACATGTGCAGTATTTCACCATTTAGGATGGAAGTCTAACCAAGAATATGTTGAAAGTTTAAAGAGAATTCATTCACTTTCTCTTTTCCCTTAATTATTTCCCAGACTATTTAGGGAAATGTCAATTCTTCAAAGCAAAACTAAAATGGACAAAAAAATCCAAGAAGTTAAATTTAGTTTTTGTGAATGTCTTCCCACAATAAAATATTTTCAAGTTAGCTCAGTTAGTTGAGTATGCTACTATGAAATGCCCCAAAGGAATTGATAGTAGATGCCTAGTGTGCTATAGCTTTCAAACTTGGAGTTTTAAAAATTTGTACTACAAGTTTGGCGTCATTAAAAAGATCTGTTTGCTGGAGTGTTATTACTGCTGAGTGAATGTCCATGCAGAAATTATCTTGTGGACATTTACATATGTAAGTTCAACCTCAGGCTCTAGGCAGCTTTCCTCAGGGGGTGGGGGGAAGGGTGGGAGGGAGAGAGAGAAAAAAAAAGGGAGGGGGAGAAAGAAGAGGGAGGAAAGAAAAGGGAGAGAGAGGGAAATATGATTTCAGTTTCCATGGAAATAGGCTAAATAAGGACTTTAACAGACAGGAGTATGGCAGTTCCCAGCTGCTAAGTTTTAGCACAGTACTATTGGGACAAAATCTGAATGCATCCCAATCCTTTATATTACAAGATCAACATTATAATTTGGTACCTGTAACATTGATATTTGAAACAAACTTTCTTTGTGACAGCGACAACCACTCACCCATTCAGGTAGCCCCATGAAAAGAACTCAAACAGAAAACTCACCCAACAAAAATACTTCATTACCCCATGAATACATTGCTTTGTTACTACTTTTGTAGGATTTTGTTGCTCCCAATTTATATAGATTTTTACCTATAAGCAAATACACTCACAATGCCCCCCCCCTCCCGCACATCTAAATGTCAATTGAAAAGTCTATAGAAAAGAGAACTGGATCTTTTTCTTAAAATTCTGTTGACTGTATAAAGAAAGGGTATGTGTTTTTAGATGTTTGCTGCTTTAATTTTATTGGCAAACTTGCTGTTGGACATTAAAATAAAGTTGAGAAATAGAGTTTTCCTCCCATAGAGATAGTGGTATAATATTATAACCATTAAGTTAAAGAAGGTACCATATACCAAATTTATTTTTACAAAATGTTATCGGCTATCAAACAAACAAAAACCCAAAACTTCAGTATGTAGGATATAGAGTCATATACAATTTTGGTGGCTCATTTGGAAAATACACACACACGGCCACCACCACCACCGCCACAAACAACAACCACAACAACAATAACAAAAAACAGCAAAAATGAATACTAATATCTGTTAAAGAGTATTTAAATATTCAGACATAAAGAAAGAAAATTAAAGATTCCAACTCATTTTCCTGGCCTGCTGCCATTTTAGTCTTTGGTGTGAATCTATGAGATTTGACACGTGCATAAAAATGTGAAAGCAGAAGAAATTGTAAAAAAGAGGATAAGTCTGTGAGGTTTTGGATATACACTTTTGTTTGATTTCATCATTCCACAATGAATATAGATATTGAAGCATCACATTGCATCTCACATGCATATATGATTTTGCTATGTCAATAAAATAAATATAAAGAAAGATAAAAGCAGAAAGTTTAAAATCTCTATAATTGGAATTCAAAAATCCTCTCTCTCTCTCTCTCTCTCTCTCTCTCTCTCTCTCTCGTGTGTGTGTGTCTGTGTTTGTCTGTGTTTGAAGGCACATGCTCACTGGTGTTTGCAGGAGACAGAGGTGGTGTGTATTTGATGTGTATGCATGTGGAGACTAGGAGACATCCAAGGTGTTGGTTTTCACCTTTCATTTCTTCTGCCTTGAGACAGTTTTTTGTTATTTCCTACAAGATATACCAGACAGGCGACCAGTGAGCCTCTGGGGATTTTCTTTGTTTCTGCCTTCCATCTTGCTATGGCAGTTCAAATGCATGGCACTTCATACAGTGTGTTTTTAATTTAATTTAAATTTAATTGAAAATGGATTCTCTCATACAATATATCCTGACCTCAGTTTCCTCTAAATCCAATCCAACACTTCACCACTTCCTCTCTCCTTCAGATGCATTTTCCATTTGTTTCCTCTTCAGAAGAGAGCAAGTTTCCAAGGGACAACAGCCAAACAGGATAAAACAGAATATGATATGATAAGACAAGGCAAAGACCCTCATGTTGAAGCTGGGCAAGACAACACAATTAAAGAAGAGTCCCAAGATCAGAGAATAGTCAGAGATCCACCCACTTCCATTCCACAGTTATGAGTCCCACAATAACACCAAGATAACAGCCATATCCTTGTGTAGCAATAAGTGCTTTATCCACTGAACAATCTCCATAGCCCCTACCCTTGGGATTTGATAACTAGATTGAAAATGTTAAAGTTCATTGGGAGATAGGATTTTATTCTGAAAATATGTGAAGGACTCACTGTGTTTTGCATGAGTCATTTCCTGGGATTTGTGTACTAAATGGCTTGCAGGTTTCTACAGTCTATGAATGCTATACGCAAGCATAAAATATCATTCTTTGCTGAAAGCTAGTCAGGTGGAAAGGAACTGTAAAATTGCTAGTCATCAGTGGGGTGGTTTTCCATGTTGATTTTGTTTCTGTGTGTATAGGTGTGGAATGATGTAAATATATATATTTGTGCATCAAGAAAATTCAAAAAGCATAAAATATGGGACAATTGTTTCTGGAAAATAGGCCCTTTTATTACACTGATTTTTATTTTTTTTTACTTTTATTAATTTAATTAATTAATTACACTTCAGATATTATTCCTGACCCCCCTGCAGTCCACCCTCCAACTGTTCTACATCCCATACCACATCCACGCCCCCATCTCCACAAGGATTTCCCTCCCCCTACCAGACCGCTAAGCTCCCTGGGGCCTCCAGTCTCTTGGGGGTTAAGTGCATCTTCTCTGACTGTACCCAGATGCAGCAGTTCTCTGCTGTTTATGTGTTGGGGGTCTCATATTAGCTGGTATATGCGTTCTGGTTGGTGGTCCAGTGTTTGAGAGATCTCGGGGGGTCCAGGTTAATTGAGACTGCTGGTCCTCCTATAGAGTGACCCTTCTCCTCAGCTTCTTCCAGCATTACCCTAATTCAACCACAAGGGTCAGCAGCTTCTGTCCATTAGTTGGGTGCAAATATCTGCATCTGACTCTTTCAGTTGCTTGTTGGGTCTTTCGGAGGACAGTCATGCTAGGTTCCTTTTTATGAGCACTCCATAGCCTCAGTAATAGTGTTAGGCCTTGGGACCTCCCCTTGAGCTGGACCCCACTTTGGGCCTTCGCTGGACCTTCTTTTCCTCGGCTCTTCTCCATTTCTGTCCCTGTAGTTCTTTCAGACAGGAACAATTATGGATCAGAGTTTTGACTGTGGGATGGCAACTCCCTCCCTCACTTGATGCCCTGTCTTTCTGCTGGAGATGGGCTCTATAAGTTCCCTCTCCCTACTGTCAGGCATTTCATCTAAGGTCCTTCCCTTTGAGTCCTGAGAGTCTCTCAACTCCCAGGTCTCTGGTACATTCTGGAGGGTTCCACAAACCTCCTACCTCCGGAGGTTGCCTGTTTCCATTCTTTCTGCTGGCCCTCGGGGCTTCAGTTCTTTTCTCTCACCCAATACCAGGTCAGGGTCCCTTCTTCCCACCCCCCACCCCTGTCCACTTTCCCTCCCAGGTGCCTCCCTCACTCTCCACTTGTGATTGCTTTCTTCTCCCTCCCAAGTGGGACTGAGGCATTCTCACTTGGGCCCTTCAGCGTTTTGAGTTCTGTGGACTGTATCTTGGGCATTCTGGATTTGTTGTTGCTGCTGTTGTTTTTAACATCTACTTATTAATGAGTACATACCATGCATATTCTTTTGGGTCTTAGTTACCTCACTCAGGATGGTATTTTCTACTTCCATCTATTTGCCTGCAAATCTCAGGTGTTCTCGTTCTTAATAGCTGAGTAGTATTCCATTGTGTAAATGAACCACATTTTCTGTATCCATTCGTCTATTGTGGGACATCTGGGTTGTTTTCAGCTTCTGGCTATCACAAACAAGACTGCTATGAACATACTGGAACATGTGCCCCTGTGGCATAGTGGGGCATCTTTTGTGTATATTCCCAAGAGTGGTATTGCTGGCTCTTTAGGTAGATCTATTTCCAATTTTCTGAGGAACCTCCATTCCAGTCATTGCCCTCCTCCCAGTTTGCCCTCCCACAGTTCCTTATCCTATTTTTCCCTCTTTCCTGTCCCCAAAAGGCTGTCCCCCACCCAGCAAACTTTCCACAAACCTCCACACTCCCTGAAGCATCAAGTCTCTTAGGCACCTCTTCTCCCACTGAGGGCAGACCAGGCAGTTCTCTGCTATATATATATATATATATATATATATATATATATATATATATATATATATATATATGACATATATATATATGTATATATGTATATATGTCAGGGCCCTCAGAACAGCTTGTGTACATTGATTTTTAAAAAAAGTACTTTAAAAGAGAAAAATACTGTACAAGTTTCCCTTTCTTGTTTTAGTCTCACCAGTATAAGTGCATGGTTTCTTCAGTCTAGGAGTTGTTGACCTGTATTAACAGCAGAAACATTTAGGCTTGTTGATGTACAAAAGACATTAGATATCATGAAATAGGACACACACACATGCACACACGCACACACACACACACTTCCTACCAAAATGATAATTTATTTCATTTTGTTCTGTTTTTTAAGACAGACTCTATCTACATAACTCAGGCTAGCCTTGAACTCACAGGGATCCTCAGCCTACCTAATGCTGAAATTATAGGTATGTGCCACTATACCTAGGTAAATTGATAGGATTTTTTCATTTGTCATCTATCTATCTATCTATCTATCTATCTATCTATCTATCTATCTATCTATCTATCTATAGATCTTGAATTTTCCTTGTTCTTGAGAATTTAGTACATGCATACAGTATACAATCATATTCATCCCTACTTTCCCCCCAGCTCCTCCCTATCACTCAAAAACCCATCCCCCAAAATCTTGTATTTTCTTTTGTTAAGTCACTAAGTAAAATTAGTGGTACCCATATATGCATAGATTTCAGGCATCCACTGGAACATTTTTAATCTTGTCAGTGATCACACCCTCAACAAAGAACCACTCTTCTCTCCAGTAGCTATCAACTGCCAATAACTAGTTCCTTAGTAAGGGGTCTATTAATGTTCCTTTCTAGAAAGTGTTTCCATTTCTTTTGAGAAATTCTTCTGGGAAAGTTTTCCATTAAATCTCGTCTAAGCAAGTGTTGTCTGCCATAGATAAAAGTGATGTGACTCACACTTTGTCAAGTTGGATGGGCAACTGCACTTATCTTTCTCAGAACTGATCAAGTTTAACTAATTATATTTTCTAGTGTTTCAATATATTCCTAGTTAAAGAATAATTTATTGCTAGCAGAAGCATCTATTTGCCTAGTATAAAAAATGCCAACTCTAAATTCAGCTTAACTGATGTTTCCTGAAAAAATAGATAAGAAGTTTTCTGAAATGTATAAATTGTTACTGTGTGAAATATGATCTTACTTAGATACAAGTTAAAAACTATGATCTAGTCCCCAAAATTGTAAAATAATATGCAATGTCAGGAGCAGTAAAAGAAGAAAGTTTTTATATTTAGATAATTTTATGTCTGTGTTGGAGATCTTTTTAAACATAACAAAATATTTGATATGGATTTTTCTGTATTTGTTATTAATCTGTTAAAATTGTATTCGTTTTTGCTTGTTTTTTGAGAGTAAAATTAAATTAGGGTTGTTAGGGAAGGGGAGAGGACCTGGAAGAACTTGGAAGACAGAAGAATATGATAAAAATATATGACAATTTAAACTTTGTTTTAAATGATAAAAATATAATAAAAATGTTTTGTTAGACAAAAATTAAATACATAATACTGATCAAGAAACATTTCACTTTTGTGGCTATCTTGTTAATATTTACTGACAGATGTTTCTTTCAATGGTAAAAAAAATAAAGGAACTGTGCAGAAATAATTTTCTATAACTTTGAAGCACTAGCACATTTAAATGAATTTGGTGAAATATAGACTAAAACTGAGCTGATATGTTTTTTCTTTGACCAATCATTAAGTAATTCAACTCATATATTTTAAATTGGGGGATGGATCCAGAAGAGTGGATAAATTATAGTATCAGAAACCATAAGATAAGAATCATCCTGTGTTTTGAGTAAGTTGTTGAAGAGGAATTATGGGTCACTAAATAATAAAGAAAATGCAGGGTCCTTTTAGTTCATTAAAAAGGTACAGGTGAATTTATTTTGTTTTATTTTATTGTAATCCATTTTAATTTGATTCCTTAGGTACCTGTCTATTTTCTAAAGAGAAACTAGCGGGTGTGAATTTGGATAGAAGAGAAAGTGGCAAGGTGCCGGAGAAAAGAGAGTGGAAACAATAATTAGAATATGATTTATGAAAAAATATTTTCAAAAACCCCCCACAAAATGTAAAACTATATATTGAGACTTTAATGTCTTTAAAATTTTCAATTTAAGTTTTGTTGCTCATTTATTTATTTTGTGTTGGAGGAGCACACATACTGTGATATATGTATGAAGGTCAGAGGGCAACTTTATGGAGTTGGTTATCTCCTTACACTATGTATGTTCTGAGTATCAGATTTAGTTCTTCAGTCTTGTGACCAACACCTTCATCCATTGAGCTGTCTTGCCTGTCTGACCCTTCTATCTATCCTGTAGGGAAACCTAAAATTTTCACTTCTTTAACTCCCATAATCTGTCATTTCCTACAGATCTAGTTGACTTCAGCTTCCCAGTCCTTGCTTTTCCCCTACAACATGTAAAATTTTAGTAGAGACAGGAGGTTCTCTGTGAGCTTGAGGCCAGTCTGGTCTTCAGAGCTAGTTTCAGGACAGCTATGGCTACACAAAGAACCCTGAACCAAACTCCTACTCCCATCCCAAAATTAAGGAAATAAAAATGCTAAGACACACCTATGTGGCAGTGGGTGTGTGAGAAAGAGGGGAATGGAAGAAAACCCACGTCCGGCCAGAGTTCAGGTGCTCTGGATGGGCGGACACAGAAGGAATGCCACACGCTTTCCATGCAGCCGTGTGTGTGTGTGTGTGTGTGTGTGTGTGTGTGTGTGTGTGTGTGTATGTGTGTGTATGAGTGAGTGTCTGGCTATATGAAGCCATGGACCCCAGCTCGGCGGGTGTTTGACAAGGGGCAGTCCTAGGTAGCAAGTTCTCAGACTCAGGCATTCCAGACACTGCTGGATACTGCAGGGGAAGGAGAGAAGGTAGAAAGAGAGAGGCTGACCATGGCCACGTGGAGAGAGGGGAGAAGGGAGAGAGAGAAGGAGGGCTAGAGATGAGAGTAAGAAAGGTGAAAGCTTAAAAAAGGTGAGGAGGGGCCAAGCAGCTCCTTTTATAGTGGGCTGGGCTATCAGGTAACTGTGGGGTGGAGTCTAGCCAAAATGCCAGACGCTTGGGACATTGTCTGTGTGATTTATAGTCACAGGATCATGGAGTTGGGGGATCTGTGGTGTCAGGCACCTGACTCTGGGAAAGTGGCTCACTTTTCTGACTCTTGTCGAGTTTTCTACTGGGTCAACCAAAATATCACATGCCCTCCCTCATTTTAAGTCTATAACTCAAGAAACTCAAGTAGGAAGATTGCTGTAAGTTTTGGATTATTCTAAACTGCTTAGTACAGGTGTATTTCAAAATGTTGTCTGTGTATGTGTTTTGTAAGGAAGGTACCCTCTTAATGTCAGGGACCCTCTTAATGTCCACTTTCCCAGCTGTGTGTAAGTTAGTTAGAATTTTCTACTCATAGATAACTTCATTGAATGTGTGGTGTTTCTTTTAAACAAAATTTCCAACTTCAGTCTTTATATTTATTCCATTTTGTATATTTTTGAGAGTTTTATACATAAATTTTCTGTATTTGCATGATTTCTACTCATCTTTCCCCCATCACAACTCCTTTTAGGTCTTCTTGAGTCCTTTCTTAAAACACACACACACACACACACACACACACACACACACACACACACACAATCTTCTGTGCTTATTGTTTCCCATTTGTGTGTGTGCTTAAGGCCTGCCAGTTAGGAGTGAGTGACCCAAAACAAAACTAGTTCATCCTCCCTCTGCTGCCATTTACTGCCTTTAACTCTTTATCTAGGGGAAGTGCCTTAAGAAATGTTCTTCCATTTATATTTGGAATGCCAGCTGGTATGGATTATGTAGTCTTATGCAGGGAACCATACTGAAAGTTCATGTGTGTAGTATCCCAGTCACGTCCAGAAGACTTGCTCCTACAGCAGTTCTCCAGGTCACCAGGCTCTGACAATCTCTTCTATGATGCTCTCTGAGCTTTGTGTATAGAACTTGTGTTATAGACATCTAAGCGTTTTTGTTTGTTTGTTTGTTTGTTTTTTGTTTCTGATTTTTAAAAAGGCTTCTATGGATTAGGTCGTCTTTTTTGTGCTATATGACAGTCACCGACTTTTCCATCAAATTGATGATGTTATGGATGAATGGAAAATATTCATTCTTTTTCAAGACGATAAGTTGGCAAGATGGAGTGATCACGCCTTATGTTCTTATTGTATTTCCTGCCCCTTTTTCCTTTCTATGGACCACTAATCAGTGATTCTAGACAAAATTTCACCATTCTATAGCTTGGGAGAATTTTCTGCCATTTTGTGGCTCTGTCATGATTATTATTCATGACTTGGAATTTTTCATCAAATGCAGTTTTCAACCGTGGAACTATTCATTAGCAATTTTCAAATTACATGTTCATATTTCTTCTCTTTAAAGCATATTGTTTGGCTGATCTCAGATATGTTAATACATAGGGAGCACATAGAAGGTAAAAATATTGTTCAGTATGGTTTTCAATGTACAGTGGAAGCTCTTGGCCTACCTTCATAAAACATATAGGGCCACCTGCTAAGGTATTTTTACACCCTCACATTTGCTAAAGATATTATAAAAAGTAGTATGCAAATGTATGTACATACATACATTAAATGTGCACATATATGTATAGTCATGTATACTTAAATACTTTCTTTAATTGTTATATACAAGTACATGTACTTCTGTGTAATATATGGTCATATGAATGTGTACATGTACCATGCCTGGCTGTGTGAACGTGGAACAGAGCCAAAGAGTTATTGTCAGTTTTGCCTAGTCATCTATAGTTTTGGGGGGCATCATGGAAGCATCGTGGCAATTATTTTGGTACAGCAGGCAAAAACAATTTTAAAAAGCTCATTAATTGAGCTTTTCAAATAAGAGTATTTGAAAAAGTGAGACAAACACATTTCAGCAGAAAAATCAGGGACATTGTTTGGACAAAGAAATTTTATGTTTTTCTCAGGAACGAGCCTGGAATGGGCTTGGGAAATGATCTGTTAGTCATTTTGGTTTGTAATAGGGCTCTTAGACAAAGCGCTTTGTAGATCCCAACAACTATATAGCCCTGGGGATTCATATTTAGATGCTACAAAGTAGGACTAATATTCTTTCATCTCAGAAGTATTACCTTACAATGGCTTGGCAAAGGGTGATGTAAGTGGCTGAGATGGGTTTTTTGGTGATTTATGTTCAAAGAAGGTAAACCTCTGATTCTCTTAACCTTACCTTAGGTGAACACAGAAGGATCCCATATGCCAATATTTGGAAGCATTATTACCTCCTTAGAGAAAAGATGATTGAGTTCTTTTTTTTAATGTTTTGATTAATTTTTTACTAGCTATTTTCTTTATTTACATTTCAAATGTTATCCCCTTTCCTGGTTTCCCCTCTGAAAACCACCTATCCTATCCCCCCTGCCCCTGCTCACCAACCCACCCACTCCCACTTCCCTGTCTTGGCATTCACCTATACTGGGGCATTGAGCCTTCACAGAACCAAGGGCTTCTCCTCCAATTGATGTCCAACAAGGCCATCCTCTGCCACATATGCTGCTGGATCCCATATCTAGTCACCAAACCCAGACACTATTGTGGGTGCCAACAAGACCTAGCTGATAGGAGACTGATACAGCTGTCTCCCCAGAGGCTCTGCCAGTGCCTGACAAATACAGAGGCAGATGCTCTCAGCCATCCATTGGACTGAGCACAGGGTCCCCAATGGACGACCTAGATAAAGAACCCAAGGAGCTGAAGGAGTTTGTAGCCCCATATGAGGAACAACAATATGAACCAACCAGTACTCCCAGAGGTCCCAGATATTGAGAAGTTATTGACTGACCATTAGCCAAAATGAGGACACCAGCCTCACACTCCCACTGAGGTCTTTATCACTTTAGGGCAGTGCAGTGGGTCATGGAGAACTCTTAGAATCTGATGGCAATTATGAATCCCTTCTTTAGTAAAATGTACATGCTGAATATACACATGTTTTTATGTATGTAATTTGATTTTAGGGAAGTCAAGAGTTCTTCCTTCCCTACTTCATTAGTCGTCCCTGTGTTGAGAACCAATTATTTAGATACCTGGTATTTGGCAGTAAAGTGGAAGAATGGAGAATAAACTGAAGCTAGAAACTATATTTCAATTATAGTCCTGTATCAGCTTCCAACTATTCCAAATCTGTGAATATCTTAGTTCTCTACATTTTAGTTTTTTCATGTATATAGGCTTTCTTTGTAATTTGAAAAGAAACCTCTGTTCTCTATCAAGCAGGCTTCTTGGAAGCCTTGTGGTGCTAATTTTATTCTAACTCAAAACTCTACGTGGAGGCTACAGCTCTCTGGCATCTCATTTTTTTTCCTTGCATGGCATATTCACAAGATATCAAAGAGGACTTCAAATAGATCACCTGGGCAAAGGGACAGGGCACATGAGAGTCAGGCTTCGGAGAACATATTGATGCTGCCTGTTCAGGTGAGCTTATTCTAGTTCATATGCTTCCCTCTTTGTTTTCTCCTGGACTGGCATGGAACAAAAATAAACAGTTGTAGCCTCCACAGGGAGGGACTGGGCCATGTGCTGGCCCTAGCGTTATCAGTTTTTTTTTGTTTGTTTGTTTGTTCCTTTTTGTTTTTGTTTTTGTTTTTTTTTGGCCAGTGTAGTACCAATATAATATTTTCCTTTGCATTTCACATGCTTGTAAAAGAATTGGAATTTTATTTTCTAACACCCGGTGCTTTTTATTTGCCACAAACTTAAAAGCAAAAATTCCCAAAGGAATGTTCAAATGTCATCAGACAAACCAGAAATAAACAGGAAGGGGTGATGCTCTCCAGATTCCTACCAAATATCTATATCCCATTTTAAGGTTTGTAGTCCAACCCCAACATCCAGGTTTGTACCTTCTTTATACTTGTCCCACCACATGGTAATCCAGACTATTTTTAATGTGATCTCATAAAATCAAGAATTATTAGCCTCCCATTGTATTTTTGTATAGATTTCATCTGAAGACTATATATACTTTTAAGTTTATATCCTGAGCCCTAATTCTATAGGGTAAAGCTGGCAAATTAAAGATAATAATGTCTTGAGATCTCTCTTTCTTGGCCCAAATGTTTCCCAAATACCATCTAAATTCTCCCAGCCAACCAACAGCATCACTCAAACTTAAGTTTCCAAGGCAAGATCATGCTTTCTCTGATTTGTTTTTGTGTGTATTCCCAGTCTTTAGAACAATGTATGGGTAATATTAGGCACTCAAAGTTGGCTGAATTTAAAGATATTTACTGTTTTTTTTTTTTTATCCCCACTGTACAGATGAAGAAACAGAGATACACAGAGGTCAAACACTGGTACAAGCTGCAGGGAATCTTTAATAGGATCCAAAGGAATAAAGCCATTATGAAGAGGGTACCATTTGTGTTCAAGAGGCTTTGCCTCATACCATACCACACCCCGATGGCGGTTCTTCATTTGACCTGTTCTCATGAGGGACACAGCCAAGGTCTGTTGCTGGGGTTGGAGGAAGGTAGTGTCATAGTCTTAGAATGCCACAGACAATTGGGGAGTGGTTATTTAAAATAAACAGTTTCTCAAGGGTCTTTTTAGAGCAGTAGATTGCATGAATAACAGCGGCCATGGAGGAGACCTCTAATTATTTCACTTCTGACTGAAAATATAGAGGTGAGAGTGAGAGCAGAAGCAGAAGCCACATGAACAAAACCCACAAACTAAATAAAAGCAAAATGAAGACAACCCCTTCCCCAATAAAAATTAAACCCAGCCAACCCATTAATCAAACAAGCAAAAATGAAACTAGCCCAAAACAAACACACAAACACACACACAAAGAGTTATTATTAGCAGGAACAATGGACAGAGATTTTCATGAAGGTTTGTTTTACATTTTCTCTGGAACAAAATGTACTTTTAGCCTGTGTATCCCTCATGGTCCTTGTTGGAACATTACTGCATGTCAGAATAACAACATCCAATTTCCATTATTGTTTTCTTTTTTGTAAACACCAATTCCCTTGTGAATTTACATCTTCTGCTGGATTCTACCAAAGGAGAGAATATTATTCCTCTTACCTTGGCTTTTCTTATCTTCGTTCAGAAGGCCCAAGCATCACAGTAGTTTAGTTGACCAGGAAAAATATTTTGATGATGGAACATTTTCTTTGGTAAATGGACACCAAACACTAACTTAAAGCCAACCAATGTTTCTTTGGTAAAGTGAACATTAATGTCTTGGTTGGAATTAATTAAAAGAAAAAACTGATTTGCTGAGATCATTCCTTCCCTTTTAGCAATTTAAAAAGGGAAATTTTATGAAGACTTAAAATATTTTGAGCTATTTCTACAGTGTCATCTCCATGGTGAAGTTAGACTGATGCTGTCAGATCACTATTAATAATCAATAATAAATATGAACAAATACATAATAATTGCTCAACAATAAATAACTTTTGGCATGCAGTCCTCCAATAGAAAAATTCATTTTACAGTCAGAATTTCATAACTTAATTTTAAGTGCTGAAAAGAGAAGCTGACAAGTTTGGAGAATGTGACAAGTTTGAAAATACCCTCCATTTAAAAATACAACATCTCAAGATACACAGAGACTCAATCAAGTTGGAAAACTACTACGTGTCATAAAACAAAGTTCCACAGTAAGTCACTCTGGTTGACCAAATTGATGATTAAATTCTCAACAAAATCCATTTAATTGGTGCATGTGTTGGGTCAGTTTTGTGAATTCACTAAGCTGAGATGTTTCACATGGCTGACACTAAATCAATGGCAGGTTTAGAACACACTGTTCAGAAAACAGTTTAGCAGCATATAATTTAAGAATAAAACCAATCCCTTCTTCAGTTGTTTTTGATAAATAATTTCCTGGTTGCAGGACCATAAGAGAGAGAACTGATTGAGCATCTAGTATGCAAACTTGCCATTTTGTGAAGAATATACTTGTCTTTAGATTTAAAACTCCTCCTCTTCTTGTTCAGTGAACAAACACATTACTATGACTGCTTAATGTGTCTGCAGGGGAGACTGAGAAATTAGAATATTTGTTAGAACTTTTTGGACAAAAGCACATGAGAGCAAAAGCATAGATTATCACTTGCTGTGATTACATCACAATCATTTGGGCATTTTTACTATTTAGAAGGATAATAGCCAACCTTAATCCAAAGTATTTTTATTCCAGACATTAAAGACATGTTTGTTCCACAGCCAATGAAGCCTTATGTTCCCACCTTATGTATGAATTTTAAGGGGTAGTAGCTACCTACAGGAAAATATACAATTGTCCTGCTGTGTCTTCAGCATGTTGAAATGATGGACCTCCTATAGTAGTGTAACCTGGGCCAGTTTCATTCTTCAAGGTCTGTTTCACCCGTTATGGAGAATGAAGAAGTAGTATAATATGTCTGCTAAAGTCCTGAAAGGTAATATGCCTTTTGGAAATGCTTACCACTATAGGTGACTAAAGAAGCTACATCTTTAAAAAGGAAAGACATTGTAGCTGTTTGCCTCAAATGTAACCCAGGATTTGGCTTAATTTTTATGGATTTAAAGAAATACAGGGGTCTGAGGGCAGCATACATACCCCCCCTTCAGATCAAACTGTCATTGTTTAGATTGATGAATCATTGCCCTTGTAGATACAACTGTTCAACTGTATAAATATCTGGGCATGTTAATGTACAGAGAGCCTTATAATGAAGTAGAGAGATAGCAAAAAGGCATTTTAGGGGAGGGGCGGTACAGCCAGTTTAGCAGGGAAGTTTGGCTGCTGTTATGGATTGATTTGTACTGGTAATTATTCCTATCCAGGAAATCCCACCTATTTTCCTTTGAGCCCTTTATCTCCAAGCACTTTTATAAAGTTTCTCATTGCCAAGTCTTAGTCTTATCAAAGGTTTTCCTTTTCTCCACTAAGTCAAGTAGAACTTATCACATAGCAAAAAAAAAAAAAAAAAAAAAAAAAAAAAAAAAAAAAAAAAAAAATCTGGCACTTGTTGGCCAATAACCATTTTGGTGTTTATTTTCTTTTCCTCATATATGTGGGCAGATGTTATTTTGGGACAGATGTTGTTTCTGGGCATCCATGCAAAAGTGCATGTAGGGCCAAACCACAAACATCTGTACCAGCTGGCTTTTCTTTTTTGGTAATATAGAAATACTCTGTATGTTCAAATAGATACCTGCTTTTCTTCCAACATGCCAGATATTTCAGCTTGACTCTGTGGCTTTGCACCCTCAGAGGTTCCTGCCAAGGGCTGTAACTAATAAAGTAGACCCTTTTCATGACAGGTAACAAGATATTCTGAAATTGAATTGCCCCAGTTCTGTAATGCTGGAGCTGTCATGGATTTCTGGGTGCATTAACTAAACCATACAGGTGTTAAAAGGTGCATCAGTGGAGGAATATGACAAGTTCATTCAAGAAAAAAATAAACTTGGCTCACCTAAGAGAATTTGGGGGTGATACTCAATTTCAATTTGTGGAGATATTCAGTCTATCACATCTGGTTTAAAAGTTCTGGCTTCCTCTTGCTGATCAGAACTTTCACAGAATCTCCTTGAGTGTTGAGGTGCTAGATGAAACAATGAAGACCTCAAATGACAGAACCTAAGTAGAGTTACTTCTTGATAGAAGTTTAGAAAACCTTGTTTGAACAATGCTTAAACCTATATTTGTCATAACAGCTGACTTTGCAATCAGTTGTATCTTATTACAATACCAGTAACTTGTGCAGTGTAGGTAAAATAGGATCATGCTTATTAATAAGCATTCCTTTGTTTGATCTTTCTTAAAATACTACGTGTCATGTTTGTTTGTGTGTGTGTGTAAGTAAATTATCATAAATTATCATAGAAACCCTTTTGCTTTAAAAAATTTAAAGATGCTACACCCATTATCCTCACCTTTTGCCTTTTTCCCATGTCTGTTTCTTATCTTTTTTTTTTTTTTAACAGAACAACTTTGACTTTAATTGTTTCAGCAACATAAGCTTTTTGTTCTTGGTAAGACCTAGGGTGAAAATATATGAAGCAGACACTATCACACTGTGGTTATTTGGTCAACCACTCGAGTACTATCAATATCTACCATTTCTACACACTCAATTTCCTCCCGGTTTTCAGGATTTTTCTTCTCTTTCCTTTTTTTCTTAGAGGGTGGCAGGAAAGTAAGTATCACAGGTAAAATGGCAAAGCAGTGAAAGAAGGTGACAAATGCTATTAAAAACAAGCACCTGAACAGTGTACAGGTCAGATTTGAAGGCACAGCTGCAAGAGGAAATAGACCAACAATATAACAGAGGTAACTCTGTAAAATAGCTACCCCATGCACTTCCAGGGCATTTTTAACCCATTTAGTTCTTGTAAAATCCTTGCCTAGAACAAATGTGGATAACAGTGGAGCACAGTTGTCAATTGTGTAGTTAATTCCATAAATTAAGCATAGCACAGAAATGCAATCCAGTTCGACTTTCCATAATGTCATGAAGCCTATCACTCCAAACTCCACAGACACAACCGTGAGAGTGATCCAGACGTTGATCAGCGAATCTGCTACCAGGAATGCCGAGAAGAAGAGCAGGAACAAAGCACTGATGCAGGAATTGTGCAGGGGGGCTCCCAGAGAGGAGGCATATCGATCCATGTACACAAAAGACGGATTAAAGACAATGAACTTCACCTTGGAGGTGACTGAAAGCCTCCTCAGAGTCTCCAAGAGATCATAAAGTTCTTCTCTGTTTGTTTCCATAGTCTTGGCCACCAAAAACATTCTAGAGGCCACTACATCAACCTCATCATTGTACTTTTTAGAGAAGATGATGTCCTCTTGAAAATGTGAAAATTGAGGAGTTTTCAGGAAGGAATTCCTCAACATGTCTGTGAAATTTTTCTTAGGCAAGTCAGTGGACACATTGAGTTTCCGAAGATAATTTAAATAGCTTTCAAACCAGGATATCCGCACAAAACCCTTAGTGTACTCTAGAACATCTTCTTGGACACTAGAGTTCCAATATTCTATGGACTCATATATGTAAAACCCAATAACAGGACTGTAGTTGTTAAAGTACTTTTGGTGGGCAGTAGTGTACTCAATGGTTTGTGTTGCAGTTGCTACGATGTTACTAAGGTCTGACCCTTCACTGACCTGCAGATAGCCCATTAAGGCAAAGGAAATATAAATAAGGTAAAAGAGGACTACAAAAGGCTTGACATAGGTGTTGGTTATCCAGTCACAGTAATAGCGTTTGAGGAAACATACCAATAAGTGACTCTCATAAGTGTTTGCTTCCTCACCTTCAGCTGTTTCCTCACTGAATCTAGCCGTCAGAAGAAACCTATACCATGCTGGCTTCTCCTGTAATACATCAGGCTTCGGAACTTTTCTACAGAATATACTATGCTGGTAATTGTTTTCTATGTAGCCAGTGAACACAAGGCTGGAACCATAAAATGAGAGTACATAGAGGTAGTTGAAGAGGATTGCAATACAGGAGTTGCAGCAGAAAATCCTGGCTGCCTCAATGTTTGTGAAAGGGCTGGCCCCGATGCCGAAGGTGACCAAGTACATGGCAGTGGTGAGAGAGAAGGAGAGCATGGAGTCTGCATAGACTTCTGCAGTTCGCTCTTTAACATGTTGGTCCTCTCTAGTTTTCCTCCACGAGGATAACATTTCAAAAGTCCCGTATAATCCATGACCTGGAAAGGCAGGAAAGAAAAAAAAAAAAAAAAAAGACAAGAGCAAAAGTTTTAAGGACCTAATCTTTATAATGAGGGGTATCAATTTGATCATGGGGACCAAATGGATCTTTTTTTTATTTAAACAATTTTTTATTAGATATTTTCTTCATTTACAATTCAAATGCTATTCCGAAAGTCCCTTATACCACCCACCCGCCCTGCTCCCCAACCCACCCACTCCTGCTTCCTGGCCCTGGCATTCCCCTGTATTGGGGTATGGATCTTAGTAAATATAGCCAACTTCTGTGGTAGCAAGTTGAGAAATGACAGGGTTTTGTTTTTGTTTTTGTTTTTTTTTTTTGTTTGTTTGTTCGCTGTTGGAAAGTAAAGCTGTGTTTTGGACAATCATAAGTGTTCATGGATAGTCTATTTGAGGATAGATAGAGGAGCATGAATCTTCACAGTCCCTACTAGCTTGAGAAAGCTGAGTGAACTTTTGAGAGCAGAAATCTGAGTAGATCTGGGCCTATGCCCTTTAAAAGTTATAAACATCAATAGCTTAGGGTTGTTGGTACAATTTGGCTCTAGCGAATATTGAAGATACTGATCATTTTGGTTTATATTCCCACAGGTCTGATGGGAGGTGTTGGCACAGAGGAAAGCAGTGGGCAGAGTATTCTCAATCAATATTGATGCCTTCTGTTAATATTGATCAAGTAGACCTGCAGCATTTGTTGAAGATGCTTTATTTTTTTCCATTGTATGATTTTGGCTTCATTGTCAAAAATCGAGTGTCAGCACCCTTCCCAGGGGCTGCCGTGTCTGGTCTTAGTGAGAGAGGATGCTCTTAGTCTTGCTTTGACTTGATGTGTGCCAGGGCATATTGGTGCCCATGTGTAGGAGAAGGGGAGAGAGGATGGGGAGAAGGATATGTGAGGTGGGATTTGGAGGAGAGGAGGGAGGGGCTGCCATCAGGATGTAAAGTAAATAAATAAATCCTATATACAACAATAACAACAATAACAAAATTGGTCAAGTAGAGGGCTTCAGTGATAAAGAGAGTATATTTAGTTTGAGTATTAATAGAAAATGAAATCAAAGCCTCTCTTTTCGTCACTAAACATAAGGACTTGAAACAATAAATCTGACAAACAGGAAATCAACGTAAGTAGGAACAAGTTTGAGTGTAGAATAAAACAAGAAGAATATAGAACCGACAGACAAGATTAATGTGAACCCTCATTGCTATTGCTGAAAATGACAATCAGATTCAAGGTTTATGGCTTGCATTTGTCTTTAGAAATTTATTTCACCAGTCCTAGTTCTTTACAGACAACTTATCAAGTATACAGTGACTCTGCCAACTTCTTGATACTATTTGTCAGTGGCTACTGTGGGAGAAGACCAAATTAGGAACTTTTCTTAACTGCTTAGGGCTCTTGGCACCCTGTTTAGTATTCCAACAACATTGGGGTAACATAGTGCAGTGGCTGCCCAAGTTGTAACTGCATTCCACTTCTTGGAAATTTGAGCATGCCTTCTGTTGGAATGAGACACTTCCTTGCCGCACATCCCTAAGCTACTCTACCATTGAAAACACCATCAAAGTGATCCATTGTGGCTTTGATAACCTGTCTTGAGTTGGCATTGCGATTAGAAGATCTAATTGTCTGCTTCTACACCTTTGCAAATCCAGTCCCATTATTGAGGATAATACTGTACTCTGGTATGATAGTCTTGTTTTGGAAAAAAAAAAAGCAATTCAAAATATCCAGCCACATATAATGTGAGTGGAATGAGTCACCATTATCTTCTATGCAAAATAACTGGGCATATGTCTGACCTTGCACCCAGGCTGGTATTTGTATCCTTCTTGTCCTGAGCTCACACCTGACTACCCATTAAAAAGTAATAATACAAGCCTGTTTCCTGAGGGATTTGTCATTCATCTTAATTTATTAGACATCATTTTACAGCTACTTTTAGAGGTCAGGGCAAGATTGTAGATTTCATTACTAGTACCATGGCCTCTATTAAACTGGAGCACCTAAATTCCCTAGTATGAAGTAAAAAGTGTATTTGTTGACTGGTATTCTGCAGTTAATTATGTTTTAGGCAGTTAACAGTGCTCAGCCTCAAGAGGAAAAACTAGTTATTAAATCTGTTTCCAATTTTCTCTGGATGGACAGACCAACCTTTGATTAAAAGTAAACCAATCTTTGTCAATGAGTAAGAAGACTAATACTGCTAAAACATCAGTGCCCTTGGGAAATAATACTGACCATTTAATCTGGGAACATGAAGAACAAAAAAACTTTGGAAGTAAATGCAATTGAAGAGGTTGCTGAAAAGTCCAAATAGTTTTGAGAGTAATTACTTGTTGGAAAAAAATACTTTAAAACAAGACATTAATATTGAGTATTTAAGCATGGTAAGATCATACAGCAGAATTAGTTAATCCTAAGGTAGGATTTTAGCTAAAATTAAATGTAAAATTGAATATAGAATTAAATATAAATTAGAAATATAATTTGTGATATTTTATAGTGGTATTATTTGACACCGATACTTTCTGCACAATATAATAGGACTCCATAATCTTAGTAGATGAAAGAGAAAAACACTCGAATTAACAGAGCAAAAGGGTAATAAGGTTTCAGTATGAAAATAATCACACTCAGGGAAAGATGAAAATATATTGTTAGCTTGTCTCCAGTTCTGTTGCTGTCATTTAAAAGCCCATTGTATATAGTTTGATCTTTTTTATTGAGTTCTGAGTCTTTTTGCATGTTTTTGGTTCAAAGGGCATTTCCAAAGAGAAATTGAATTTTGTTTTCAGGGGCTCTTGGAAACATCCCCTCCTTTTCCCTCCCTCCCCTGGCTTCTCTTTCCTTCCCTTCTACACCTTAGTCAGTCAAGGGAGAAATGAGTGCCAAGAGAGTTATTGGTGCCTCTTAGGGATTTGTTAGCAGCCTGGAGTACCTGCCTGGCACTAGTCTCAGGTTACAGCTGCATGTTTATGCTTAAGAGCTTGCCTCCTATTATCTTAAAGGAAAGATAAATTGTGGAAACCCTGTTTCCTGGCTTGAACTCAAGAAGAAATACACTTTAAGAGCCCATAAACGCCCCACCCCCAAATTCGTTCTCTGTCTAGAATTGCTGTCGAATTTTCTTCAGTTTTGGCCTATAAAGGTATAGTTTTAATTGCAAACTGCTTTGGGACAATGGTGTATGAAAGCAGCTTCCCTTATTGGGGGGAAACTGGGACAGAAAATGGGGCTGCCTGAAGAGTAATTAGGATCATTTCGGCACTCAGTAACATCTTTTTGTTTCCATGCCAGCCAGCCCTGGCTTTATCTTTTCCTGCTACGCTAGAATCTTGGAAAGTTAGATTCCCAGTCCCACCTCACGCGCGGGTTGGGGTGGGGGAAAAGTGTGTGGGGGGGGAGGCAGGGTGGGTGTCACTTCTTTAGCTCTCTTATCTTAGGGACTGGAGTACAACAGGCAGGACTTGGAGGCCAAATCTTAAGAGGGAGTAGTCTAATGTACTGCCTGTAGACTAAAGATATTGTTTTCCTGAGGTTTGAATATTATTTTCTTCATTAAAAAAGAGGTATTTTCAAAATATTGTTGTTTGCTTTGTGTTTAGTTTAAATAATTATTTGGAGCTCGAAAGATAGTTAGTTGGAGAGGGTGCCTACCAGCAAGCATGATGACCCAATTTCAGTCTCTAAGACTTAGGTAGAGAGAACTGACTGACACAAGTCATTTTCAGACTTCAACATGCTTTCTATAGCTGCCTTGGTAGGTTATAAACAACCCTGAAGGCTTTTGCTATATCCCAGAAAAGAGCTCTGGTGGATGTGAGATTTAATTTGTGAGTATGCCTAATAGTCACCTGGATGGTGTGTGTGTGTGTGACAAATACATGTGATATTAAGCCTCTGAAGTAAGAGTTCTATAGAAACAACTCTGGCAGCAAAGTTCACTTGGATAACCATTAAAATGCTATCTAAACATGGCACTTGTAGTACATCATAAGTTTGGTGACCAGGGGGTTTGCAGAGGGAATGGGAGTCATGACTTATAATCAAAGTGACAGGTCATAATCTCAGACTTTTACTTTATCATAGTGAGGATGTCAGGGACCCATTTCATATAGTCAAAGCAGAAATCAAACGACTTGCCAAGAGGAACCATTAAATGGTCCAACCTCTTCTAGCTTTTGAAGCATTTTCTCTTGAAAGCACATTCAAGGTACATTTCTGTTTGTTCTACTGCGCGTCTACTGTTACATGACTAGGAGCCCATGAGTAGTCACACACACACACACACACACACACACACACACACACACACGCACTTCCAAGTTGTAAGTATTTATAAGCAATTACTTTGAGGTGGCACAGGACACAGGATTTTAGTTAAGCCCTAGGTTAAGGAAAGTAAAACTCTTGAGCATTCACACACACAAGTTGTGCCAGGTGTGGGAATCGGAAAGGGAAGCTGCCTTTATTAATTTCATTAGCAATGGATGATGGGACTATCTGTCCTCTAGTAAAATAAAATACGGAAAGGATGTAAACTAATAATTCTTCTTCTTTTCCAAACATTATTTTTTGGTATCTGTGTATGTAGTGACCATCCAGTGTTTAGAACTAATGAAGAGAAAAAGCAGCACAGATGATAAATAACACTAATGCTAGAAGAAACTCAGCTGCCTAATCCTACAGTCACTTAGGATGACTTTCAGGCACACTCAACAGATTAAATCTCACTTTTACCCAAGCTCCTTTCTGGGGTATAGCCAAAGCCTTCAGGGTTGTTTATAATCTATCAGGGCAGGAATTCACTAGCAAATAGTTGAGAGTTAACTCTAACCAGTAGAAATGCTTCTAGAAATCTGCTCATAAAGTGACTCATGTTTTAAAGTTATTTAATGTTTTTTTTTTTTTTTTAATGAGACCTTCTGGGAGATTTGATTTTGCTTGCTTGCTGTGTTAATGACTAATCATAGGAATCGATCTACTCTGTACTTCTGCAATTTTGTGTTTAGGTTTTTCTTGGTCCTATATTTCCTTATCTTCCCCAAAGCTCACAGACACAGCATGGAAACTGCTGCCTTTGGATGCTCCTTAGGCTTTTTCAGGTTTTAATGCCTTTCCTACTAGCAGGGATGTCCTCAGCTTTGGATCCACGAGGAATTGTTGAGAAAAGTTACAATAAGAGGGCTTACTGGTAGATCATCTTTAAGTTTCAGTATGAAAATGTGTAATGTCAAGAGAAAGTGAAGTCACCTATAATGCACCTGTAACAAATTCCATATATGGAAACAAACAAGCATATTCATCTAAAAATGCCATAGATTACAAACTACTTAAAATATACTTTACTCTTAGGCAAGTTTCATGATATTGCCCATGTTTATAAAATACTTTTCTTCGATAGCATCTGCATAAATTTATGATGTTTCTTGTACCAAGAAAGAAATTTCAAGAATAGATATTTCTGGATTAAGTAACGTCTATTATTTAGAAAAGAGTTCATTAATGGGGTTACATTTAAACTTTGTCAGTTATAAACATTTACTTAGAAATATGAAATGTTTGGTTTATCCTTGCCTGTTGTGTCTCACAGTTAAGAGTAAAAGTGTACTCTACTTAAGTAAAGACAGATGCTTATATCTGGGAAGGATATATGCATCTTTTTCTTTCTACTAGAGGCTTTTCATATATTAAATAATATACATATTCCAATAACAACATAGGGTTTGAAACTGAGAAATAGTTTTCCTTTGCTAGACAATTGCATTTGAAAGTTCAGTAAATTATTTTGCTAATAGAGTTTTATTTAAAGATATTTATGTTTTATATGTAAGTATATTAGAATGTTTATATATGCAAAACTAGTATATATGTGTGTGCATATATATATACATATATATATATATTCCATAGTATATGCTATGTCATTGTGTAATATCTTTTCTTTTTTTGATTTTATTTATTTACTTACTTATTTATTTGTTTCTATTGGTTATTTTATTTATTTACATTTTAAATGTTATCCCCCTTTCTGGTTTCCCCTACACAACCCCCCTACCCCATGCCCCCCTGCTTCTATGAGGGTGCCCCCCCTATTCACCCTCATGACCCTAGCATTCCCTTAAGTTGGGGCATCAAGCCTTCACAGGACCAACAACCTCCCCTCCCCTCCCACTGATTCCAGATAAGGCAATTTTTCTGCTACATATGCAGCTGGAGCCATGAGGCCCTCTGTGTGTACTCTTTGGTGGGTTGTTTAGTCCTTGGGAGCTCTGGGGGTCTGGTTGGTTGGTACTGTTGGTTTTCCTATGGGGTTGCAAACCCCTTCAGCTCCTTCAGTTACTCCCCTAACTCCTCTACTGAGGTCTCCATTCTCAGTCCCATGCTTGGCTTCAAGCATCTGTATCTGTATTTGTCAGGCTCTGGCAGAGTCTCTCAGGAGACAACATGAAGCTATATATCATGTATATGTTATACATATATTTATGGTACATCATATTCAGGCATATTCTATATACTCATATATATAAGTTTTAAATAATACATAGAGCTATATCTTTGTTTAACATTCAAAATATGCACTGTTAAGCTATATTAATGTTAGTTCTAATATATATAACATGAAGTAATTCTAAACTATAAATGATATCTGTTATAGCTAATGCTGTCTACAATATATTATGACCACAAATTACACCTTCATACACATATAGGGAAAGCAGGAGGCTGATGAGGAATTTATTTAGCAGTGATGCAGAGAAATGGTAGTGCTGCTATATTGATCAATGCAAAGAAGATTCTAGAAAGCTATCTACAGTTTGATCTCAGTTAATAATGTAGTAAAGTTTAAGTAAACAGTAAGATTTCTTTCACAAGGACTATGAAACTACAAGGTCTGATTAGGTGAGTCATATAACAGCTGTGTGCTCCACTGGTTAGATAGTTCAGAAGAGGGCACCGTGGACTTGACATTTGATCTCTTCAAAATTGAAGAGTATTTTTCATCTCATTTCATCCCCAGTGCTATGGAACATCAACAAAGGCAAAGTGACCCTTGTAAGTTAAAATGCCACGCAGAAACTGATATCCAAACTCTCTTTCATAATCACTTCAATTATCCCTTTTATGTGTATGAAATGTATATGAGAAACAAGCTTCCCACATGCATAAGGAATAAAGCATTCCTTCTGTTCTTTCTATATTCTCCGACATACTCTTGCTTTCTTGACTTATGTTTGATAAACAGAGCTTTATAAATAAATAATACAGCTGTAAGGAGAATTTCCACATACAAAACAGATGCTAATTTCTTAAATCATACTCAACTAGACAACAATGATACAAAACCTCATTCTTTAGATGACATGTTATAATAGATTTAAAAGATGCTTATAAATATTAATACCTCACTATCTGACATTAATATAGCCAAGTAAATTCTTCTCTAAATTCTGGCAACTAAAAATGACAATAAACATTTATAATACTGTAGACCTTTGAGGATTTCAGCTCTAGATAAACTACCCTGACTCATCTGGATAGAGGTTTTGGCAGAATTGAAAGTGTCTAATATGCAGGCACTGATGAAAAACATTCAAAATCATGAGGTATTTATGCTTACATCATTGCCAAGCTGATTCATCTGTGTAGGATATATTCTTTTTGCCAGAGATACCATGTATCATCTTAGCTAGAAACACAAAATCAAGTCCCATTATGACTTCTCAGGGTTTATTCAAATACTTTTTTCTTGTGGAATTTTGTCAGGTTAACCTTATTGCTTACCACATGTAGTCTTAAAATTTTTCATTGCAATCAATTCTCATTTTGGCATTTTGCTGGATCTGGTATTATGTGACTGGGGTTGTACTAAGAATGTTGAATTTGAAATTTATAATATTTGTCACATTATGGTTATTATTAATAACCAAGGAGATTTCTGCATTAAATATTTTATAAATATTTTTATAAAAAATTTATAAGTATTCAAACCTGATTTTACTAAGTACAATGAACTGAAAATATTCACAACATCTTGAAATTGATTGTACAAAATAAAATTAAGTAGAATCTTTAATAGTTCCACCAAACCTACCTTGTACTTTTAAAGATACTTTAAATGTGCATTCTAAGTAAATATAATGAATATATATTTGAAAACACCAAAATGATTCTAAATAAATTTCATATATCTCTATCTATCTATCTATCTATCTATCTATCTATCTATCTATCTATCTATCTATCTGTCTATCTATGTCTTGATTTGACATAGTTTTATATGACAAACTAAATCATGAAGTTTTTAAAATAACATGATTAGGTTAAGTTTAAATAAGCATTTGATATTATTGACAACACATTATCAGACACCTAATTGATATGTAGCATAAACTCCTAGCACCACATTTCTTCTTGGTCTTTTGAAATATTTACCGCTATTTTAGGACGAGTCACCAATAAACAGAACTAAACAATGGCTTTGAATACATTCATAAATCTGCTCTTGCTTATATTTCATTTCACAGTCCTACTCTAAGGATTATCTGAGAATTCCAGAAGGACAAGCATCCTAAATCCAGGCATTGTTAGCTTTATGAGCATGTTAAACACCAATTACATCATGCAAAATCTTTATTGCAAATGAGCCTTAGCCACTAAAATATTTAGCTTCCCGTTCATGCTGTGATCAAGTAATGTGAGCATCATACAGGCTGACGATGTATGGAAAGATTGCATGTTGACTGTCAGCAGGAAAAGCCTTGATCAAACCAATGCACGTAACATTCCTCATAAATCTCAAACAATTCTGGGAGTACTGGATACTTGGTGTGCTTGCTCTTTTTCACTGCAAATACATGTTTGTTTACTTTTGTGGTTATTGTTCTGTTTTCTAAATTAAATCCTGAGTTAAAGTTCAGTGATGCTTGGTCTCTGGGGAGTTGTGGAGCTACTTAATTTCTGGACTCACTTTTAAAACACTGCTATCTAATGGCACTGTCCTACCCTAACATCATTCACATCCCTCCTGTTCCAATACTGTCTGACATTTTATTTTGGTGTTTCAAAATATATATTCATTATATTTACTTTGAATGCACATTTAAAGTATCTTTAAAGGTACAAGGTATGTACAGTCAGTTTCAAGAAGTTGTGAATATTTTTAGTTCATTGTACATAGTAAAATCAGGTTTGAATATTGTTCCTTGAAGATTAATTCTAATCAGCTTTAAATACTGTAATTTTCTGTTCCTTATTTATCATTAATTTTGAGAAGCTTTAAATATTGTAATGCTCTGTGATCATTGGTAATGAGTTGGAGTGGCAGAAAGCCAAACTTGCAGTCCTTTTTCCTAGCTCGCACATCGCTATTTCCTCACCTTAAGAATCTATCTCGATTCAGTTCTCAACCAATTTCTTATTCTTGTTTATCTTCTGCTTGCAAAAGCAACCACAGAAACACTATTTTTAAAATGAAAAGTTAAAAAAAAATCCAAGCAGTCAAGCATGTGACTAATCCTGAGCAACACATCTTAATTTAAACTTTGACTCAACTCTCTGAGGAAGTTACTAATACTCAGACTTCCCCATTCTTTGAGGAACTGCCTTGGATTCCACAATTGACCTACAGAGTTCTGGAGTCAGTTTTAAAGGGAGAGATTGTGTTGCCTTCTTATCAGACTGAATGCAGAAGGTAGTACAGCAGCTTCCTTCTCTATTGTTTTCAACACTGACAACTAAATTGATCCAGCACATTCCCAGACTGCTTAGTCTCTCCACAGTGCCCTGCTTTCTATAAAAGCACCAGGTATATGTGTATTGGACTGGGTCTCAATTCCCACAGGTCACAAAGCATTGAGGGCAGAATGTAGCTCCACCAACCCTGCTTATCATTAAACTGTGCAATTCGTTTGAGATATTTTAAGAAAATTCTGTGGTTTTTTTTTTAAAACTGATAATCTAAACATGGCACAAATCATACTAATAAAATAAATCATGATGATGTCCCAGTCAACAACAAGAACAATCCCATAACTGTTTTGTAACATTGGTATCTGATTCCAAGTGACAGTTTAATTTTGCTAGAGAAATTGATGAGAAGTTGTGACAGAAAGTGGGGGTGGGGAGATAGAAAGCTAACCTAACTTCATTGAATCTTTGACTCACAGGAACCTTTACCACCTAGTGTACTTCACATGTCATCTTCAATGTCAGGCAGGGAGAACAGCTAATGCTATGAATATTCTGACATTTTTTTTTTTTTTTATCTTTTGAGGAATCACTGCTGCTCTTCCCTAATTAAAAACTTGGGAAGAATCACTTGGCCACCGAGATTAACATAAAAGATACCTTTCTACTGATATTTCACAGGATACTTTCCAAGTTTCTGTTTACTTATCACATCCTTTGGTGTGATGCTCACATCTACTCTAGTCATTAATAGAGAAAGCAAACAAGGTAGCCTAACCCACTTGCCCTCCTATTTGCAATTCTAAAACTTCCCATGGCTTCTCACCAGAAAGTCATCTGGAGGAGTTTCTACAGCTACAGAAGGAAAGTGCTGAGGAGTTAGCTATGCAGGGGAGCAGCCCTCAGTGAATCTCACACAGGACTTTGGAGTAAACCACCCAACTTCCTCAGCCTTCACAGAGTACCTTTCTGAGTGATCTACCCAGTCTTCTAAAAGTCTCAAGGGGAATTGGAGTACCCACTACCAGTATGCAAAGCAGTACCCTAACACACTTTGGGCTGCTTGCCTTCCCACCTCACCTCTTCGACCCCATACTGGTGCTACTAGAGTTCTCCTAAATAAACTCCTTGTCTATCCATTCCCTACTCAGGTCTACTTTTGAGAAAAATACACCCTAAGACACTGGGGGACAGACAAGATTGATATCTGCCAAATACTACAGAGCTCCTAAATGTAGAAACACAGCTGGAGCCAAAGCCTTTGACTTTCTGACATATGTACCAGGTTGGGTTGACCCTTGGTAATAACCAGTACTTGATATAACTGGTTCAACCCCCTTCACACTATAGTGAAACAAAATTGTCAAATGGCTTTTTGAGAAAGCTAGTTACTATTATCAACACAAGTTAAACAAGCAAACAAATAAGAAAACCAAGGAAAACGAACGGCAGTACTTACCTAGCATGACGAAAGGGACTCCCAGGAAGGTGGAGTTGTATTTTCCACCAGTGAGATTGATGATTCCGGCTGCAGTGAGAGTGGCTAGGCTTATGGTCACCAACCCAAGTAGGCCTAACCAGGGTTTGCTGCGGACACAGTCCTGCATAGAGCAGCACAGAATAGCCATGGTGACTACCAGGATCAGGCTGGTGACCAGGTAACGTTCTGATACACGGCTGGTCTTCTGGAAATCTTCCCTCAGTGATGAGGATGTGTACGGGTATATTTTGACTTTGCTGTTGGATTTCTGGAATAGTTTGACAGTGTCACAGAAGCTGGACTCCCACCTCTCAGCTACCATGTCATTGAGACTGTTGATTGATTGCAGATAGTAGGTAAGCTGAATGGCCTCTGCAGATTTCACCCGATCCTTGCTGTGCACAGTGACACCTCCGAGTTGGTGCCCATTATACACAGCCCTTCCATCTTTTAAGTGAGTGATCGGATATGTGATAGCAAAATTGGTCCGATTGGTGGCCCGAGCATTCTTTAGCTCTTCCAGGACGTGTACTATGTCATCCACAATGCAAGTCTTATCATTATTCAGGACACATATGTGAGCAAATGTATAGTTAAAGCCAGGCCTTGGAACCTGGATCTTGGTCACTGCAGTATGCAACTATGGGGGAGAAAAACAACAGTTAGATTTTTCAATGGACAAATAGATATTAATAAGTAATATTAGCTCTTGAAATGAAAAAAAAAATTTTTTCGGGAAAGGGAAAGGCAGAGAGTTTAAAATGTTTTGCCCATAGTTCACAAATGTGTAGTAGGGCTGTAAGACATACATTGGATCAGTAGTTTCATAGTATGTGGCATCCAGGCTAGCAGCATCAAACCAACAGCTTGTGAGAAATGCAAATTCTTAGGCCCCATTCCAGAACTGAGAAATCAGGTTCGCTGTAGTACAACCTATATAGACTTTCTGGGGGATTCTGATGGTGCTAACAGCTTAATAATCTTATATAATTACTCTCTACTATAAAAGCCAAAGAGTTTACCCTGATAGCTGTGCTGGAAAATTTTATGTCAACTTGACACAAATGAGGGTTGCCAGAGAGGAGAAGGCCTCAATTGAGAGAATGCCTCAATAAGATGGGATTGTAGGCAGGCCTAGAGGGCATTTTCTTAATTAGTGATTAATTATCCAGCATATTGTAGGTGGTACCATCCCTGGGCTAGTGGTCTAGGGTTCTATAAGAAAGCAGTCTGAGCAGGCCATGAGGAGCAAGCCACAAGGAGCAAGCCAGTAAGCAGTGTCTCTCCAAAGCCTTTGCATCAGCTCCCACCTCATGATTCCAGCCCTACTTGAGGTACTACCCTGACTTCTTCCTGACGAACAGTGATGTTGAAGCATAAGCTAAATAAACCGTTGGCTCCCCAAGTTGCTTCAGTCATGGTGTTTTAGATGGGAAGGTCACTAAATGATAAGACTCTAGTTGATAAAAATTGAAATTGCACTAAGGGGGCACAATGCCATTTCTATACACTTTAAGGACTGGAGTGTGCTCAGTGATAGAGTACTTGCCCACTATGTGCAAGACACTGGTTTCTAACCCTAGTATGTCAAGAATTATTCTACACACCTTGACTAGTGTCGGATTGTAGTTGTGTCAACACACTTTACACTTTCCATCAAAGCGCATGAGAAAATAACACCTACTCTTCCATGCCAAGTACAGACCTAGGCATTGGCACAGATTAGCTGATCTAGAACTTAAAACAGATTCCAAAGTACATATGCACACTAGCCTTAACTTACAGGGGAGGCAACTGAGACACAGAGAACTTAAATAATTTTTCCAAGATCACATGCATCATAAGAGGAAGAATTAGGTTATACCTAGCAATCTGAATGGGGCCTGTGTATTTAAGCTCTTATCATATATCTTTCTAGGTGCCAGAACGTCAGTGAGGTTTCCTGCAAACTGATTTCTGAATTTGTGTTTTTATTATCCAGCTGCTAAAATTCACATGTAAGTGTTTATAAAATCCAATATCTGAAGTGAGAGAACAGGCAGTATATTTGTAAAGGGATTAAATGAACTAGTACTATGTTCCAGGATATCATGCTTTTACCTCCTTCCAACAATTCCATTTATAGTGAGAATATCAAAGCACATGAGAGGCTTGTAGATAGGGTTAATTGGTATCTTAGAATTACATCATCTTACTGTTTTAACTATAGATACATGGGCCTCTAGCTAACTGCTTCAACTCTTTTAGTCAGTTATTATTATGATAAATTTGTCTTACCTCTGTAACTGTGGCTGAACTGCAAAATGAGGCTAGTAGGAGACATGTGTTTGGGTGTTAAATAAACAAATGTATCTATGGCTTTGCCTAACAAAGAATGAACTCTCCCACGAGTGTCTGCATTGTCCTGCTATATCTTCTCTCAATCTGTTCTAAATGGGTTGTTGGTTAAAGATGTTTTGCTGTTCATGCGTGTGTCTGACTGAGTGGGATAGTAGGCTTTTCTGAAAATGTCTGAGAAGCACCAGCTGTTAAAGTACTTTACTTAGCCCACAGATTGTTTATCCTAAATCCCAGTGTACCCTTGCCATACATCTCTTCATGAACACCAGCCCTTAGATTCAGAAAATGTTACTGTATTATGTCTAGCTAAACTATTTTCATTTCTTTCACATACATATACAATCTTTCAGATATACCTAAGAGGCCATTTTTACAGTTTGAACCATATACTAAATTTTTGTCTTAGCATTTTGGAATTAATTGCCAGAAAAAAGTCTTTCAGTGGTTTTAAACTCTGCAAGAATCTTTCTGTCCACTCTTGTCTTAGTAGAGGCTAGCAAGTCTTGATTAGGATCATTCCTAGTCACCAGAAGTTTCCAAATTTAAAAGGTTATTTTGGAGAAGAAAAAATGAAGAAAAATGTAAAGATGAGAGAAATTTGGCAAGAGGTAAAGACTTTAAGGGAAAGATTCAGAATAGACTAGAGGAGTAATATTGAAAGCATGTATATATGTAATATTTAGTGCATTGTTTGTTCCCATAAGCAGTGTAAAAAACCTCTCTTAGAATGACTAGTAAATATGTAAAGAGAAAAAGACTGCTAAAAAAGATGGTGTTAAAGATGGGCTAAAGATGGTTTAAAGATGGGTTGAACCCAATTACAGTAGGGGATGTTTTTTCCATCCTTTCTCTACAGTAACCAGGCCCTGCTTGTTGAGGAGGTATAAACTATTTAGTGATCTGCCAACTTTGATCTGCTAATACCTCTGGGATTACACATGGAAGGAGTCAGGCAGTATATTAACCATTGTCCTATTAAACAATTGCTGAGAGTCTTAGAAAATGAGAAGGAACCTTGCTGAAGTTAGAGATGGAGGATTTCTTAAGTCAGCAGTAGAGATGTTGTGAGATGTAGTTGCCTTGCATTTCTGATGGGGTGGTGGGTAGTGCATGTATCACTCTTGTTTCTGAGTAGTAGGGTGACAGAGAATGAATGACAAAGCAGCTGAGTGGTGCCAGGCCACTCACCTGGTAGGAAGCGCCTGTGGAATTGTACTGTGGAATAAGAGGTGAGAAGACAGAATGGAAACTGAAAGTTGAAGCTCCTCTTTGTGTCTTTTAAAACATCTCAGGTTTCATGGTTGTTTCTAATAAGTACATATGAAATATAAACACAATTCACTCTTGGACACTCACAGAGTTATGGTCAGATATCTGCACATAATACTTAGATATCTATCTATCTATCTATCTATATATGTGGCCTTAGGATGTTCTGATTTACTTTCCTGAAGGAGCCCCAAAATGAGGGAAGTAGAACCCTGGCATTCTAGGTTGTGGTAAAATATATATTTGCAAGATTTTGTGAAAAAGGAAAAGACAAAGAAAAAGGCAAAGAATGGAAGCTATGCCTCAGCTCTTCTATAATATAAACAGCAGCAACCCACAAGAGTGTAGCAATAAATTAGTTTAGATGCTTCCAGAGAAGGGGAGAGAAAACAAGACAAATTAATAGACTTGACCCTTAACATAGTTTGATTCTGTCACATTGGTCAGTGGAAATTCTGTGTTTGTACGACTATTATATGACTATGTATAGATGCCATTAAGCCAACACACACTCAATAAGTACTCATAAATAGTACACATCAAATATACTGTGTTATCAGTAATACGGTAATTATTATGAATTTAGTATGCATGCATTCATGCATGTAAAATAACAGGGAATACAGTGTACAAAACAATGAGATTTTAACAATAAACAATACCAAGTGCTTTGTACTAGTAAAGCCTAAGCCTCTATAAATCTTAGCAGGAGTTAAACCTCATCTTTAGACATCAAATCACATGACAATATGAACAAATAATAAAGGGGTGGGCTCTGACTTCATACTTTTTCTATTCTTCCTACAGTGTCTGAAGTTGCCAGATAAAGGTTTGCAGGGTTACTTAGCATTTCTTTTACATCCTGGAGATCTTAAGGATGTCATTCTACTTCTTTATGTCCAAGGTTTCAGATAGAATAGTCTCAGTAATAAAATGGGTATTGACTTAGCTGATTCTTTTATTGTTATTATTATTGTTGTTGTTGTTGTTGAACATAGATTCTTCTGTCATACAATACATTCTGACCATAGTTTTCCTCTCTCCACTCCTCCCAGCTTACACCCTTGTCCCCTCTCCCCAGAACCACTCCCTCTCTGTTTCCTCCTCAGAAAAGAGCCTGCCTCCAGGAGACAATAACCAAACACAACGAAACAAAACCCAATAAGACAAGGCAAAAGCCCTCCTACCTGGACAAATACAAGGCAACCCTATAGGAGGAAAAGAGTCTCAAGAGCATGCAAAAGAGCAGAGATACACCTGTTCCCACTGTTAGGAGTCTCATAAAACACCAAGCCAATAGCCATAACATATATGCAGAGGATCTGGTGTGGATTCTTAAGAATCCACCATTGTATTTGTAATGTCATATTATTCTAAGATAAATGGTATCTGTTAACTGTATAATCAGATACTAGGTGAAAGAAAGTTAACATGATAAATGACAATTTATTAGAGCTACTTGCGGCACTATTTCCAACAGTCTGACGTTCCTTTTAAGGTAATGACAGATCTGAAACTAGATGAAATGCAGAAAGAAAACAGGGCAAAGGAAATGGATATACTTAAAAGATTCTCTTCTCTGAGTGATTTTTCATTCTGAGGAAGCACTGGCCTTTCTAATCCCCTTCTGCCAGAGCCTGGGACAAAGCCAGGATGGACTGCCGGTCGCCACAGGCCAGTGTCTCATTTCCTTTCCGCTTTTCCTTGGCACACTTGCATTTTCCTCAGAAGACAGCAGGGACACCTTGTAGAGGAGGGTAGAGAAGGGATGTAGAAGGAGGGAACTATCTGCTCCTGACTGCTGGTTACCATAGGAAAAATATCTGTGCAATACAAGATAATAATCTGATGCAATATATTTCATCTCTAGTTTTTTGGGGGTGTGCTATAAAGGGAGTGAAGGGAGAGGACAGGATGTTGACCTTGACCACACAGGGCCTTTAACATGCTTTGGGATTACCTTCAAATAATCACACAGCATTTCAACTATGAGGAAATATTTGGAGGAGATGTGTATTCTCTGGTTTCTGGCAGGATGCAATTCAAGTCACGACCTTCCCCGCCCGGGACTTTACACAGCATCCCATTTCTCTGCTGCCTTCTTTTCCTTGTCCCCACCCTATTTTCTGCTGCTACTGAAGAAAAAGCTGAAGACACTTTAAAAAAAGAGGAGGGATTGTTGGTTTGTTTTGCTTGCCCTCAAATATTACCTTCCACATCACACTAATTCAAATTCACTTAGAAATACTTTCAAGGGACAGGCTGTTCTTTGCCCCCCTACATGGCTTATTCATTGAATGCCTCTAAATTTCATGTAACCTGTTTCTATGAGTATTGTTCCTGTTACAGCTATTAAACAATATACATTACCAAATCCCCACCCCATATTTTCTACACTGAATCCCTCCAAGCTTTAGGTCTTAATTAGGTTATATATTCTACTGCTATAGGTGGACAGGTAGCAACTGGTAAGATACCCTTACCCAAGTCAAATAAAAACACCTTGAAGTGGATAGATCTTGTCTCTGCAGTTCATAAATTACACTAGCTCACTTTGTGTTACGTTCTGTCTTTGCATGATCTCACTCTCACCCACTCTCTTTCCTCTTCTTTTAATAGCCATGCATTACATCAGAACACCAGAAGTCCAAAGTTGGGGACTGTTACCGTGATTCATTTGTAGAGCAGCCAAAAGCAAGTTAGTCATCCCTTAATAAGTGAACAGAAATAATCATTCTGCCTTTGAAACATTACATTTTTCAAAGGACACCAAATTTAAGCTGTGGATGAAGCCAAACAAGTGACTATCTAGTCACACATTTCCCTTTACACATGCATGCCTGTAATCATGCATGTCTGTTATCAACTGTTTGTTGTCTCTATCAATACTGCAATGGCTATATAGGTCTGAAAGAGTCCATCATGCCTGTTTTGATCCTTATTTCACAGGGGTAAATTCCCAGATCTTGGGTGTTGGCATTGAAAATCAGCCTGAACCACCCTATTTTGTAATTTCCCAAATAAGCTAAATTTGTCTTCTATAACTTGGCTGGGAAAACAGATCTGCTTTCAATGTAAAATTACTGAAGCTGATATTTGAGAAGCAAACCAAATAAAAATGGTCTTGGTGAAGGGGAAAAACAATTGCAGGATACTGTTGCAGCTTTTGCCTGATTTCACATTGATCTGGATAAGAAAGATAATATAATGCAATTATTTCCATAACCTTGGAGAAATTTTCACTTAGTTAATTAAAATATCCTGATATCTGGAGATTCCTAGAAATATGTGAAGTTAAACTTTCTAATCAAAGCTACTATTTCTTTTTCCCTTATGTCCTCACTTTGCTTTCATGGCCAAGCTTAAATGCTTGCTGAGCAAGTTCATGGGTAATGAATCTTGTTTAATAGCTTGAACAGGAGCAATGCACATAGAAATAGGAGAATGCCGAACCTGGTTGGCCAAATGGCAACGGAGTCAAATGCACAGAACTGGCGACACTTGTTTTTTGATTTAGGAAGAAGATCATAGCCAATCATGCAAGAGACGTAAAATCAAGAAGCCAAGGGCATTCAGGTCTAGAGAATGAAGACCTGAGTAGGAAGTATAGTACATTAGGGGTCAGATGGCTTCGGTTTCTGATTTTTCTGGTAATTTAAAATGAAGAAAATTGAACCTATTTAAAAATGCCACCTTCCTTAGGGGTTTCCTATTATGTTCAAAATAAAACCTCAAGTTCTGACTAGGAAGAACTCCATGGGGCTTTGTCCTTGCTGACTTTTCTACATTAGTATTTTGCTGTATTCCTACTGCTTAATTCTTGGCTCTCACTGGAATGAACTTCTGGGACCCACTAGACCTGTGGGCTCATTTCCTTCGCTTACCTTTAATCATATGCCCTGATAACACATTCTGTTTACCCCCTCCCCCCACCAAAAAAAAAAAAACCAAACATCACCACCAATATCTTATTTTAACTTCATTCCAGCACCAATTATAATATCACACTGTATCTTTGTTTCAAATTCTGCTATCCCCAAGGGAATACAAGTTCTGCCATGCTTCAGTACCTGTATTTTTGGTTTACTACTACATTGTCTTTTCTCATAATGGTGCCTGCAGCATGTACCGCATAGATGTGAAAAAAAGTACATGGAGGAATCTGGGGACTGAATGAATGTGCACGCGTGCACGCGTGTGTGTGTGTGTGTGTGTGTGTGTGTGTCTGTGTGTGTGTGTGTATGTGTGTACTTGTGTGGAGGCCAGAGGTTAAGCTCAGTTGTTATTTCTCAGCAGTCATCTGCCTATTTTTGAGACAGGTTCTCATTGTATTTCTTTAACTGGCTTGGAACTCACAGAGATCTGCCTGATCCTTCCTCTTAAGTACTAAGAATAAAGGTCATCATATCTTTTCAAACAAAATCTATTGCTAGATGTCCTGATGTATGATCAGGAGGCAGAGTCAGATAGATCTCTGTGAATTACTATGAGGCTATTCTCCTCTACATAGTAAATTCTAATACACTCAGAGATATATAGAACTAACATGTCTCAAAACAAAACAACCTCCCACAAACAAACAAACAAACAAACAAACAAAAACCATGCCTTTCATTGGTCTATAGCACATTGAGTAGGCAAGATTTGCTCAAAAAATACAACCTTTGGAAGAACTGTCTCTGCTCTTAACCATCTCTCAAGCCCAGAAAGTACAATTTCTTACAAGGTTGTTAGTACTGTATTCCAGGCCAAGCACCTTTTATGTTATCACAATTATCCTTTAAGGAAAGGATTATCTCTTTGTTTCAAATAATGAAGCTGAATTAAATTAGATGCCCAATGTCATTGTCTTTGTTTGGATTCCCTGTGAAGCTTGTTTGGAGGTCAGAGCACTATGCATGTAAGACATTTAGAAGACAATGCTAGATGGCGCTAGGGAAAGAATTACAATGTGGGACTGGGCTTGAACTTCAATGAGTAGTTGTTATTCCCCTCTCCTGTCTTTTCCTCTCTATCAAGCTTATGATAATTTGTTTGCAGGAGGCAGTATAGTGGTACTAGGGATTTTAGGGAAAAGGCAGCTATATTAGGAATGATTTTATACACCCATCCATGTAGTTGTTTGTTTTCCTCCACAAACAAAAGCAAAGGTGAATACGTTCTGAGCATGAGCCTCTTCATTGCAGCAAAATTCACAATTTTGATAGTTTTAGCTTGTAGGAAAAGATCAAACCACCATATAATCCACAACCATAAAATATTTAAAATTGCAATTAACAACCTAAATTTATAGTTTATGAAAAAAATGCCTACATCAGATGAGTTCTTTGTCATGTTACATTTATTCTTGAATGGGCAATAAGGATGAGAACAATGAAACGTAAGGCTAATGACTTAATTCACACTGACAACAAACAGCATGTTCTACTATCTGATGACTTGCGAACACCTCTCCTGGATGATGGAACTTATGAATGAATGAATGAATGAATGAATGATGAAACTTATGATGAATCACTGATGTGAAGCATAATGGAGAGCCATACCAGATAATACATTTCTTTAAGAAATCATTTTCCTCTTTATGCTCACATAAAGTTAATACTCTTAAAACTTAAAAGAGTGTCTTAGCTGTTGCTTTCATTTTTTGACCTGGCAACAAATGACAAATGCTAAAGTTATTTCTGTGACTCAGCCTGCAAAGGCCTTGGCTCTTCTGAGATGTGTTGATATTGGTGGCATAGTGTCTTGGTGGAGACATGCTATCTGGGTTCAAATCTCAGTATTATCATTGGTGCATATGTGCCTCAGTTCTTCATCTGTAAAATGGGCATGATAATGGTGATGAAATCTACCTCATTAGGATTGTTAGAGAATACGCTAAAAATCAAATGTCATTTTCAACAGTTTCTGAAACAAGAATGCAATTCTAAAAATGTCTGAGAGCAAAAACAAAATGAATCTGTACCTTCTATTTTACCTTGCTGCTACCATTTTCCCTTTAAATGAAGGGGAAATCTTCAGTTGCTCCTGAAAAGAGTACCCAATGAGATTAAATTTCTGTCAGTAGATTAGGGGGTGTCTTAGTCAGGGTTTCTATTCCTACAAAAACATCATGACCAAGAAGCAAGTTGGGGAGGAAAGGGTTTATTCAGCTTACACTTCCATACTGCTGTTCAGCACCACAGGAAGTTAAGACTAGAACTCAAGCAGGGGAGGGAGCAGGAGCTGATGCAGAGGCCATGGAGGAATGTTCCTAACTGGCTTGCTTCCCCTGGATTGTTCAGCTGGGTCTTTTATAGAACCAAGACTACCAGCCCAAAGATGGCACCACCCAAAACAGGACCTCCCCCCTTGATCGCTATTTGAGAAAATGCCTTACAGCTGGATCATATGGAGACATTTCTCCAACTGAAGCTCCTTTCTCTGTGATAACTCCAGCCTGTGTCTAGTTGACACAAAACTAGCCAGTACAGGGGCCAAGCAGATTTATTGACATGTGTCAGTATAAGGATTTTAAGATAGTATGTGTTTGACAGCTGACACTTGGTACTGGTGAGGTGACTCAGCAGTTAAGAACACTGGCTACTCTCCTAGAAGACTCAGGTTCCAGTTTCAGATCCTTATTGAAGCTTGGAACACTGGTCCCAGGGAATCTGATGTCCTCTTCTGGCCTCTGGGGACAGTGAGTATGTACAGAGTGCATAGATGTATGTGTATGAAATATATGCATAAAGCATTAAAGAAAAAAGAAAGTTGGCACTTGTTAATTGCAGGACAGGCCTACAGCCTAAAAATGACCCTATGCTCTTTACAATACCTGTCTACTGAGATAACTGGGCATATAAACTAAAGAAATATAGATCAGTCAGGAGAAAATAGTAGATGTAAAGGAAATAATGCAAAAGATAGCAAGGTTTTATTGTGATAGTATAAAGAATGTTACATGCATTACCTTAGTTACTTACCATACTGAAGTAGAGGCTATTATCTCCTTTTACAGGCAAGGAAACTATGTTTCAAGGAATTTAAACAGCTTGCTCCAGATCACAGATTTAACAAGTAGACCAGCCCAGATTTAAATCTTGGGCTCAGAAGATTGGCCCCTAATAGGAGTTTCTTTGGCAAAGTACACTATCTCTGTCTCAGTTTTGGACATTTGGATATTGGTTAATTTAGTTTCTGCATTAGACTGAATTATACTTCAGCATAGAATAGAGGACACTGGCATAGCAAAATCAAAGGGTGAAACATGACAAAACAGCCTAAGAGAAGCAGTCACATTCTGTCCGGCTTTGAATCCTGAAGCCCTGTAAACCCTAGATATTCCATAGAAATCTCAGAGAAAAGACAGAACTCCATTACCAGTGACAAACATTTTCAACCAGACAGAAGAAAACATGTGGAAAGAGTAGATACGTTACACTGTCTATGAAGCATCCTTTGTATCATGCTTGTTCTCTATTGATAAACCAGCCTGCCTCCATCTTGGGCCTGAAAATGATCTAATAGTAAAGCAAAGTAGTTTCATTTTTATCTATGATTAAGCCTTTGTTTCTCAAGGATTGGGCAGTGCTTTACCTATAATATTAATTGCAAATGGTTCTACATTACCTGTTTCAGGAAACAGCAACTAAGCCTTTATTTCAAAAAGTTGTTATGATCACCTTGCTATGAGCACCTTGCAACCATGCATTTGTTTCAGAAGGCTGTTATGATTAATTTGTTATGCCTATGTTTTGCTTTTTTGACCCCTACTGATTTGCCTGCCATACCCCCTATTTGTAAACCCACTACTCTCTAGATATAAAACTCCTATCCTTTTTCATGTCCAGCGCAGACCCATTGAACTCTACCTTAGGGTAAGACAGCCTGTGTACACAAAGTTTACTTTAATCAATTTGGCCTGATTTTGGTTAGTAATGTTTTTCCCCACATCTATGGGATTAACACTGTTACCAACAACTGGTGGGAGGGACAGGCAGACAAACAAAGAAGAAAACTTTGATTGGTAACAAGGGATAGCAGCTTTAGATTTACTGCAAAACATCAGATGGAAGACATAGGTGTATGGGAACTCAAGTAGCATTCATTTACAAGGGTAGTTTACCACAAGGATATATGTGCTCTCTGAGGCAGGGATTTGGTTCAGTTAATCTGATATAACCTAGGCACTTAAAACAGTGATGGACATACAAGAGCCCAAAAAAGATGTGCTTATTGAATCTTCTGAGTTTGTTATTTCTTGCTGATTGAAATTTCCTTTGCTGACAGTGTATAATACCTCATTTGTGCCCATAGGCTCTTAGTGTGCCATGTGCATATTATTTACATCTTCAATAAACAGATAAAGCTGAATTTGATCTTATTGTTTACATGCTAGAGACAAATAGGATGGTCTCTTTAGATGTCCATCTGTTTGCTTCACCACTTCAATTATAGTCTTTTTGTTTTTAGATACAGTGTTATTGGAAATCTAAAAGATTGCATGTGATGCTCTGCTACCTGCAACAAAGACATTGAAGAAGACAGTTAGGGAGAAGATCTTTCCATTTCTAACCATATCCACCACTTTTCTATTGGTACTCCCTTCCAGCATAAGACTTTGTGGGGGAGATTCATCAGGTCTGTTTTTCTTCCTACTTCTGAGATGGTGGCCATCCATAGAATACTAAGCTCCTTTCCCTGAACATACCAGCTCTGCTGTAATTGACAAGTGACTAGCATTGAGCAATCTCACTGACAGAAGGCCTTTAGGATTGTTTACCTAGCCAGCAAAGAAAAGTTGCTTTAATATCCAAAGTTATCACTCTAAGCTATTCTGTCTTTGATGCTGACAATGCTGGCTGGTTCTCAGGCACACAAATGTGCTGTCTGTAATGAGTTTCTGATACTAGACAGGTGGTCAGGAAGAGTCTTTTTGCTTTCTTGAGAAGTAGAGGTCATGAAAGGAATGTATCTTGTACCTTAATAGTTATTGAAAAGAGCCATTTATTCAGCAGGTATTACATGACTATACTATGTTGGGCTCTATGTAAACCCTGGGGAGATAAAGGACATTAAAGCATAACTTAATTCTTGAATTGGTTAGCCTGGGTAAACTACAAAATGAAGTGCCATGTTGCTATGACAGGAGAATCTAAAACAGTAAAGTGGGATACAAAGAATAGATCTACTATATCGGTGTGTAGGAAAGGATGAAGGACGTATAAGTGTGCATGTGTATAGCCAAGCATACAGTAGTGGGTTGACATACAATACAGAATTGGACAGGAAATAGGACGGATGAGGGATGATCTTTCCATTTATGAAGTTAAAAAAAAAGTCTTAGCAACTTTGAGTAAATCTTATCTTTGGTAATGTGAGCACAACATACAGTTCTGCCTCCCCAGAACATTCAGGAAAAAAAAAGACACATGACATAATCAGAAAATATGTGTGGATTTCTAAGAAAACATAGGTCTGAGATATTAAGAGAAGACTTATTTGAGGAAGTAACCTCTGAATTAGAGGTTCAGAATTCATCAGAGACTTGGCCAGAGGTTTGGAACTTTTGAGAAGAGTGGGAATTGTGATCATAAATTTTGCATACAAATGGTTTCTTGTTTCCTGTTTTGTTCCTCCTGTTTTGTATTAAAGACTATCAGGGAATTAAAGAGACTCAAGCTGTTGGTCAAACCATAGTGTAAAATTAAAGAGCCAAGAAATGAACACAGGGTCTTATCTGCTAAAGTTGGAAGATAAACATTTTACTGAAGGCAACTGGAAGCCAAGGAAAGGTCGTAAACAGGGGACTGATCAAAATGGTTTCCTGGGCAGATTACTATGCCTGAAATATGATAGCTGGATTGGGAAAAACTGGAGCCTTGACACAGAGTGTGAAACATTAGTGTGAAACACTAGTGCAGGAAACAGTAGTGCAACACTACTGAAAAGTTGGAATCTGAATGGTTATATTGGCTTAAGATGGTGGAGGTATGTCTGTGTGATTTTATGACCTAGATAGCTAATGCCAGGAAGTAATCTAGGTAGTAAAAATAAAAAAAAAATATATTTCAGGCCCAAGGTGCTGATGAACTATTTTGGCTCCATTTCTTGAGTTTATGTCTTAACAGGCCACCTATCAATTAGATATTTACAGCTGTGCAGATTTAGTTGGTGTGGACCTTAAATTTTCTATATATGCATTCCCAAAAGGCAGACATAGATCATACAAGCAGAGAATTTTCTGGCCAACTGTTTAAAGTTTTTTGGTAGCAGATGTGTTTGGCACCCTGTTTAAATCCTCTAGCCCTTATCTCTTGAGAGCACACCTGCCCAACTTCAGATGCCAGCACACACACTCTTCTTTGTAAAAGAGCCTACTTTGCCATCTGCTTGGCAAGCCAGAAGTGCTGGGAAATTAACATTCTTGGGGAGAATTCTTCAACCAATGGCAGATGGGAATTGATCTAGCTCCCTTTCCATGGGTGGGATTATGCTTTTAAATTTGTTTTAAATTTGCTTCCCAGAGCTTCCTAAGTGATGTTATGATCCAGATGCCTGCAGCACTCCACTCACCTGCTGAATTACCCACCCTTTTAGACTTTCTCTCTTTTCCAGCTTACTTCTTTGTTCCACACCTAGTTATCTTTCAAATAAACTGTCTTTGAATTCTTGTTTTAGGATTGGCTTGTAAGGAAACATAAACTCAAACAATGTTCAGTAATGTGTAATGCCTTTGGAATGTGCTTTTTAGTGTCCTGAAAACACTAAACTATTCCAAAACCACCACCACCATGTCTTGGATATTCAGTTATGGTTATGTAGTAAAGAAACTCATCACTGAGAATAAAGTTAGAATCTTTTCATGTCCAATCTTTCCATATTTCCATAAGCAACTAATATTTTTTTCCAGGTAGTCTTGAGAAGTTCATTGATATATACATCTCACAATGCTACTAATTAAATTTCTTCCTCTTTGGGGGAATATCTCTACTATATTTCTTTAAAGAGCAAAGTTAAGAATATGGTAGTTCTAGGGTATGTTGATGCCTCGGCTATATCATAACTCCTTAAGAAGGGCTTACGTCTGCATCTTGCCAGGGATTGAAAACTGTAGAATGATATTATTACACATCTTTCTCTTGCTGATAATAAAAGCAGCTATCTCTTTGACTTTCACTTATTTTAAAAAAGAAGACAAAAAGCAACAACAACAACAACAACAACAACAACAACAACAAAAAACCCCCTCAAGTTTAGCAATATACTTAGAAGTTTCTTTGAATCCTTCTGGAACATCTCAGTAGGTCTCAGGCTTCAGTGTTCTCCGTTGACAGCAAATGCTGGCGGGTTGCCTAAGTTGGATAAGAGTCCCTATCTTTACATTTCTGTATTTCTGCTGTTATGGCAGTAGGTGTGTGGGAGAGACAGCTGATGTGTTCACTGGATTCTTTCCCAGGCAGTGATGTGTCTGGGGAGTATGTGCTGGTGGAGACAAATTCTCTATGCATCATTTGTGCTGCCAGTACAGGTGTTGAAAGTCTCCATGGTGGCAGTGTGTTGGACTTCAGTAAAACTGAGTGGATTTGTCTGCCAAGATTTGGGCTACCTTTCTTCTTGTTGGTATTCATCATTGTTGGATGCTTTGTACTCTTCCACCCTATTGACAGGGTCACTGATTAAAGGGTACCGGCATGTGTATACCTTTTATTACTGAAGTATAACTTGTATATGGTAAAGTATACATGCCTTGAATGTACAGCTTATGTATTATCTACACAGATACCCATAACAGTATCCTTCAGATCAAAATATAAAATACCTGTAGCACCAATTGACCTTTTATGTCCCTTTGCAGTTCATACTGTCACCAATTCTAGATTTTTTTTTTTCTGGAATCTATCAGTATTGATTATTTTTATTTGTCTTGAGCTTCCTATAAATAGAATTGTATAGTATTTACATGCATGTGTAGTGTGTTTGTAACTCATTAAATAGCCCTCACATTCCATTTTTCTTATGCTTTTAGGTAGTTTTTGTTTATATTCAAAATATTCATTTTTTTGTGAGAAGGTACTGCATTTTATAGCCCCATTTTATGTTGGTTTACCTTTTAGGTAATTTCCTTTTTAGTGTTTTTCTAAATTAAAAGCCCATGGACATAAGTAACTATTTCAGGAATACAATGATATATTGGTAATTCTCTAATAAAAAAATGGCTCTGTTGTAATTTGTAAATATCTTCACAGTTACCAGTTTCAAATTACTCACAGCATGCAAAGTAGAAAAAGTTATGTCCAGTGAGAATTCAGGGGCCAATGTCTGCATATGACTGGGTATATAAATTTGGGGTGAAATATTAAAATCAACGAGCAAACACATATTTAGGTTAAGTTTTCTAAAGTGTTTAAACCTTTTCACATAAGCATCAACAATATGTTAGAGTTGAAGTTAACTAATATCCTCTACAGTAGTTAGCATTTTTTACCATTTGAATTTTTACTATTCTAGTGGTTGTCCACTGGTATCTCATTTTTGGCTTTAATTTGCATCACCATGGTGACTATACCTAACTTGGCACTTTTCCACATGCTCATTATCTATGCAGCTATTTTTTTTTGTACAAAATACCTATTCTATGCAATACTTTTGCCCTTTGGGTTATTGGGTTGTTCAGTTTTTTTTTTCCTTTACTGATTTTTAGGAGAAAAAGTTAAAGACTAGTGAGTATTATCAGATACACTGAAAGAAAGGCACACTCCAGAGGTGGCATGACCTTCTGGAAGCAACGTGACATGGGATTCACACAGACTTCTGTTCATAGCCAACTAAATAACTTCCTGATGACCTTGAGAAAATGATCATCCTAGGTCCTCAGCTTCCTTATTGCCAAAACAGGATTACTACAATATAGTGTTGTTGGTTCCCATCAGAAATATCCATTAGCGGTGGCCAGTTATTCTTTTGTGTACTGAGAAACCTTCCTTGATCTCAATCAGAAAGTGAACACTGGCACCTTTGCCCAGGAGTGCTATTCATGAGGCAGATGATGGCCTAATTGAATGCCCAGAAATCTCATATTTTTGGCTTTCTAGTGATGTTATTGTCATAGAGCTACTGTCTTTCTCATGGTGTGAGGGTTATATTATTTGTAAGGAAAAGAAATGTTCGTTTGTAGCAAAGTTTGACAACATTGAGATTCTCCAGGAACATCTTTGATATGGTCAAGAAAGTGTCCATATGGAATTTTTTAAAGAGTCTTGAAACCTCAATTTAGGTAAAGATGCTTCCATGAATCAGCATTATTAAAAATTTGGTATTATTCTAGAATGGTTGCTCTGTAAATAGACAATCTGTAGTCTTCTTGTTTTTCTAGTCTGGATTTGTGAGGAGGAATAGTCTCAGCTTAGATACCATCTCCTCCAGGAAGGTTGCATTGAAAATTAAGATTAGGTCCTTCTTGAATACCTTGTGTGTAGAAATGTCTATTTATTCACTTGCCATATTTTAATGGCAATACTCTCTTATCTGTCTAGGAAAGAGCTGAGTTTCTGTCTATTTTATTCATGTGCTCACCACACTGTGTGCAAGAGAAAGCATATGACAGTTAAGACTAATATTCCAGGCAAACAGACAGTCTTATATGGTATCCTTGGCATTATCAGCATCCATTAAGCAGCATCTACTGAAATTTACTCAAATACTGAGAGGTTACTAAATATAAAGTTCTGTCTTATTCTCATAGACCAAGGTAAAGAAGCACAAACAAACAAAAACAAAACAAAACAAAGAAGAACCAAAACATGAATAAAATTGAGTACACGCTCTTGTATGTTTGTACAAGATACTATGGCACTTTAAAAAGAAACAGGTGTACTAATAATTTTCTAGCACAGTTCTCAAGAAACTATATAAGAAGATATTAATATATGCATTTGTAGAAATAATAGCACACTGGAACAAAGAATAAAGGAGTTTAAACATTGTCCTTTGTTCCTTTTACCATAGAAGTAATTTTCTCAGAATCAATATAAAGCAGCCTACAGACCTCAAATAAGCTTTCAGTTCATTTAAGAAGTGGGTGAGCTTAGGTGTTACTCTGGTTAGTGCTGTGACATTGTGTATTAAAAGAACTGAGAATACAGCAAAATATCCTTATAAATTGTTTTCCATGTCAAGTTAACCACTTCAAACAATAGTTAAACTCTGAAATGTGTTTAGTACGTATCACCGAGTGCTTCTGTATTGTTATAGTAAGTAGTAGCTGACTTTGTAGATTTCTTTTTAAATAAAAAGCTAGGAAAATTGACATGCTAAAGGGCAGACCATTCTGAAATGGAAACATTTTCACATGTTTTGATTACTACTTTAGAAAGGAAGATCCCCAATGTGAAGAAATTAACTCAGCGTGGAAAGCTCTCGGTAGAGTCTTATAGCTTTGACAGATCATCCTGTAAGAGAGTCCACTGGCCACCCACCATGCTTCATTTCTGGTTTTGCCTACATAGAGTTTCAATGAGTGATGAGAAGAGGTTGCAAGGATTTTGACTATATATTTTAAGTTATAATTGTTGGTATGTGCATTTGTTGCATGGTGTTGATATTATTGTCATGGGTCCTGCTCTATCATTTTTCTTCCTTATTCCTTTGAGGGTTTCTCACTGAACCTGGAACTAGAATGGCAACAAGAAAGCCCAAGTGATCCTCCTGACTATGCCCCTCACAGTACTGCATTTTTAAAGTGTGTGTATGTGGCCATAGTCAGCTTTTTACAAGGGTACTGGGGACTTAAACTCAGGTACTGATGCTTGCACAGCAAGTGGTATTACACACTGAGTCATCTCTTCAGACTAGTTCAAGGTTTCAATTTTTTTTTCTGGGACTGGTCGTGTAGTACTGCAATAACAACTTGTAAGGAAGCTAAGACAGGAGGGACAGAAATTCAAGGGCAGCCTGGACTACAAAGCAGTTTCAAGGCCAATCTAGAAATGGGATCATATCTCAAAATAAAAACTGAAGAAACAACCGGGGATATAGATTGAGTCATTGCCTAATCACTACCCCCCAAAAAGGGGATTTTACTTATTAAATAAAAAAGTGCAAGGTCAGTCTTCCTAGCTTTTCCTGTTTGTACCTTTGTTTCTGAATTATCCTTAATTGGGTGGGTACTTGCAAATGCTGTAAGCTTAAAGTCCTCCAATGTCTAGTTCCCAATGAATGATGGGGGCTCTTCAGTTCTTAGATAATGATAGTCAACAGTTATTCTCATGCTAAACACAATCTCTCATCATTTAAAATACTTTCATTTTTGCTTTCAAACAACTGACACTAACAAGGATTCACATATTCCCCATCCAGCTTCCTGTAATGATAATATTTTATAAACTAGGGTATAATATCAAAACCATGAAGGTCACTTTGGTATGATGATATTAACTCCGGGTCTTATTTTGAAGCTAACAGTTTTTACATGTATTATTTTTGGTCTATATGTGGAATGATATGAACTATTATCACAAGAGTTTAAGGAAATTTTAAAATGACCTTTTCCCTTTAGCAGAGATGGTTTCAACTCTGATTGTATATTAGAACCTCATAGATGAGCATCAAAATAGTGACCATGTGACTATGCTTCAGTCCAGCACTTTCAGGCTTTAGTATATGCACAAATCCATGTGTATTGGGGATTGTTAAAAATCTCACTTTGATTTAATAGTGAAAGTTAGACCCAAAAGTTATCATTACTAATAAGGTTCTACAGGATGGATATGATCTATGGATCACATTTGGAATAGTTCACCATACTTTTTGGCCACTAAGATGAACATAAGTGGGTGTGAGGTCTTATACAATATATTTGAATTACTCTGATGATTCTGACATACATCCACATTTAGTGGCTAGTTAGACATGTGATAGAATTGGAAGGTTACCATTCAATCTTCTGTTTACATCATTCTGGGTTATTGCAGTCTCTTCTGATAAGCTATTCGTCTACAAAATAAATCGTGAAGAAATCTTTCTCTAACATGTATATTGTATTCTTATGAAAACTAAACATATCTTGTGTGAACTTTCTTAAGTTGCCCTGCTCCTACTTTAATTTCTTCTCTATATGTAAAAGTCCACTTTGAAACTAAATAAGGAGACACTATACTATTGTTGTCACACACAAACTCTATGAGAGAGATTGCTTCTGCTTTACTCTTTAGTCTCTTCTCAGTGCATTGTTATTTGGTTGCCAAGGCCACAAACACTAGAATGTTCTTTCTTTAACATTTGACAAGATTCTCTTCGGTTCCTGTTCCTTTATATCAAAAAAAAAAAAAAAAAAAACACCTCAAACCTCAAACACTCAAACTACCTTAAATCTGCTGCTATTAAATATATAATGATAGCTACATTTGCACTCATAAATTTCATCTGTGAAAATCAAAGCCATGACCTTCCTTCTCTATAAGGATAATTTAATTCACCAGTTTTTACCATCCCCTCTTTTTCTTTTTAGTGTAATTTAGTCTCTCTTCTAGTAAATCCTCAAACTCTGTAATTCTTCTTGTGTACTTTGAAATGGGCTGATGCCTTTCCCATGTAGAAAAGAGTCCTCAGTTACCCAATGTGCTTTCTTACTTCTTCCATGTCTCCCATTTATAAACAGCTTTTTATATTTATTGTCTTAAAATAAAAGCTGGAAAAGTCACTCATGTTGGATATGGTAGCACATGTTTATAATACCAGCCGTGGGGAAGTTGAGGCAGGAGGATTGTGAGTTTGAAGCCAGTCTTGACTAGAAAGAAAGTGAGATCCTGTTCACTGTTAATGCTCACCTCTGCCCTTCCCACTCCCTTATAGAGCCACTTTAATGTAGACTCTATACATGTACTGATCCAAAACTCAACAGTAACTTTTAAGTACACAATTCATAACTAATGTTCAGTCTTCTTTTTCTTAAAGTCTTGGCAGATATCCATAGTTGAATATTATTAATGCAAAGTGAAAAGAGGACCTCAAACATCTGAAATGGTTTAGCACATAGAGATTTATATGGAGTTTCAATAGGTTCTATCAATTTCTTGGCTTGATTTATTCATTATGTGCACCCTTCTACGCCCTTGGCCAACAAATGTGATCAGCAGACTTGTCTGCGATGTCAGTGAAACCATCCCTCACTTCTATAATGAATTCTGACTCAATACTTTCCTCTCTTCTGTCCTATCCACCTAGGATTTTTTGTTTGTTTATTTCTCTCTAAGTAAATTTTCTACATTTTTAAATTACAAATGTGGTTTTACTTAAGTCACTGTTGCTATAACCTCTGATCTTATTACCCACTAAATTCTTCATGGTAAAAAATTTAATTTCCTCATTTTGACTTCTCACTTTCAGGCTGACCAACCTCCAATTCACATCAGCACCTGTCTGCCAAATCCAGACCTAAATTTCCATCAGCCTTCTGAAGATTTGTAGAGACAGGCTACAGCAATATTTTAAATGGAACATAGCCAACAGCTGGATATTTCCTACCAAATTGACTATGGCAACTGTTTCATTGCTATTAGTAACACAACCCGATTTCCTGCTTTCTATTCACCCAAGCAGGATACTTGTAAACCCAAGTCATCCTTTTCTCTTGATGTACTCCAAGGTCTGGTGATCTGTAAGCCTCATCAATTCTATATGAATATTATGGGCTTACTATATTTAGTATCTGTCTTGAAGTCCATTGGTTCCCAGTGATGTCAATGAGGTCACAAAAATACAAGAAAATAAAACAAAACAAAAAAACCAAAACCAAACCAAAACTACAGAATGTCGCCATATTAAACAATTTTTAATTGGGCAGACTTAAATGTCTTTGTTGTTATTATGGATTTTTAAATTAAATCAACCCAAATTTAATATATCCATTGTTAGAAATCAGAACTATTAAAGTATACAAATAGATGGAAAATTAATAATTGTATTTTGAGATTATTAAAACAAATTTAGTATGATTGTAAAAATCCTTTCTACCTTAGTTTGCTATGGTTGGATCTTTTCAAATTGTTGTTTTGCTTTTTTCTTAACAGAAGAACTTTCTAGAGTCTTTAATATGGCACTGTGTATTCATTATAGGGATTTCTCTTGTTATTTTCCAAAGTTATTGGGGTGCAGGACTTGATTTTATTACAACACCAAGGAAACTTTCCTAGACCACAAATTAGACCATTAGTTTTTGTTTAATCTTATTCCTTCTTCTATAGCTCCCTTAGTTTAAGCCTCCTAGTTTATAGATTTACAGTGGTTCCCAGGATGGAAGAATGAATCTCTCCTTATTTCCAATATCTTGATTAACCCATTTAACCTGTATTCCTATGTAAAAGCTGTCTTTATAAAAGTCTAATAATTGTACTCCCCACAGTTGAAGGCATATTGTCCTTTACTTATGTCCAGGTATTTTATAACAATATTTTATACTTGCTTAATTTATCTATCACTGACTGAACAAAGTTGTGATTTCTATGTGTAACAGTTAAAATTTTCTACTTTTCCCACAAAATCTACCAGTTCTTGCTTTTATATTTTGCTGCCCTGTTGTTAGGTGTATGAATGTACAGGATTTTTGTATTTTCTTTAAGAAATGATTCCTTGATTATTATGAAATGCACCTCTTTATTCTTGATAATTTTTCTAGTTCCAAAGTTAATTGTGCTTGAAATTCATATATCTACTTGAGCTATCTTTAGATTAGTACTGGCATGAAAAATGTTTCCCCATCTCTTTCTTTTCATCCTCTATGAACCTTTATGTTTAAGGCAGGTATATTGTATGTACACAACATATAATTGGTTCTTTTTTTCCATAATTCACTGATAATTACTGTCTTTTACTTGACTGGTTATATATTACTTGACTGGTTATATATGTATATATCATATACACTTTATATTTATATAAACCACATTTGTGTTTAATATTGATATAGTTGTACCAATATCTGCTGTAATTTCAATTTTCTGTTATGTTTCACTTTTCTCTCTTTTCTATCGTTTTTGGTTTTAACTGAGCATTTTATTTTCTCTCTTGTTTTCTTAACTATACTTCCTTTTGAAAAATAGTGGCTGCTCTAAAAAATTTCAATGCACATTTACACTTGACCAAAGTTCACCTTTAAATACAACTATACTGACTCACATGTCCTTCACTTAAAACAGAATATTCCCATTTCCTCTGTCTTGTGACACAGTTGCCATTCATTGCACTTCTCTTTACAACCATTCACACCTTGTTATTGCTTTAAATAAAGAACCTTTAAACAATCCATAAGAGGAAAAAAACTGAAATATTTCCATTAATCTTATTTACTCCTTAATATTTTTTCTGCACATAAATCTGAGTTTTTGAAATATGTTATTTTCCTTCAATGTGAATAATGTTTAACTTCTTGTAAGACAGGTCTGCAGGAAGTGAATTATCTCGGGTTTTCTCTGAGAAATTCTCTATTTTTCACCTTGAAGTATGATTTTGCTGGACATATAATTCTAAGTAGGAGAACAAAAAATTTAAGTAGACAGGCTTTTATTTTTCTTGTCAGTACTTAAACATTTTATTCCATTCTCCTCTTGTTTCTTTTTCTGATAACTAGTGACATTTTTTTTTGTTTCTCTGTAAATACACTACCTTCACCTAAAATCTCTTACAAGATTTCTTCTCTGTCTTAGTTTTCTTTAGTTTGAATATGTTTTGCATAAGTGCAGTTTGATGCGAACTTATTCTTTTTGGTGTTCTCTGAGCTATACTAATCAGTGACTTGCTTCATGACATTAATTTTGGAGGGGCTTTTGGTCGTGGCTATTTTGTTATGGTTACTGCTTCATTTTACTCTCTCAATTATGTATATATTATACCTTTTGATACTGTTCTGCAGTTAGATAGTCTGTTTGGGATCTTGGCATATTTTTCATTATTTTACTCTTTATATTTCTGTTTGTGGTATTTCTATTGAGCTACATTCAAGTTTGTTGATTCTTTGCTGTTATATCATGTCTTCATTTATTTCATATCTTCATTTTGGCCTCAGTATTTTTTTTTTTACTTCTAGAATTTCTTTTTTTATTCATCCAGAGAGTTCCCAACTAGCATTTCTTTTTGATTCACTCAGGTAATTACGAATTTCTGATCATATTACTCATCTGTTCTTGAGTTTGCCTACTTTTCCCACTATAGTCCTTAAATATTAATTGTAGTTATTTTAAATTTTGTCTGACAATTCTAACATATGTCATATCAGTTCAGTTCTGATGTTTCCTTTCTCTCCCCAGACTGAAAATTTTTGAACTACTGGACATTGTCAATTACTAGAATTTGAGATAATAGGCCTTAATATTGAGACTTTATACTAAACTAGTTGCTAGGAATCTTTTTTCTGTTTGTTGTTGTTTGGGTCCCCAACATTTCAAGTTCCCTGATTGTTGTTGTTTTTGTCTTGTTGTTGACTTCTGTCTTCCTTCCATGCATGTTCCAAGACAGTTTGTATCTTGTTGATATTTTAATTATAATGTATTGCTATTATTCTGGAGCATTGTTATATACGGGTAAAGGATGAGCATGTGAAATGTTTCATATTCCTCTAAGGAAATCTCAGTTTTTGAGTGTACTTGTGCCTGTAACCATAACAAGTATTTGTTCAGTGGTCTAGTTTACTGTATGAATCCCTGACTCAAGTTGATTTTTACCACTTTGTTAAGTAGGCTAGTAGAAGACTTTGAAGGGGATCTAGGAACCTAGGATAAAGTTTCAGATACGTACATTCTCAATGTCCGGCCTGGATAAGAGGCTTTTGCTAAAGCCAAGATTAAATGAGTGTTTTGATGATCCAATTTTATAGGAAACAAAATGGACACTCCTAGAGAGTTAACCAGCTTGACCATGAACCTTTATATTGCTCAGAGCCTTATAACAGAACTGTCAGGATCTGAAGCATTGGTTTTTGTTTGTTTGTTTGTTTGTTTTTTGTTTTTTCGAGACAGGGTTTCTCGGTATAGCTCTGGGTGTCCTGGAGCTCACTTTGTAGACCAGGCTGGCCTCGAACTCAGAAAACCGCCTGCCTCTGCCTCCCGAGTGCTGGAATTAAAGGTGTGTGCCACCACGCCCGGCTTGAAGCATTGTTTATTTCATTAGACCCAATTTGGAGCTTACTAAACTCCCTGTCTCTAATAGCACTAAACTTCTCTGTATTACACTAGTTACATGACCAAAATATTCATTTTGTGAATCCCCCAGGGTCTAATCACTCTGGACTGCCTCCATCAACAATCATGTCAGGTTGATGTTACCAAAATCTCCTTTTCATTTCTGATGTTTCTTAAAAATATTCCAACCAATCCCTACACTGCTTCTTGACTATAAATTACCATACTTCCTTGAATTAATAACTGGTCTTGATCTCTCTTCCCTACAATAGAATATGATATCTAATCCTGTACCTATTTCAATGGTTCTGACTGAGTAAGGTCTTTCTTATCATTCACTTAAACTTGCAACTGTCTTCTTTTTGTTTGCACAAAATGACCAGTTTCATTATGAGATTTTCATACATACATATGATATACCAATGAATTTTGGTTGTACCGTGCATAACCCTTATATTACTCCCACTTTCAAATGATTGTCCCCAGTGTAGTTTCATGTAATTGATATAAAAAGTCTAGATTTGGTATATGTGTAGAAATATGCAATTTTATCTTTCCCATTCTGTTTTATTTCATCTAACATGATTATTTCCAGTTCTATCCACTTTCCTGCAAATGTCATAATTTCATTTGTATTTATCTGCATTAATATTTTTTAACATGTGCTGAGTATTGTATCTTCAACACAACTACATAGCTGGCGCCTTGTCTCAGAAATATAGCATGCAGATATTATTTGTTCCTGTTGTGGCCTGATTTGCAATGATGGAACTTTCTATAAAGGCAAAAGTCTTATAATCCAGCATAGAATGTCTCTGATAGAAAGTCCCAAAGTCCCTCTCCCCTCTTCCCCCCTCTGTGTGTGTGTGTAATTTATAGCTATATTGGTTTTTTTTATGCAGTTGAGAATCTTGAGTTAACTATATCATGTGGAGACAGGCAGCTGGGAAAAATGTATTAGTTTATGCTGCAAATCTCTAAAGTTTAGATTTAGGCAGTACTTTGTACAATAGTTAAAATATCATTCAGAATTCACCACTGAACAATAACACTTGCACTCTGCTTATATTTATTGCCTGGTTTCTACAGGGCAAGACTACCATTTTGTAATTAATTAGGAAAGCTAACTGCTATAATGCTTTTATATCAGAAGTCTCAAAATGCATTCCCTGGTCAAAGAGGCACAATACCACTCCAGGTAACTGGTAAAAATACATATCTTCAGGTTCCACTTGAGGAATACTAACTCAGAAAATCATGGTGGAACCCCAGTCTACATTTGGACAAGCTTTCTAGGCTAAAGTTGGAGAGATACTAGCATAAAGAGGCAGTTCTTCCTTCTCTCTCTATCTCCCTCCCTCTCTTCCTTCCTTCCTTCCTTCCTCCCTCTCTCTCTGTTTCTGTCTCTGCTCCCCAACTCTCTCTCTTTCTCTTTCACACACACACACACACACACACACACACACACACACACACACACACACACACACAGGAAGACACAGCAAGGTGCCTCTGGGTCACAAATCCACTATTTTCCTCTAAGCGTACTCAACACATCAGCACCAGCATCTAGTGGAGTTTACAAAAGTGCAGGCTCCCAAGGACTTCAGAAGCACATTGAAACTTGAGTAGTGCTGTTAACCTGCACTTTACAGAGAAGATGGTTTTGTTTGAGGACACAGACAGAGAAAAACAGAGAAGCAGAGGAATCTTCACTGGTGGATTTGTTTTGAACCTAATTATTGCTTTCTTTTAAAATGTTTAAAACCAAATTTTAAAAAGGACTGACCTAAATGATAAAAAAAATCCAGTCAGCAAAAATTTCCAACATTTCAGTTTCAAAAGAATTTTCAATTATCATTTGCCTGACTCTCCTGATCTAGGTCGTTTCTGACAACACTCTTTTGAAGTGCTTGAAGACCTACTTTCCTGGGCAAGATTTCCCAGGGAAACACTCTAGTCATGTAAACTAAGTAAGGGAGAAGAGTTAGTACTAAAACATAACTGAGGGATCCCTTTTCCTGGTAGTCTGCTCACAATTGGAAAAAAGCAGCTTGAAAACAGACCCCCCTGCCTCCTAAAGACTGTTATTTCAAAGGTATCTCCCTGGCTTCTTTTGTGTGCAAAGCTCCTACTAAGCATGAAGATGAGAAGTTCTGAGCCCAGAGAAAATAGCTTGATGAATTGGGATTTCAAACACCTAACCCCATCCACAGCTCTGCCTGCTTAAGAACTTTGTGCAGAAGTTGCTGCTTCCTCAGAGATAGGATGAATCCAATCATTTATAATGACCCAGGTGAAGTCATCAAAGACCAACACACTGCCAGTCTGAGTATTGAGGACATAGATGGAGCACCAATTATTTACTGTTGGATCAAAGATAAACTATGCAATGTGTAGTCAACAGGCAACAATCATCGTCAAAGAGCTGGCACATATGCAGAAATAACAGTTATTTTCAAAGCAAATAGTAATAAAATCACACAATCCACAGAGAGAAATTGTTATACAATGCCTTCACATTATTTATCTCATTATAGCTTTACCTTAAACGGGCAAAATTGATGCCATTGCACCCAGTGTAAACGAGAAGGAATTCAGTGGCTTGTTAGAAGAATGGGAGCTTGAACTTGGCCTTCTTGACTCCAAATCATTCTATTTATAACTGAATCTAAGCCTTGTTTCCCAAAATGTCTGCTGATCAACATCATCAACATTTTCTTAGAACTTGATGGAGATGCAGACCAAGCTGGACATGGTGGCTCAACTTCTAATAGTAGCACTTGTGAGCCTAAGATAGAATCACTGCTTAGGGTTTGAAGTAACCTAGGCTAATGTGAGATCCCAGAGAGTGTCTATAAAAATTCCCCAGTAGAAAGAAAACAAAACAACCTACAGATTAGCAGGTCCCACTCTGGAAGCCATTGAATCAGAATTTATATTTTAGTCCTAGAGTTAAACAATAGTTTTATGAGATGCGTATAAGTTACTTAAAAAGTCTAAGTTCAATCAAGTAAACACTACTCAGTGGATTACTTACCCTTATACAATAAAATCACAAGAACAGAACCAAAAGCCAACAACTCAAACCTTGCAAACTTAAGGTATTAAATGTCAGTGTGTTTGAGCACTTAAATTTGTAGCTATAGAATAATAAAGGACCTTTTTTTCTTGAGACATTCAGAAAGATTTGACAAAGCTCTGACAGTAGTGATGTCAAGAAAGCATCATGGGACAGGCAAAATGCATTTACTTCCAAAGCTGAAAAATTGAAAGTCCTACAGATTTTATTAAATTCACAGAAATATGATGATTTTGTACTGGTGTCATTTCCTTCACTTCATCTCTGTGACTAATATTTTCAGTTATCCTGATTTTCTCTTACAAGGAGTAGGAATAAGTAGCATAAGAATGTAGATCTCTATAACAGTGATGTTATAACCAGGAAAACCACTTGTTCCAGATTTCGAAAAAGAAAAAAAAGTATTTCATTTTTGCATTTGAGTATGGGTGTGGTCAATATTTTGAGACTTACTCCAGGCAAAAAGAGGACATGTGTAGAACGAAGAGTTGATTTCCAGGATACTTGCTGAGAACTGCAGAGCATTCTACCTTCTCCTTTGAAATGAACTCTTTACTGTGGAACTTTATACCTTCCCGAACTGTACACAAATTGGGGTAAGGGTGAGGAGATGGTCAGGTGTTTGATTTTCTAAGGATTTATCCTCACAGATGCTTATCAAGGAATCTGGTCAATGATGAAAAACAAAGAGACACTTAAAGAAATCATGTGAAAAAAAAAACTTATTTGACCTAAATAGGTCAAGAGGGAAGAAGAGTACATTCTCCATCCTCTAAGTCAACAAATACCAATAATTTAATTATTAAGTATTTGCTTCACATTCTGCATTTTGTTAAGATCTAGGAGATATTTATCAGCATCCAGCATTTTTTCCCGTTCTAGAGAAAGTATCAGGGAAATATAGAAAATTAACTAACGCTCTTTACTTATCATGGATGAAATGTGGATGCCAGTCCAAGTCATTCAGATTTAAGGACAAGAAGTCATGAATCTGAGAAAGCCTACAAGGAAAAGTCATGAGAATTGAATCTTAAAGGAAAAGGGGCATTTCTAGGGAGAACAATAGTAAATGTGTTAAGATGCTGGATATGACATGGGGACCTGCAGACTTTTAAGTTCATAATGAGTGGCTAGGCATGAGCCATTTAGATGTGGAGGTTCACCAACTAAAACCACATTATCTGGTTTTGTCTAGGCCTGTTTGGAATAATCTATTCAGAATCTGGTGGTTCTTGAAAAACTGAAGAATAAACAGATGTGCTGTATCATGATTTTAAGCTTCATGAGGGTGAGGTCATAGTCATCTAATTGAGAGAAAGGATGGGTATCATCTAGAAACTGGACCGTAAATCTATAAATGTATAACCCTGGTTAGGTCTAAAACCTCAGGACAGATGTTCTTAGGGTCCCACCCATCTTCTCTCGTTTCACGTGTCTCCACAAGTCAAAGATACTTAGTATAATCACCTGTGTTGCTCTATTGAACCTTTAAAATATCTAGTAGTGGGGACAAATTATGCATATATAAATGTCCATAATTTATTTTCCCTACATGCAGGTGTATCCACTGGAACTGAAGGATAAATATTCAGCTTCTCAGACACTTATTTTCCAGTGTCTCCCTGAGTTGGCCAGTCAGAGTTTGATCCAGGTGCCCACAGTGGACACATGTTTGACAATGTCCTGCTACCCCCTATATTTTGCTCTTATTTCCTTCTTGGCATTTTCTACTTTCACTTCCCAAGACAAATAGCTTTAAAGTAAAGTAATCCTCATCTTGACTGTTCTAGAGCCCATGGTTTCAACCTGAAGTATAAGATCAAACAATTGGAATTTTGTTTTTTGTTTTGTTTTAAAACAGGTTCTTTTTACATAGGCCTGGTTATCCTGGAACTCACTCTGTAGCCCAAGCTGGCCTTGAACTCACAGAGATGTACTTGCCTCTGCCTCCAAGTGTTGGGGTTAAAGGTTTGTGTCACCATGCCCAGGTGAACAATTAGATTTCTTAAATTATCAAAATCAACCTTTTCTGGAGGATTTCTTAGAGAACACATATACACAAATTAGATTCTCTAGTCCCTCATTGCCCCCTTTTGTTCAAAATATGAATTGTGAACTCAAAAGTACAATATATTATGATATATTATTTGGAGCATCCAACATGAAATAACAACCGGTGTTGATTTCCATTTTTCCTACTTTTTAAAGGTTAGAGATTATTCACCTTCCCTGCTGGCCGTTAAATCAGTCTGGCAGGATACCTCATGGTTCTGTGGCCTTCTGAGTATGTGGCAGAGACACAGGCTGTGCTGCAGACAGGCCTGTTTGTTGTGATATACTACCAAGCAGGTGACACCAAAAGTCTGCTTTAAGCTTACCTCAGGTATCAGTCAGGGCTCATATTGAGCCCCCATATCAGGTACCAGATGGTATATCCCACCAAATCAAAGATATCAGCTCAGACTTCCCTAGCTTCTGTTCCAAGGGATGCTGCAACCTCAAGAAAAGAATATTGCTTCTTTTGACTCCCTTCTTATTTATCATAACGGCTTGCCAGCTAAATACTTAATACTAAATACTTCATAGTTCTATGAAGTTTCGAAGTCTGTCTGGTGAATCGTTAAAGGTTCACTTTGGGGTTTATTAGAAATATATTTATCTTTCCTTATGGAAAGAATGAACTTGACTTCCTAAACCTCCTGCCTCCACCTCAAAAGTATTCGAATTAAAGGCAGGCACTTCCATGACTCATGTTCCTCAAATTTAAACGAGAAAAGTTGTGTGGGTACTTGAGATACTAACGATTGAAATTCAGTTTACTAAAAATCCAGTCAACACAGAAAGAGATCTTACTGAAATTATTTCAGTATACCTCCATGAAATGAGAATCAAGTGTCTTCAGTCTCTTAATTTTCCCTAGTACAATTTAACAAGTAGAAGGCAATTTACTGATTTGGCAAATGCAAAAATGCTACTCTTTCAGGCTTGAGATCAATCTTTTCTTAGAGTATGTGCCATCTGGATAACTCACAAAAGCAACTGAACTGCCCAGGGTGTCATAGCACCTGTCACCAAACAAGACACCCAGAGATGTTAAGAGCAGATTCCTGCATCAGAGTCTGTTGAGATGACCTTTACAGTGTTTTCCAAGCTCAAGGTCTTTAATTCTATGTTCCTTGGGTGAAGCTCTGCTTTTGTAGTTTTTTGCAGAACAGCTGGAATAGGCAGCAAAGCGCTGCCTGCTTCTTCTTGACAGATTAACACTCACAGTGGGGTCTTATACTCAGTCAGAAAAATCCTGTTCTAAGTGGGCAAGTGCTATAGATTAAAGCTTCAGGCACACCGATAATGGGCACTTTACTATCGCCAAGTCTCAAAGGCTACTATCAAGTCAGCAGCTTTGTCATTCAAGACATTGGACTACATTCAGTTCCTCAGGTTCCCCTTCAGCAGGCGTGATCAGCGTATAATGGAAAAAGTCATGGGAGAGGGCAGGATAACTACACCCTTGGAAGATTAGAATGAAAAATCTGGTGTGTGCCCAATTGCCAAGCCAGCACCATCCCACAGGTCAGAATATTTGCCCACAAAGTTCAATAAGACTTTTCGGTGTGAATTTCTCTTTGGCATTTTCTCCATTAATCAGTATAGCTGAAAAACATCCCAATAAACGCAAAAACACAAAGAAGAGTGTTTCTCTAGCTTGACATGATTGTCATCTGTAGCCAAAAAATACCTTGGTTTGGAGGCCTATTACGTGATGCATTATAGAATTCTCAACAGTGTCTCTGTCCTCTACTCACTAAATATCATTAGCAAAATGTCTTCACCATCATTATGACAAGAAGGAGCAGGAGGAGGAGGAGGAGGAGGAAGAGAAGAAGAAGAAGAAGAAGAAGAAGAAGAAGAAGAAGAAGAAGAAGAAGAAGAAGAAGAAGAAGAACAACAACAACAACAACAACAACAACAACAACAACGATGATGATGATGTGATGACATCAATAGTGTTTGTTATTCCTTGGATGGGTGCACAGTCATTTTTAATTAAGAATTACTGCTTTATGGATTATTTTAATAGCACTGACATCCTTAAATGACCATGGTATCAGACTTTTAGAATACTGTGTAAGAAATTTATATGTGCAGTAATAGTAAAATATAAATATTTTAGGCATAATGGACACCACACAGTTCCTATCATATGTTTTTTTTTTGTTCTGTTTAAAATATTTTTAAATATAAAACTATTTGGCTAAAAGATAGATTATAACTTCTTATGGCAATTTACATAAGCTGGAATTTTCATCTAGTGGTCAGAGTCTTTATTACCCTAAGCTAGTGGTTGTTTAGCCCTTCTGGGAATGTCAGAATCAAATAATTCTAAATTAAATTCCATTAACCTTGTTCAAAATTTATTTCTATCAAAAGTACTTAAACATGAACAACTTAAGTAAAATGGAAACTCAATATTTGATCCAAGTGAGATTCCCTAGTAAATGAAACAAACACATCTTTAGTGAGAATATGTTCTTTCTCTGGCATGGAACTAAATATTCTGCGGGGCTTTCTTTGCAGATGTGGAAATACTACATAATACAAAGGAACTTGTCATAATTAGTTTGAAAGCCACAATACATTTTGATTTGATTGCAGAGGTTATCAAGAGAAGAAACATGCTTTTTGCTTGAGAACTGCTGGTAAAGTTATAAAAATTAAAACATCATTTACAAGATACATTTCACAGTAGCTTCTATGGAATTTTCTTTACCTATTGCAGGAAAGCTTTAGTAAGTGCGAAAATGTCTATTCAAGTATTTACTGAATATCAAATATCTGCCAGTCGCTGTAAGTGATCTAGGCTAGACTATACCTGGACCCTGCCAGAGAACAAGAACTTCACCATGAAAACAGCCATGTTCATTCACCCAGTAAATTTCAGTTTAGAATTTTGTCTTCAATTTTTTATCTATTGATAACTAAAAATAATGCTTTGCTTTGGGTATTTGAAATGCATATATGTATATGTATATATATATATGGCTAAGTTAATTAATATATATGTGTAAATATAAATATATAAATATATTCATTGATATCAGAGAAGATTGGCCAAGAAAATAACCTTATTTTCCAATTAAACTAACAGTATAAAAGGACATTTAAAGACTTTGGTCAAATATACTTCATTTTGATAATTTTAAAAGGTCCATTTAAAATCATTCAAGTAGTTTATAATATGAAAAACAGTTAAAGGGAAAGCCATATTGTGAAAAATCACACTAGGATATGAATCCAAATCTGTGTTCTAGTTCTATCTTTGTATTTCTTCATGGATACGTCAGTTAACTTCTAAAGAATATCATGCCCACTTGTAAGATGGGGTAACAGTACTTTTTTTCAATATATTTAAACATATATTATGCCTTTAACTTGTAAGTGGCCTAAAGATGATCAGAATATCCTGAGGTGTCAGCTATGCCAATTCTTCTCCCTACATGGATAGTTGCAGAATAAATTCAGTATTTTCTTGGCCGTAGCCTGGATTAATTAAAAATGGGGACATCTTAAATGTCTTCTTATATAATCATGAAAACATTTATCAATATAGGCCCTTCTTTGAAAGTTGCCGGGATGAATATTGTTGTTTTTATGTTGACAATATAAGGAGCTGAATTTAATTTTGTAGTGAAATAAAAACTTTTGAAGATCAGTATTTATTTAAAGGGGCTCAAAACTGTTGAGGCCTTCTTAGCATCATTAGCGTCCATCCACTTCTGCATAAAATTATAACCCTGTCTTGCAGCCTTCAGAGGAAACTATTGCTGAAGAATGTCATCTCCCACATAGTATAGGGTCAAATTATTTACTACAGGGTCACAGTAAAATAATCACATCACTTTCACAAATTTGAGAAAGCACCTTTGAACCAGGATCAATGTTATTTTCAAGCAGAATTTTTCCTGTTATTCTTTTAACTACATTTTAAAAGTCAACCTTTTTTTGTCATAACTACCTTTAGTCTGTAATTTTTTTTGTCAACAAGTAGCTGTTTTAATATATGAAGAACAGTATCCTTCATTGAATAGTATTATGCAAAGAAAAACATTACACTTGAATTGCCTTATGCAGTCCTACAAGTTGCTTCCTCCAGTTTGGCAGCACCCAGAAAACTCAAGCTCTGCTCAAGCTCTGCCCACTCATTTAACTTCAAATGAGATGCTATAAAATACCCAGGGGCTTTTAGTTGTAGTGTATAATGTTAAAAATCTGTAGTGTTGTCCTTGGTGCTAATAACAAAGTATTAGAATCACACTAGTAGTGGCAGTAACAGTAAGAATTTCATTCCCAATATCTTTTGCAAAGGACAAGTCATAATGTCTCTAAATGGAAAGGGGGGGGGAGCTCACTCCCACACTTTACATTACCATGACTACTGAAGAACCATTTTTTTTTCTATCCCCCTGCTCCTTACCTAACAAATCTAGGGGGTGAGTTGAGTGTATAAAGAATAAAATGGATACCCAATTTATAGATCAAAGGCATTTCCTATGTTTCATAAGTATGCATCACTATAAACTATAAACTATATGCACTGATTGAATAGAGAGCTGTCACTTCGAAATGATTTTCTGACCACTATTTGACTTTGATTTGTTTTTACCCATATACCCAAACCATGAAAAATCATCCCATTTTTTTTTGAAACAGTCCACTGACTTCAAGACTGTCCTTTGACATGTAGGCAGAGCCAGCTTCTTTCTCTCCAGTCCCAGCCTTTTTATAATATGCCCTCCCTTTTTTGTCTTGGACTGATTAAAACCAAACAGAAAAGAACATAATTGCAAAAATATCTGATTTGCCTGTTGATGTCTCATTAACCTTGACAGTGAATGTAACTAGTGACTGCCTGTCACAGTGGCATGATGGTGTGTTAGAGAGGGAGAAAAAAAGCCAATGGAAACATCTCAGAGGGAAAAATCCATGGATAAACAACTTAGTAGATCATCTACAAAACATGAAGCATTTCCAAATGCCCAGACTTGCTCCATTATACTTTCCTTAAGCCTGTGACAGTTCAACTACACACATTCTTGATAAAGCATTTCTAACAGTATTTATTTATCTGTATCTCAATAGATGCTCTGAAGTTTTGGGGGTGAAAACCCACTTTGATGTTGAAAAACAACCTCAGGGGGTGGGGTGGGGAGCATTTCAAGACTAATGTTGATAAGGTTCTGCCATAAGTGAATATGTCTAGTGATTTGTGTGCCGTTAAAAAAAAAATACCACAAGCCACTCAATGTGAAAATGTTCTAATTCCAGTCAGTCCCCAGCCAGATTCCTCCTTTACTAATTGCTGGTGGATAGTATGTCAACAAACAGAGAGGGAAACAATAGAGGAAAACGAGCTTCTATCTAGGGACACAGGGTTACCTGGAGAGGAAGAGACAGAGTAAAGAATTTCCCAGGTTCTCTAGTAGATTCCCTTTGGGAAAAGGAGGAATCTAACCTTCCACCAGACCCAGAGACCCCACAGGAAATCAGCACTTTCCATTTCTTCAGCATCTCAGCTGGGACTGGGTCCTGCCCCACCCCCTCCCCAGCAGAAGCTGAAGTAAACAAACCCCATAGTCTCCACCTAGATTCACTCTCCCTTTTCATTTATTTTTTCTTTTTTTTTTTTTCCTCCTATGATCTCTTCACTTTTCCATTTCCAGTCCTCACTCCTTGGCTTTTCTTAGGAACTTCTTGAAAGTTATCACCTTTAACCTCACTTTTCACAGCAAATTCCCACCTCGGGCTGATGGCACAAGTGGGCAAGTGGTTTCTGTTCTGTGTTCCTGAGATCTTCTTGGGGTCACATCCTGGCTCCTAATCTCCGGGCTTTGGATCTGCCCTTCAACCACGCGTTCAAAAAAAGAAAAAAAGAAAAAAGAAAAAAAAAGAAACAATAAAAGTATATCAACCTGTTCTGTCTTTCCCCAAAGAAGTTGCGTTTAAGTGGATTGAAAGTACTGTGAAAGATGAAATAACTGTGAGTTACAAGCACCATTTCCTACTCTCAAACACAGACATGGCTACCTTGATCCTGGAAGAGTGGTCTGGTGGCCGCCCCGGTCCTCATCAGGAACCGCACTTTGGTTGGGGGTGGGTGGGTGTTATTTTCCTCACCATGCCAACTCACAGTCCTCTGTCCCTTACCTACTACCCACAGCAACCTATCCAAAAACAATTCGGGTGCAGCGACTAGAGGAAAAGAGAAGAAAAAAAACGGGAACAGAGAATGGTGTCTTTGAACCTCACCTCCCTCCTCCTGAATAGTATTCTATTCTCAAGTAGCGGGACTTTCTTGAATGTATTCTCTTGTTCCGCTTCTTCTTGGCCCAGTTAACCTAAAGCCTCCCTGCCCCCAAGCCCACTGCGACCAAAACAAGCGCACTAAAGCACCGTAGTCGCCGCCGCCCCAACTGTTGCAGCAGCTGCGGGGTTACGGCAGAGGCGGGGAGGGCAGGGCCCAGCCAGGACCCGGACCTGAACGTTTCCTGCCTCCGAGACTCTGAGACTCTAGGTTGCTGCCTAGGGGCGCGCAGTGCAGAGGAGCCCCCGTGGGAGCCACTGCCCGGGACACTAGAGGTGGCTTCTGAGCCGGGACCCCGCGCGGAACCAGCACAGCCAGAGCAGCCGCGGCGCCAGGGGCTGCCAGAACCCGCCCTGGTCTCACCTTTAAGATCAGGTCCGTGTGATGTTGGTCTAGCATGTTGGCTTTCTGGTAGGAGGTGACAATGACCCGGCCGTAGCGCCCAGGGGTCTGCAGGTCCGAGTAGAGCCGGTGCTTGGAGCGGTTGACCGGGAAGAGGCTGTTGACTAGGTTGCGCTCGATCTTGGCTAGGCTGTGCTGGGGCGCCAGCAGGTGCTCCACGCTCTCTTCGACCTGGTAGCGGCTGAAGCTGGCGCCGAGCAGGATGGAGATGAGCACCGGCGCCGAAGCAAAGAAGACCGGGTGACTGGCAATGAAGTGGCCAAGCCGGGAGAAACACGTCCTCAAGCCCCTGTGCAGAACCTGCCGCAGCATCCTAGAGCAGAGCGGGCGCGGGAGGAGGGCGAGGCGCACGCTCGGCGCGGGCTCGGGCGACGGCGGCGGCGGCGGCGGCGGTGGTGGTGGTGGTGGTGGTGGCGCCCGCAGCGGCGGCGGCGACGGCGGCGGCGGCGGAGGCAAGACCCTGAGCTCTCCTGGAGCCGCGGCACCACCATCGGGGAGTCCCGCGCCGCGCCTCGGGAGGGACCCCTCCGGCTGGAGACACGCCCTCCTGCCCGCTGCCGCGCCTGCCCGGAGAGCCCCCCAGCTTGGCGGCCTCCGCGCCGCCCCCACCCCGCCCTACCCGGGGCGACCTCCCCACCCCCCGCCGGCTCCCAGCCTGGGGGGCGACACGCGACACTGCCGCGTTCCCGCTCAGAGCGGGCGGGGCTGGGAGCGGCCCCCGCGGCTCCTCATGACCCCACTCACCGGATCCCCGAAGCCAACGACGGGATGGCGCGGAGAGCGGTGGTGGTGGTGGCGCTAGCGCCAGAAGACTCTGCGCGCCAGCCTGGAACACGAGGACAGAGAATTCCAGGCTACACCCAGTCCCCTCCTCTCAGTGTACTCCCCCTCCCTCAGCTTGGCCGGCCAAGCGGGCTCACCCCCTTCCCCTTCCCCTGGCCTCCTCTGGGGAGACTCAGAGATAAATAAAGAGATGTCCCGGATTTTTCAAACAAAATAAAGTATAAGAGTTCTCCCGTTAGGGGGTAGGGTGGGGGTGTCGGGCAGACCCGCTTTGAGCCAAGTCTCTTCAGACGCGGAAAGACGCAGGCTGAAGACTGCGTGCGCCCCGGCTCTTGCCAGGCTCAGGTGGTGGCGCGCACTGGCTATTACCGAGAGGGGGTGGGGAACCGAGACGCTCGAGCATGGAAATCACGCCTCCTCCCAAGTAAGAGCCTTTTAAGATCTCCCCAACACTGCAGCTCCAGGGGCACCACAGGGGACCTGTGTGCATTTGGAGGCTGTCCACCCCAAATGTGTTCTAGGACAATCTTCCTCCCAAGTCCCAATTTTAGGGTCGCTCCAGAGTGGATTGAACTGGGCAGTGGTGCAATCCCTTCACCACTCTCTCCACCCTGTCCCCCAATAAGAAAAGTGCTGATAATGACACTCGGTCAGTCCATGGAACTGTCTGTCTCCAGGCTCCTCTTTTCCCTCCCTGCCTTTTTTTTCCTCCTCCTTCTCCTCCTCCTCTCTCTGTCGTCATTGGCAGGTCTGGGGGATCTGGTGCGGTGGAGCTGGTGCGGGCCCCCCTGCGGGTGTAGACTGGGAAATGCTGGTCGGGGAGTCAGTACTTAACCCCCTTCTCTCACTCCACCTGCTCCTCCTCCACGCGCGACAGTGTGCGAGTACGGGGACCCTTATATCAGAACAAGAGATGTACTGGTCTCTGAGTATGTCGAGCCGCAGGGGGCGCGGGGGAGCCAGAGGGGCTCTGAAGGCTTGGCAAAGTTGGGCTTGTGCGTGTGTGCGCCAGCCATAGCTAGCAGGCAGCCACTGTGGTTCCCCCTCGCACTTCCCCTCGGGAGATTTCCCGAGAAGGCGGACGCTGGCTTCGGCCTGGGACAGACCTGCGGCGGCGGGAACGGCCACGCACAGGTACAATTTAGCGCGTTTATTTGCGCGCTCCGAGCCCCGGGGTCCGTCCATTGGAATGCAGACAGAGTGGGATCCACGGAGTCTGGGTCACTGATGCTCCCCGTCCTGCCAGGTTGGGGTGGGAACCAGAGCACAAAGAAGGGTCCTCAGGTTCACAGCTCCAACAGCTTAGTCAGCCCACTCCACACCGCTGGTCTGTTTGCTCGACCTCTAAGTACCAAGGGTCAAATGGGAAGTGGCTGTGGCAGTAGGAGCGGTCCCTTGAGTGTGCCACACAACTGAGCATGGACATGCATATTAATCAAAGCAGAAAGAAGAGGGAAGAGTGGGGGAGGAAGAGGAGGAGGAGGAGGAGGAGGAGGAGGAGGAGGAGGAGGAGGAGGAGGAGGAGGAGGAGGAGGAGGGAGTTAGGGAGAGATGCAGACTGAGCCAGAGATAGAGAGAGCCAGAGAGCCAGACACAGACACTTCAAGACAGCTCAGCAGGAGTGGGAAAAAGCACCTGAAAGAGGCATTTTCCTAAAATCCCTGTCCCCTAGACTCCCCAACACCCTCTACTTCTCAAACTGAACTTGAGAACTTGTGCATTGGAGACAAAAAAGTCCTGGACCTTGAAATCCTTTTTTTTTTTCTTCTTCTTTTTTTCTTGTTCCTTTCCCTATATCACATCTATGTTCCTTCAGCAATGGCTACAACTGCTGATCTGTCCACTCTGGGGACACACTTGTCCAGTTCAGCCCGAGATTGTTTCCTAGGTTCTTCCACCTGTCTCTTGCTGATTTTCTCTTTGCCTGTCCCCGCTTTTCGCCACCCAGCTTTCTTTCCCAAGGCTCCTCGGGACACCCAAGCCCCAAAGCTTCTAGCCAACATCCGCCTTTCACTCTATATTGCCCTTCTTAGGAAGGATTTACGGAGCCGGCTAGAAATTCCCCTGCCACATTCCATTTGTGCCCTTCCCCCAGCATCTTAATTTCAGCTCCCTGAGATGCTGCTGCTCTGCAGCGCTTTGCTGATTCACGATGATCGCGGAGCAAAAAGCCTCATTGACTTGTGCCCCTGCAAGCGCTGAGGTAGCACAAGTTCCTGCAAGGGCATGGGTGTTGGGAACCCCCTCCCCCGCCCCCTCACACTGCTGAGGTGCTAAAACGCAGGGTGGCTGCCCTGAGTAGCTCTTAGTTCTGTGAAAAAGAGAGAAGAGTGCACTAGGTGGGAGTGGCAGCAGGAATATTAGGAACCCAGCTCATTTCCACTAAACTAATTCCAGTTGGTGGGTGGGCACCTGTCAAGAGACCTAACATCTGTCTTTGTTACATATACACTGGTGCTGTATACCGCTGGAACAAAAGTAGGAGAACAGAAATCAAGTCTACTCGGGAAGCTTTAACATTTGGGAGAAGCTCTTATCATTTTGAAATCTTTGTCTTTCCAAATAGTTCCCTCACAACCTTGCTTAGCACTCATCCCATTTGTCTTTGGTTTGTTTGTTTGTTTGTTTTAATGTCAACCTGTATGCAGACTAAAGAACCAGTGCTCTCTCTGCAGTGCCTAGGCTGAATATTAGAGCAGGAGACACTGCAATGCCCAGCTGTCCTGGGTGGGATAGATCAGTTTCTTTGAGACCAAGACATTGCCATCTCACTCTTCCAACTCTTCTTGTCTAGCCCAAGGGCGAACTTCTACCTTTCCTGCTTTGATGCAGAGATAAAGCTTCCTGATACTGAATCTTCAGCTATCTTTTACTATTTAGACAATACAGTTAGTATTGTCTAAATCAAGCTAAAAGAGATGTGAAGGGGAAAGAGGAAAGGAGAAACGCAGGAGAGGAGAAAGTGTGCCTTTCTCTCCGTGTGTGTGTGTGTGTGTGTGTGTGTGTGTGTGTGTGTGTGTGTGTTGTGCACTGTTTATCTACACTTAGCCTTCTAGGGAAGCATTGCTATTTCTAAAGATTTTGGTTTGTATTTGGGACAGTAACACTGGGAACCGAGCTTCTATCACCATTCATAGATGATTTCTTTATTTGATTAAGTATTGGTGCACATTAATGTACAATTTAGAAAATAATAAAAGAAGGAAAACACCTTTTTGCCACTGCCTTTGAAGGTAACCTCTGTTAAAAATTACTTGCTACATAAACACAATAGTGAAGTAAGTCTGTAGCATTTATAGCTATGGAGCTGAAACCTGCTCCACTCCTTACTACTGCCCATTTATTAGGTGAATAAACTTATCCTTTATTTCAGTTCTCTTTTCTGGGAAGTGGGAATAATAATAGAATATACTCCATGGAGTTCCTGCAATAATTTAAGTAGTTTAGAAGGATATAAAGTGTTTAATATAGTACTTAAAATATCACAAACACCCAAGAAATGATAACAATTATAATTAAAGTTTTTTTGTGTGGGTGTGTGTGAGAGAGGAGAAAGAAAATCACTCTCTGATTCTAGGAACTGTCCTAGTGTTTACAGATGGCCTTGATGTTGATAAGAGCTGGTCTGGTACTACCATCTAAGCTTTGGTGTTCTCTTTGTGAACATAAACCATTTCCCAAAACACAAATGTCAAATAAGAGCATTGTGTAACTGGAATGGATTAAGACCAAATGAGGACAACTCCATAATCATGTCTGAACACAGACAAAACATGAATCGTGTCTAGCCCACAATAAGTGAGCAAAAAGGACATTAGTCTAGTTAATCAAATTGACTATTGTGGTCTTTCAAAAACAAATCAGTTAAACTATTATCCTAACCCCTCTCCAGATAAAGGCTAATTAAAACGCCCACTCAAGAAACTATTCCTGCACGATGACTGACCTAAACTGTCAAACCATATAATGAACATCTATTTTCTATGTAATACTTTCTTATTGAATTGTCCCTTAGATCTCCATAATAAAATGCAGCCTGTAGTAGTGTAGTCCTGGTGGTGTTTGGCATTGAAATATATGCATATTGTTTATATGTTCCTTTTAAACATTAAGGATAGCAAGTATGGGTCATTATTTTTCTATTAAAAGCATGAACATTTCCTCATGTCAATTAATATTGCTAAAAAGATCCTAATAATGCTATAGAATTCCTTCATCTAACTAAATTTTATGAGAAGAGTTTAAAACAATTCTGTTATAAATAACACTAAATGGAAGATCTGAAGATTGTGTTCATAATGTATAATCTCTGACTGTTCTTCTGTTTATTTTTAAGATCAAGTATCCACCACTACATTTTAAGTAGAATGTTCCTAACAAATGTTAGTCTCTCTTTCTGCCCTTCTTTTCCTTTCCTTTAATTTCCCTTCTCTTCCCTTCCTTCCTGATCTTTTCTTTTCTCTTCTTACAGTTAGGCCCAGATACTTGGGTTTTAGTTAGCTATAGATATAACCAAGTTGATAACCAAGATTAGTCATTGCAATGACCAACAGCAACTAGAGGAGAAAATGGTTTATCTCACTTACAGTTCTACATCACTGTCCATCATCAAAGGAGTCAAGGAGGCAACTCAAGAAGGTCAGAGATCTGGAGGCAGGAGCTGACATAGAAGCCAAAGATGAATGCTACTTATTGGCTTACTCCTCATGGCTTACACAACCTGCTTTATATAGCACTTAGAACAATGAGCCCAGAGTGGCAAAACCCACAGTAAACTTGGCCCTTCCACATTAGTTATCAGTCAAGAAAATGCACTATAGATACATGCTTGCCCATAGGCCAATCTGTTTGGCAGACATTTTCTCAATTGAGGTTTCTTCTTCTAAAATGACTTGTGTAAAGTTGACATAAAACTAACGAGCATAACATCTAAGGTCAGTTTAAACTTGTGGATGAAAGGAGAATATGGGCATGGAAACTCTAATATCTATTTAAGATGAAAATACACGTTATTTTTAACCATATTGTGTAAGTTTTTATTATGGCATATTGTTGTAATTGTTCTAGTTCACCATTCATTATTATCACATTTTTATTGATTCTAATTTGTAGTTTAAACTGTACCATGGTTATTCATGCATAGGAAAAGGACAGAAGGGTTTGATAGTGACCATGGTTCATATCTCCACAGGGATTCTTAGATCACATGCTCCATCAGTGAGACAGAACTTCAGAACTTCCATTTTGTTTTTGTTTTTAAACATATAATATATTAAATATATAATAATATATATTTTACTTGATAATAATTTTCATGAATATCTTCTGATGATTTTCTTTCCCCCATCTCTTTCTAGATACACTCCTATTTTCACCTCTCTCTCTCTCTCTCTCTCTCTCTCTCCTTCCTCCTCTTTTTGGAAAACAGACAAACAAAAACAATAACAAAAACAATGAAACAAAAAAAAGCAAAAGAAGAATAAACACACACACACAAACATGCACACAAATGCAAAACTCATAAAAACACAAAATAAAAGACCATAATATACAAGCAGAAGACAAATAAGAAAAAAGTGTCCAAAAGAAGGAATAAGAGACAAAGAACCTCCAAAAAATACCACTGACTTAATTTTGTCTTGGCCATCTACTGCTGGACATGGTGTCTGCCCCTAAGTGTGGTTAATAAACCCAATGAGATAACTTTGGAGAAAACTCTCCGAATCCTCAGAGAAGGAATTTGATAGAGACATCCCATTTAGGGCAGAGAACTCCAAAGTTTCATGCTCTACCCATTGTCCAGTTTTGGGTCTACTTTAAGAGGAACTTTCTTTAATGATGGCTGAGTGGAGCATCATTTGATCTAACGGTATAGCATAAGAGACACATTCTTTTTTTTCCATTTTTATTAGGTATTTAGCTCATTTACATTTCCAATGCTATACCAAAAGTCCCCCATACCCACCCACCCCCACTCCCCTACCCACCCACTCCCCCTTTTTGGCCCTGGCGTTCCCCTGTACTGGGGCATATAAAGTTTGCGTGTCCAATGGGCCTCTCTTTCCAGTGATGGCCGAGACTAGGCCATCCTTTGATACATATGCAGCTAGAGTCAAGAGCTCCGGGGTACTGGTTAGTTCATAATGTTGATCCACCTATAGGGTTGCAGATCCCTTTAGCTCCTTGGGTACTTTCTCTAGCTCCTTCATTGGGAGCCCTGTGCTCCATCCATTAGCTGACTGTGAGCATCCACTTCTGTGTTTGCTAGGCCCTGGCATAGTCTCACAAGAGACAGCTACATCTGGCTCCTTTCGATAAAATCTTGCTAGTGTATGCAATGGTGTCAGTGTTTGGATGCTGATTATGGGGTGGATCCCTGGATATGGCAGTCTCTACATGGTCCATCCTTTCATCTCAGCTAAAAACTTTGTCTCTGTAACTCCTTCCAAGGGTGTTTTGTTCCCAATTCTAAGGAGGGGCATAGTGTCCACACTTCAGTCTTCATTCTTCTTGAGTTTCATGTGTTTAGGAAATTGTATCTTATATCTTGGGTTTCCTAGGTCTGGGGCTAATATCCACTTATCAGTGAGTACATATTGTGTGAGTTCCTTTGTGAATGTGTTACCTCACTCAGGATGATGCCCTCCAGGTCCATCCATTTGGCTAGGAATTTCATAAATTCATTCTTTTTAATAGCTGAGTAGTACTCCATTGTGTAGATGTACCACATTTTCTGTATCCCTTCCTCTGTTGAGGGGCATCTGGGTTCTTTCCAGCTTCTGGCTATTATAAATAAATAAGGCTGCTATGAAGAGACACATTCTTATATGTATAGGATTGTTGTGCAAATGTTTGCTGATTAAACATCCAGGTTTTTAAAGATGTTCTGCCAACTTAGGAGGATCTCCATGTCGTCATGAGTCCTTTGGAGTGATTCATTATGACATAAGGAAAAGTTCATACAATATCATTTTCCTTCATAAACAAAAACTCTGAGTTGAGAGGGTTCTCCTTCCTGTATTGATTCATTGATAAGAATATTTTGTTTCCTGGATATCCTGGAGGAGTTAGGGGAAGGACTGAAGAAGCTGAAGGGTTTTGCAACCCCATAGGAAGAACAATATAAACCAAGCAGACTCCCCCCTCCCACAACACCGAGCTCCCAGGGACACTAACCAAAGAGTACACATGCCCCCATGGCTCTAGCTACATATGTAGCATAGGATTGCAGTATCTGGCATCAATTGGAGGGGAGGCCTTTGGTCCTGTGAAAGCTCAATGCCCCAGCATAGGGGAATGCTAGGGTGGTGAAGCAGGAGTGGGTGGGTGGGTGGGTAAGCAAGGGAAGGGGGAATGGGATAGGGGGTTTTCAGAGGGGAAACCAGGAAGGGGGATAACATTTGAAATGTAAATAAATAAAATAACCAATAAAAATTAAAGAAAAAAGAATATTTTGATATATATCATTTGTGTATCTGTGCTTATTTTATAAAGCATTTTGCTTTTAGCAGTTTCAGATGGCTAGGCTAAAATCTTTTAGCTTTTATCTCCTAATAGAATGTGTTTACATGATCTTCACATTTCAAACTCCTTCATTTCTTCAAGGTTCTCCTAATATCCAGGCTCATATATCTAATAAGTCTTTTCAGAGCACACCACACCAAGATCAAATAGTTTAACTCTTAAATAATTTTATGCAAATTCTGTCAGTAAGAAAGGCAGTACTATGGTTGGCAATTAGGAGAGCAGACAGAACTTCTTTTCTCTTGGCAAATTTGTAGTCTAATTAGGTTGAATGAGTATAAATAATTAAAATATAAATTACTGTAAAATAGTGACAGAGATGAAGCTCCATGCTACTAGTGTGTATGGGCTCAAAAAAAGGCATAGGTGGGAGTGAAGATATAGTCCAGCACAATTGTACACACTGAGGCATATATTTTATTTGGTTTGTTTCTGACATTAGAATACCCTTAGCCCAGAGTTAGCATCACTTTTATTATTTTGAGCTCCTTGTGTATTTAATGCAACACAATATTTTTATATAATATTTCTGTTCTCTTAACATAGTTTCAATTTTCTAATAGCCCAGGATCTTACCTTGAACTTTAAAATTTTACATTCATATCCTCAGTGACAGGACTTGTCAAAGAGAAGGCTTAAGTAAATACATATTAATGGTGAAGTAAAGTAAAGTGTATGAATTGGCCATATTATTTGAGCATATTGATATATTTAAACAATTGATTCCTGAAGTTTCTTCACTTGATCCAGTAATAGATGGGTTTTAAAAAGAATACTTTAACAATTCTGACTTTACATGTCTAAAACATGTTTATCTACATAAGAAATTTAGGCTATAAACAACATGGATAGGGGTGCTCATTTTAACAAACCCCTTAAATTGGATGAGCATAATTTAATATGCAAGTAAATGTTGCAAGTAATCAATGAACATCTTTCCATTAAGCTAAGGGTGAATGCGACATTGATGTAGACACATTTTACAAAGAACAATTTGAAGCACTGAGCATATTGAAAGCAGAAAAGTGTACATGAATTTCAAAAATAATCTTGAACTCATGTGAGTGGGCAGGAAATTGAATTTTAGTGCACATCCGCTTTGATAGCCTTTTGGTCATTGGATTGAGATATTTGAGGTCTCCTCTGTTCTCATTTTTTAAAAAATAGTTCTGCAATTTTGAGCTTGGTCAAATTCTTTTTTTGGAGGTACCTGAATACCATCACTTTCTTTTCATTAAATTTATTTATTTATTCCCTTTACAGCCTAATATCTGACCTTCCTCCACTCTCAGTACTCCCTCATGCAAGTTCTCCTGATTCTACCTTCCCCCTTTGAGGAGGGGAAGCCCTCCCCTCTGGATGTCAAACTCTACCCTCGCATTGCATTCTCCACCCACATCACTTTTTTAGTAACAGACAAAATTCAATTCAGGCTTTTTATTAAGTCAATCTTGATTCCTTTCATTAAATCTAAGTGAGGAACATCTCACTTTCAGAAAAAGGGACAGACCTGACTACCCTCTTCCTCTGTCAGCTTCCATCACTTCCATGTTGCTTTCAGAAAAAAACTTTAGTTTTGAAGATATTCTGTAAACTACTAGAATCCAGGAGTTGATCATCTTTTGTGAGCTAGGTCAAGTAAATTGTAAATGAATTTAAATTACTACACTACAAATGCTATACCTTATTTCAAATTATGCTTTATACTTTATTCTTTGTGGATGCATTTGGCTTAGAAAGAAAATATTCATTTTTATTCTTTTTTCTTATTAGATATTTTCTTTATTTACATTTCAAATGTTATCTCCTTTCCTAGTTTTCCCTCTGAAAATCCTCCTCCTCCTGCTTTCTCCTGCTCCCCAACCCACCCACTCCCATTCCTGGTCCTGGCATTCCCCTATACTGGGGCATAGAGCCTTCACGGGACCAAGGGCCTCTCTTCCCATTGATGACAGACTAGGCCATATTCTGCTACATATGCAGCTAGAGCCACAAGTTCCACCATGTGTTTTCTTTGACTGGCGGTATAGTGCCTAGGAGTTCTGGGGGTACTGGTTAGTTCATATTGATGTTCCTTCTATGGGGCTTCAGAGCCCTTCAGCTCCCTGAGTATTTCTCTGGCTCCTTCACTCGGGGCCCTGTACTCCATCCAATGGATGACTGTGAGAACCCACTTCTGTATTTGCCAGGCACTGGGAGAGCCTCACAGGAGACAGATGTATCAGGCTCCTGTCAGCAGTTGAAAGAAAATTTTAGAAGAGGAACTTTTGAACCAACTAATCTTCTTTTGTGTTTTGTGAATAATTGTGCTGAAAATTTATGAGAGAGATAGAAATGGGCCAAAGGGACTTTTTTTTATGAACTAAGCTTAGCTCTACATGTTTTCAAGCATCTTCTTAGCCTATATAATTTTCAGAAGCATTCTATGGATTACTAATAATTTTAAAATTCATTTTAAGGAGGAAATTAAGGATTGAAAAGATTAACTATTTTGTCCAAGGTTACACAGTAATGTAACAGAACCTAGAATTATATTGATATTAAAATTCATGTATCTTTATCTGTCCAGTAATTTTGGTTTTTGTAAGGATATTTACTTGACTTCTTTTCTAAAATGCCTTGTTTGGCTACAATGTTGTGTCAAAAATATCTTAGTCAGATAACATCATGTGCTATAAGTATTATAAAGAATTTAATGTGATTTCTGTATTTAGTAATAAGTTAATACCATTACAGAGTGGCCGTATTGTGACCTTTTCATTAATTTTTCAGTGTTTGGATTCATTTGTGATGTTGCTATTTCATAGCGAAGATCAGTGGGCCAACAAAAATATTCTTGTGGAATTTAAACTGTTTGCAGATGGCAAAACTTCTGCAGTTCTTGTCTGTATTCTACTAAAAAATTCCTTAAAATGGCAAAATGGAAAACTGTCAAGTAGTTCTAAAATACATAACAGAAAAGCAAGCAAATAGACATTATACATGTTGAAGTGCTTTTCTTGGTGGTTCACTGGTATTCACTATATTGCTAGGTGAATGTTTCTTTAATTCTTTTCCTTTGCTGTATTGTACAAAGTAAACAGAGATCATTCCAATCACCAAATCCATTGTTTTACATTTGAACATAAGGGGCATAATAAAGCATGTGGTTTTTCTAATGCAACTCTTAGCTTCAGGGCAGTCTTTCTTTGATGTTTATATATTTAATCCTTTCAAAAATTGTACTCTAGAGCATTACCTAAGAACAAAGCACTTCATTCCTTCTGTTATCAGAACTGCGTTACTTCTTGTTTCAACGTTAAAAAAAAAATAGAAAAGTTACAAAGCATCCTGCTACCAGTGACCGTTCACTTTCATATAGTGAGTGGCCTTGTAGCAGTAAATTAATTAATGGTAAAATATGATTTGCATATTACAAGTATAATTGTAGAAAAGTTAAATCAGGAGGCAGCCACAAGGAGTGGTGAAGTTGGGAAAGAAAATAAAATAGATGAAAGGTTCCTACTTCAGACAAATAACAAGACTTGGCACTCCAATTCTACTTTGCGTCTATCTTCAGGTATCCTCTAAACATTCACACCCTAGAGTATACCAATCTGCAGTAAATAGAGTAGCCTGACTACTGCCTACCCACATATTTGGCTCTTTTAGTTGTTATTTGACAATATTTCAGAGTTTTGATATTAAATTGTATTTGTGGATCTGATAAGTCAGTTTATTAAATACGAAAAATAAAAGAGATGCAAGGACTTTGCCTTCAAGTCATCCATTCACTAGTGAAGTGAAGCCAATTGAAAGAAGACAAATTTTGGGCAGAGAAAGCTTGGGCTTCAGTGTGCTGTGGGACTCATGAGAGTGTTCTTTTAATCCTACCTGAGAAATAAGACATGAGGCTTGAGAAAACTTTAAAGAGGGTGTGAACAGAAGGTTTCTAAGTTCCACTATTATTTTGCTAGACTACCATGGGAAGTTCACTTGAGATAACTCATATATGCTAATGGATTCCTGCCTCTCCCACAGGCAGGAAATGTCAGACACCTATCACCCCTAGGTCTAAATCTTAATGAAAGATGGGAAAAGTCAGATAAACACCCAGTATTCATCACCTCGCTATGTAACAACCTAAAGATACATTTCTTATATGTCTTCAAAGATTTCTCAGTGGAGTGAATCTCTCTCTAGTTTCCCACATCATTAAGACACTAATGTTTATCACATTACCCCTTTATTGGCTTTTCTGTTTTCTTTACTTTATCATTCTCTTTTCTGGGAACTATACTATATCTCAAAGAAAAAGAAAAGAAAAGAGAATAACTCACCTGCATCTTCATCTCTATTTTGGAAACTATCTTGGGGATACCCAACCAAAAATAAGAGGTGACCTCAAAATAGAGTTTCAAAGGTTAGCAATTAGTCAACACTAGTGAAGTTAATAAAATGTAAGTTACACTTCAGTAAACTAGTATAGAAAACAAAATAATCATGACAAGAAGAGATTTTAATTATAGCCATGTACAAGACAGTGGGATGGAGAGAACATGTAAATACATGATTTTTAGGTACATGGACTTAGATCTAAGGACTTAGATGATTACAAAATGAAAGTAAAACAATGTATTGCAATTTCTGAAGACTCATTACTATTCCAGACATGTATGTCACATGATACCGAACCTCAGAGGTACGAGTTTATTCTTACAACATTATTCTAAAGTTTCTTGTCAGGATGAGGATACAAGATTTGCTGTGTTCACCTATGACACATGAGATTTGAATGGAATGGTGTGGGTATGAGATCTAGTCATAAGGGCTAGTGGCTTGATGGATTGCACAAGGAGGTGCTGCTACCATTCAACGGGTCAAATCAATAATGTGGAGACTTGTAATGGATTAATAAGGGTATTTTCTCTGAAAAGAATTTTATTAGATTTTTATACCTAGTTGCCTGGGTGAGGCAACTTCATTTCGAGACATTGTCTATTCAAAACCGACAAAGCTACATACCACAGTGGCAGCTTTTATTTCTGTTGGGACACACACACACACACACACACACACACACACACAGACATACACGTGCTTGCTTTAATTTACCCAGAAATCAAATTGATGAAAATAAAAGCAACATTTTACAGTGTGAGCAGTTTCATTGAAACCTGTTTGGGGCCTTGTAAAAATAAACCATATTAATGAAGTACTTTTATTCCTGTTATAAAGTCACACTGTTACTATTTTCATACCAGTTTTGAGCAGATATAAGGTTTCATTTTAGTTTGGAGTTATATAGTAACTCCAAGCTTAACTTTAAGACTGTTTTTAAAGGACATGACCCATTTTACATTCCCACCAACAATGTTCATGGTTTGCTTTTAATGGAAGTTTTAAGTAAAAAACAATCATGCTATGTGGCCTAAGATGTCCTGTAACTAATGATGCAACCTAAGATGTCATGGTCATCTTGCCTTAACTTCCTAAGTGCTGGGATTACAGGGATATAGCATGAGGCCTGGCTGTTGTTTGCTTCTTTAGTTTTTTCCCCTAGATGAAGTGTGGCTATATAGCTCAGGCTGGCCTGGAAACCATAGGAGAAACCTGCATACCTCAGCCTTCCAAGCATTGAGAGTTCTGGTATGAGCATTATGCCTAGTTAACAATCTGATTCTTGATTTCTTTTTCCTTTTCTTTTGTACATTCTCTTTAGTGATGAAAAGGTGTTTTTTAATATCTTAAAATATTACTAGAAAATCTCATAATATAAATGAGATTATCTAGAAACTAAATTAAAATTTTCCCAATCTATTACTTATGTAGATATATGAAGATCATTGTCTAGGAATCCTGAATTTCAGGTTGCTATGTCCACATCAGGCTGTGGCAGCACAAACCTTCTACAAAACCTCCAATTTCGAAAGATTCTTTTAGGCCACAGGGCATCAATGATGGAATGTAGAGACCATGATGATAATCCCTCATTTTACAGCAAGAAGAGAAAAATGGCCAGAAGAAAATGAAAGAATCAGAGAAATCTGAGAGAAAGCTAAAGACATTACTTAAGGTAGCCTCAAAGCCAGTGCTTGAGTAACATAGTAGGTCAGATTTGGACTCAGTTTGAAGTCTGACCAATGCTGTATTTTGGATGATGAATGCCCTCAAAAGTATTAAAGATTTGGTCCCAGGGCTGGAGGGATGGCTTAGTAGTTAAGAGTACTGGCTGGTTTTCCACAGGACCTGAGTTTGATCCCCAGCACCTACATCATGACTCACAACCATCTGAAACTCCAGTTCCAGGAGGATCAGATACCCTCTTTGTTAGTGGCTGTTCTATTGTTGTGAAGAGACATCATGATCAAGGCAATTCTCATGAAAGAAAGCATTTAATTGGGTGCTGGCTTATGGTTTCAGAGGTTTAGTCCATTATCAACATGGCAGGGATGCTCGTGCTAGAGCAGTAGCTGAGCGCTAGATCCTAATCGGTAGGTGTCAGGAAAAGAGAAAACTGAACCTAGTATGGGTTTTGAAAAGCTAAAAGCCAACTGCAGGTAACACACTTCCTCTAACAAGGCCGAATCTCCCAATCCTTCCAGGAAAGTACAATTTCTTAATGACTTAAACATTTAAATATGTGAACCTATAGAGGACATTGTTGTTTTTTTTTTTAAATTGGATATTTTATGTACCTACATTTCAAATGTTATCCCCTTTCCCAGTTTCCCCCCAGAACCTCCCTCTCGCACCCCTCCCCCTGCTTCTATGAGGATATTCCCCCTCCCACCTCCCTACCCTGGCATTCCTCTATACTGGATCATCAAGCCTCCACAGGACCAAGGGCCTCCCCTCCCATTGATGCCAGATAAGGCAATCATCTGCTACTTACATGGCTGGAGCCATGGGTTCCTCCATGTGTATTCTTTGGTTGGTGGCTTAGTCACAGGGAGTTCTGGGGAGTCAGGTTGGTTAATATTGTTTTTCCTAGGGAGGCATTCTTATTCAAACCACTACAGCCTTTTCTGGCTTCCTTGGGAAGCCAGGCACACAAGCGGTGCTCAGACACATATTCAATCAAAACACCCAAGAACACAAAATAAAATTAAAATTACAAAGAAAAAATATTTGGCTCTTAACATTGAGCTATAGAAGATGATGTACCTGTAAGAGCCAAGGCCTAGTGAGAAATCCTTAGGGCACCATGGGAACATGTTCTTGAGGTGGATTAAGGCACCCTATCCTCTTCCTTATCATCTTTTGCTTTCTCAGTCATGAGGTGGACAGGATGTTCTGCTCTGAATTCTGTATTGTTGTCATGTAGCATGCATACTGGAGGCCCCAAAGCAGCAGATCTAAACAAAATTGGATGGAAACTCCTAAATGGTGAGCCCAGATAAACTTTTTCTCTTGTAATTTAAACACTTCAGATATCTCATTATAGTGACAGATAATGAACACACCAAATTCACATCCTCCCTTTTCTCCAGTTCAAAATATCCTCTTCATCTTCTTCCATCTATTTCTACCATAAGTCCCTCCATTCAGTCACCATCATATTGAGTGATATCTGGTAAACAAAATTGGGAAATGGGGAAAACTGGAAAGTGAAATCATACGCACGTGTTCATTCCCCTTCCCCTATTTTTGCTTGTCCTCCCTTACTTCTTTTCAGTCCACAGGCCCACTGTTCAGTGTGCTTCACCTAAAATAGTAACACTTTGATCTCTTTAAAACAGCATCACCTAAGCCACAGTAATGAACTTCCCAATAGAACAATAAAGGTAAAATAAGGTGGTGCCAAAATCCCGTAGGAAGGACTATTAACTAATATTATTAAGTGATACTTCCTAAATGGACCATTTTCGGCACTATACTATTTTATTATTAATAAGCCATGGGAGCTTAAAGAAAGGAAAGACCTTTTAAAAATTTCTCTGGCTTGCTCTCATGATAATCATAAAGGAATCTAAGCTATGCTTTATGATGCCAAAATTCAGTGGTCAACTCAGTCAGTCAGCTAATAGAACAATGATAAACCACACTAATTACCATCATATCAACAAAACAGAGAGTTGTTTGAAACATTCACATCCAAATCAGTTATTTTGACATTATATGGGCATCATCCAAGTCAACATGTAAACAGTAATTTAAGAAGTCATTAATTGGAACCATGTTTGCTGATTATCTCATATATACAGGAATATTTTTCATTGAACAGATGGCTTTACATCAATACCATCTTAGTATTAGTAAACACAGATTTTTCTAACTGTGGAAAGGAAATAAATACATAAGAAGTACCCAATGGCAAAAGACAACCTATACAAGAAACTGAAAACCTAGACAGTGGTAATTCATTTGTGGTGTTAAAACTATCTGTGGAAGAGAAAACACCTGAAAATATATGGATCAGAGGTTTTGCTTATTCATCTAGTGTGCAAAAAATCTAGGGCTTAATACCGAAGCTCCAAACAAGGCAGCTTAAACATCCCCTGCTTGACAGGTCTGAAATGTGAGGGGGAACATGGGTCAGTAGCTTCTTGTAAGGGCTCTGAGAGAGTATCTCTTTCTGGGCTTTGAGCTACACTCTTTGACTTTCTTTGACTTATAGGTATGTCATGCTGAACTCAGCTTTGATGTTCACATTGTGTTTTCTTTTATAATGTGCACACCTGTGTGTGTGTGTATCAATGTTTGAAATTTCCATTTAAAGGCACCAGTCATATTGTATTATCGCCTGCAGAACTACTGTATGAGCTTATATTAGCTAATTGTGTCAATGATGAGCCTATTTCCAAATGTTACATTCTGAAATATAGAAGGATAATTCTTTAATTCATGAGTGTTATGGGGATACAATTCACCCTATGAAATCTATTAAGAGACCTATATGACCTAGATAGAGGCCAAACAGTCAGGAAGCTGTGGCAAAAGCACTTTGGACTGAGTGTTTGGGGGTGGAGGTAATCAAAGGGAAAGAGTAATCCAGTTTTCATAAAGTTGCTGCAAACTAGATGCTAGGAACATATAATCATTTTAAAAAAAAACAAATTTAATAATTTTTGATTCATGCTTCTTATAGCATTAACATTTTGGAGACAGATATAAAAAATTGTGACCAGAGCCCCCAGAGCTTCCAGGGACTAAACCACTAACCAAAGAATACTCATGGAGGGACCCATGGCTCCAACTGGATATGTAGCAGAGGATGGCCTTAGCTGGCATCAATAGGAGGAGAGGCCCTTGGTTCTGTGAAAGCTTGATTCACCAGTGTAGGGGAATGTCAGGGTGGGAAAGCGGGACTGGGAGGGTGGATAGGGGAGCATCTTCATAGACGCAAGAGGATGTGGATGGGAGAGGGGATGTCTAGAGGGGAAACCAGGAAAGGGGATAACACTTGAAATGTAGATACATAAAATATCCAATAAAAAATTAAAGGAAACCGTCACAAAATCTAAAAAATGAATTGCTTTATAATTAAGAACTGGAGTCAAGGAGGAACTCAAGTTGTTGCAAAAGCTCTCTCTTGTCCTGGAAGGGAGCAGGGTACAGGTCTCAACATGAAGCACAAGCTGGCATCTCTCAGTCATCCTTGTCATATTTGCAGCCTCAAGAGTGCTTGCATTACAGCCCCATTCCTGAATGAACACACACACACACACACACACACACACACACACACACACACACACACACACGATGCTTGGGTTTCTTCTAGGTTTAAAGATTGTAATGTCCTTCTTTTGATGTTTCATATGATTCCTAGTCCAACTTAGACTTTAGTGGTATAACATTCATGTGCTTATTCTCTTTCTTCCGTTTTCTTTTCATCCTCCTTCTCCAACTCCTCTCTTCTTCCTCTTCCCTCTCCTCTTCTCTCCCTCTTCTACCACTCTACTCTACTACCCTCCTCCTCCTCCTCCTCCTCCTCCTCCTCCTTTTCCTCCACTAATACCACCACCAGAATTCTTTTCTACATGCAGTATGCCAATCACTTCTAAAACTTCTCAGAGGCCCTTTCAGAATCATTGTAAATGATATGCCCATGTCCAGTTCCTCTTCCCAACCCTGGGCTTCCTACAATAAGACTCAGACTTGAAATTTATTTACAGATATTTTGACCATATAGAAGGCTCTTCTCTGACTTAATTAATAACTTTAAAAAAAACCCATCTATTTCAATCTACATTTTGCCACATGGCTGGTTGCCTGTACTCAGGTACTGTACAGTCCTGTACCTGTCTCCTCATAGCTTCCCAGGCATATCTTCCTGAGCCTGGCTCTATCTCAGAAATTGCTTTCCTTCTAGATGTCCAGCTTCTTATTTCCTGCCTAAGCCATGGGTCATAGGCTTTTTAATTGACAGGTGATGTATCCATATCACACACAAGATATTCTTTACAGATCATCCTTTCTGATTTGCTTGAAGTACATACATGCTTTCGTTGTCTGGCTTATTTGCTGTATATCCTTTGTGCTATAGTCGTCTGTACCATGTCTTCAGCATTACATGGCTTCTTGCTTGGATTTGACAGTTTTATGTGGCTACCATATTTTACCTGGATGAAAGAAAACTGATTCCTCTTTTTAATAATATCTTCAATACTTCGGTTAAAACCATCCTCTTGCTGTAAATAATGAATTGTGCTTTTCAAGCTTATTCCACCTCTTTTAAAAAAATGTTTTTACTTGATGTGTATGGGTGTTTTGACTGTATGTATGTATGTGTCATGTTTATGCAGTACTTACAAGGGCCAGAAGAGGGCAAAAAGTTTCCCAGAAATGGAGATACAGTTGTGAGTTACCTTATAGGTGCTGAGAACTGGAATCAAGTCCTCTGCAGGAGTAGCCAGTTCTCCTAATCATTGAGCAATCTCTTTAACCCCCTTATACCTGTCTTGAACATCAGTGCTAGCAATGTTTTGTTGGCCATAAGCTTTTTGTACATAACGACACAGGATCAGTGGTTTGTCTGAATGCAGCTGACCTAAGTGGTCTTGCCATTTTTTCATTATTAAACTAATAGTTCCTTTAGAAGAGGCTTCTTTCAAAAATATATTTCTCTCTGTCTCTGTGTCTCTGTCTCTGTGTGTGTGTGTCACATGCATGGAAGTCACAGGGCAACTTTGTGAAGTTGGTTATCCCCTCTTGCTTTTATTAGGGTTCAGGAATTAAACTCAGGTATCACCTGTCTTGTAGGGAAAATGCCCGTACATGCTGAGCCATCTCTGCAGTCTGCCTTCTTTTCTTAGTTTACTTTTTAAGTTGCCTTATTTTATTCTTTGTGTATGGGTATTTTATCTGTATGTATGTTTGTGTACCATGTCTATGCAGTGTCTGTGGAAGCTAGAAAAGAGAACCAGATACTTTGGGATTGGAGATACAGATCATTGTGAGCTGCCATGTGGGTGCTGGAAAAGAACCCAGATCCTCTATTAGAGCACACAGTTTTTTAACTGCTGAGTCATCTCTTCTGACCTGCTTTTAATTGCCAATAATCTCTTTCTAGAGAATTTTAGTAGAAAACTAATTCAAAGTATGTCTGCATGATTCAGGAACAATCAGAGGACTGAATTCCTACCTGGCAGTTTGATGAGAAAATTTTGTCAGGATAAGCTGTTTTTAACATCACTTGATTTAGTGTTATATGTGTTTACATATTAACATTTCATTTTATGATTAGGTAGGTATTTGTATACATATATATGAAAATCATCTTTCTTAACTTGAGTGGAATTTCTTGAAGTAAAATATATTTTATTCTTGATACAATTAAATGCAAATAAATAAATATAACTTCCCTATGAACAGTTGATGATTGCAAGGTAACAAAAGACTAAAGTTCTGATGTCAAAAAGCTTGACATCTTGGGTGGTATCTAAAAACCAAACCAAAACAAACAAACAAAACAACAAAAAACAACCGAGAGAGAGAGAGAGAGAGATTGTTCATTCAACAGATATTTAAGGAACTAATATGTGTTTGACCCAGTAACAAGTAAGCTATCTTTGCTATCCCAAGAAGGTTCATAAAAAATAACAGCAGTTGACAGCACATGATTAAAGTATGATGAGGTCTTCACTGGCATTGTAGCAATTGATATTAGGTGTATCAAGCCAAGACTGAGAGTCAGGGAGGCATATGAGTTAAGATTGTTTTTGTCTGAAAATAATGAAAACTAACTGAGAGTGGACAGGGCAAAATGATGCCTGTGTTTCTCTCTTCTACAACAACAACAACAACAACAAAAACAATCTAGAAGTAGCCTCTGCAGTAGTCTCAGTGGTTGTCAGGGCTTTCTACTACTTTCTTGTTTTTTCCATCATGCTTGTTGCTTTTAGTCAAAATATGGTCCCTAAGTTAATAAAGAAAGCAATTATTTTTTCAAAATCACCCAGGCCAATTTGATTTCATGTATGCCTTATTTTCTTTTCTTTTTATGTTTGTGGTATGCCAGAGGTTGATTATCAATTGTCTTCAACTGTGTGCTCTACACAGGGTCTCTTATTGACCTAATAGCTTATCAAATCAGCTAGAGTAGCTGGCCATGGAGCTCCTGGCATCTCTTCATGCAGGAATTACAGGAGCACATCTCCACATATTCCTTTTTTATGTTGGTGCTGGGGATCGGAACTCAGGGCCTGGTACTTGCACTGCTAGCACTTTACTGACATAGTCATCTCCCCAACTCTCCTTTCATTTTTTTTGGGGGGGGGAGACTACAAGAAGAGCTGAGAGGAAGGTACAAATAAGAGTAGGGAGGACCAGGAAGGAGATAGGTTGTCTATCTGTGTGTGATTCTGTTCTTGTTGGAAATGTTGGGATTAGTTGTGGTAAAGTTTTAGGCATAGACGCAGTACCAAATACAGCCTCAAGGGGGAACCAAAGAGAAGGCCACTCAGCTGGGAGATACACATATACTCATTTTCTGACTGTTTCTTTCCCACCATCATTTCTTTTCTGTCCAATATTGTCCACTCTATATTCTTTTCCTGCCTCTCAGAATCAATGACTTCTCTGGGATTCTGCCATTGGCCTCTTATTTTGCTCAAACCTGGAAGAAACTCAGCAAACTGACATTGATAGAACCTTAAACTCCTACCAGAGTTAGCCTCTGTGGTAAACATTAGCTCCCTCTGGGTAAGGTTGTGAGTTACCAGTCTCATGCCCTTGGCAGACAAAGAGGAGAAAGGCAACAGGTGTATCGGGCGATCAGTCCCAGACCAGCCACTGTGAAGCCAGACAGGAGTAGTTCTAGGATAAAAACTGTATTTTAAAGAACTTGAGGAGGGAGCAAGAGGCAGAGCCATGGGAAGGAAGGAAAGGTAAGGGGGGGGGATGACATAATTATATTTTACTTAAAAATATTAATATTAAAAATCTGTCACTGAAGACAATTCTACATATTTTCTGCCTTTCCCTTTAGTGTTCTCGTGAAACTTGTTTTCCAGAAACCTCAGAAGTAAAATAGAAAAAGAGATGTTGCCTATACCATATCAATGAGACCCTGTTTCTTACCTATAACACAAGGAGAAGCCAGTTTGACTAAGCTTGAGATTTTCTTAGGAATGGTGTGATTAGTAAGGAAAATGTATGGCGAGGATACAGAGTGGAAGAGCCAAGATCAAGGGGAATTTCTAGTGCTCTTCTGTCAGGGCATGTATTCTTAGCCACAGCTGCTGGCGATACTGAAGAGAGGGGCAAAGAATTTTTGGAAAAGCTGACAATTAAAGAATTATTTTGCTTGAGGGAGCAGTTTTACACCAGTATTTATCTTGCATATTAGCAAGTACTAAAGGTGGGTACGAGTGTTTACTAGAGAGATGGTAGCGTTGGCTCCCAAAGGATGACAAACACTGGTAGCTATGATGACAAAGCGCAGATGGGGCATTTTGTGAAGATGCTTAAGTACCATCTGTTTGTAAAGTTACCTAGGCTAGAAACTTCTCTTGTGTACTAGTGAGATTTTTCTGTATGATCTAAAGAGGAAGCTAGGCTATATATGTTCTGAATCTTTCTCTTGTCATGAACAGTTTTGCAAGGCTATTAAAGCTTATAGATTCTTTCCCAGAAAATGCTTTTAAATACACTAAATAAAATACATAGGAGAACGGATAAAATAAATTATATTGAAATACAGCTATTAAAATATATTTGTAAAAGCCATGCTTGGGATAGAGTAATAGGGATGCTTTATTAACATACTATGTAACAAGATGGAGCAATGAGTCTAATAAATGTTATAACTTGGAAGTAGTGATGACTCTTAACAGGATTTTATTTTGTGATATCTCTAACAGCTGAAGTGTGATAGGAAAATAACTGGATTTTATTGGTTACAAAGTCACAGGCATTGCTACAGCCTCAAAGCAAACACGAAACTGTAGGTAGAGACTGAAGAAATCGAAAACAAAAAAGGCCCCATTCAAGTTATACAATCCTTGGATTCTACCCATAAACCTTTATGATAGAGAGACAAAAATAGAGCCATACCATGGTGCAATCAAGGAAGATGAAGAAAAGACTAGACATTAATCATGGAGGCAAATCTGTCCTTGGTCCCAAGAAATATCTACCATTTCATAGAGGATCTGACATAAGCAGCTACATTAATGTCACATTTTCTACATTTAAGTTTCAGTGCTTGGATCATGGCAACTTCAGGATGATGTTGATATCTTTTTGTGTATTTGTGGTATTGCTTGCATGCATGTGCAGGACCTGAGATTGGCATAGGTTGTCTTTCCTTCTAAATGAAACTGAAGCTCAATGGCATAGGTAGGTTGGCTGGCCAATGAATTTCAGGGATCGGCGTGTCTCCACTTCCTCCCTCTCCACTCCCAGTGCTGGGGCTACAGTTATCTGTTACCACATCAAGATTTTTACATGTGGTTTTGTACCCTAAACTCAGTTCCTCATGTTTGTACAGCAGATAATTTACTGACTGAGGCATCTCCCCAAGCTCCCAGTGTTGGCAACTTTTTATTGCAATAGACTTTCCTGTCTTGCAGGAAATGACATGGTTTAAAGTCTCATCTGAACCTGTGACACTTAATCACGCTAATTGGCTTCAAGAATTCTTGACTTGATCAATGTCTGGTGACTATTCACAGAATGCCAGGCACTGTAATATTTATTTGTTTCTTACCTCTATGTGCTAAATGCAAATGAAAAGCTAGCATCAAATGTAAAGGGAAAGGTCAAAGGGAAGAATTTGGTTTTGAGTCTTTTGTGTTTCTGAAAATGGTACCTGGTGTCCAATTACCAGTCTATTTTGAATCATTATTCTTATTTTGAGAACCAAGTAAGGAGAACTGGTGGTGATTTTATGGCTGAAGAGCATGACAAACAATATGATGAATAAAATTTCCAACTGAAGAATCACAATCTTTCTGGCTTTAGGCTTAGTTTAACATTATAAAACCATATTTACTAGTAGCCAAATGATTACTAAATGCCTAGCCAACGACCATCAAGGTAGGGACAAGGGCATTCCTTAGTTGTGACGGTTAGGTAGTCTCTCTATGGAGGGGGAAGTTAGACTTGAGAGCTAAATGAGAAGCAGGTTGCTGGGCAATGATCTGGGTAAATGCACCTCAGAAAGAAGGACCGGAAAATAAAGATGCCCTCAATTGGAAGCAAATGATGAAGAAGGCGGTAAAATCAGCATGGAACAGATCAGGAAATAGGACTGGAAGAATAGGTGAACTCAAAGCTCAGAAGATATGGAGTTGTAGTGAGGAGTGAACTATTTAGTCTGGCTGAAGTTGGAATTTACTTCAGAGTTTAATAAAGAAGCAAGCTGCCTCAGCATCAGGGTCTGCCATCTGACCCACTGTTCATGCTGGCTTCTGTGTGAAGAAAGTCTGTAGAGTAGGAAGGGGTAGGGGTAGGCTACTTTGGGTGGGGTGTGGAGACTTAGGACTACAATTGACTTAGTCAGTTTGGATTTCCATAATGAAATACTAAAGCACAGCTGGGTTAAAGAACACAAAATTCCCATAGGTCTGAAGATCATTAATTCAAGAGCAAAGTAATGGCAAGTTCATCTCAAGGTTCTTTGCTACCCTCTCACCTGGCAGAAAGAGGATGAACTCCTGGAGCCTCTTCTCTTTGTCTAACACTGTGATTTCTACTTTCATGAGCACATAAGAATATAATCAATTCCAAAAGTCCCTTTCTTCAAATACTATCACATGGGAATTAAGAAATTTCACATAGGAATTTTGGAGGGAACCATGAACAACCTTTAAACCATGAGAAGGGATATAATTGTGCAGGTAGATGTGTCGTGGCTAGAGCATAGAGATATTTTCCATGCACACCCAATAATATTTTTAAATGAGTTAGATGTAGGGTATGAAAAGAAAAAAAATTAAAGTTTCTTCACAAAAAGGGAAGGGAGATGGTTTTGAGTGAAGGATGGATACTGGAGCATGCTGTGTTCGGCAGGGTAACACTGACCATGGAGAGATGATGAGTGATGTGGACCTGCCTATACCGTTTAATATTTTCCCTGTGTGACCCTTCTCTATCCCACTGTCTTTCTACTGTCAAAATTTCCTTTTAATTTCTTAAGAACTGAATCTCTTCCTTAGAAAGCAGCTCAAGGGTACGAAGAGAGTAGGGTTGGGTACACACAGAACTGATGCTTGAGTCCTGATTCTACTTGTATGATCTTTGAAACCTATTACTCTAAGTAGGGACTGCTTTTTATCTTTGAGATGAAATGGAAATATTTATCTCTGAGATATTGCAAATCAGAGAACACAAGTATAAACGACTATACAGACAGAGATCTTGCGAACTTATCCTCTCAGCAGGTTCACTTCACCTCTTATAGTCCATGTGCAAGCCTACCTTGGTGCCAGACAGTCTAGTTGTTCATTAATGAACTAAATTATGTGGGTTGAGTAGCAACATCTGGTCATTCTCTCTCTCTCTCTCTCTCTCTCTCTCTCTCTCTCTCTCTCTCTCTCTCTCTCTCTCATCTCTCTATGTGTGTGTATGCATGCATGCCTGTGTGCAGGTGGCTAAGTGTGCCTGTGCGCGTGCCAGCACGTGTGTGTGTGTGTGTGTGTGTGTGTGTGTGTGTATGTGTGTGTGAGAGAGAGAGAGAGACAGACAGACAGACAGACAGAGAGAGAGAGAGAGAGAGAGAGAGAGAGAGAGAGAGAGAGAGAATCAGAACATTGGTAACAACCTCTAATTGTTGGTGGGTTATAGTTTTATGATAGTCAAAACAGGTCGACAGAACTTGCATAATAAATGTCCAGGATATGCATATATTCAAGTACAAACAGGTAGATAAATTAATGAATTCACTCTGCATACAAATTTTTAGGTTACATCCGTCAACACTAGTCCCTTTTCTAGACTACTTAAAAACCCTCAATATGTAGGGGAAAGGTATAACACATGTTAAAGATGTCACCACATGGCCATTGATGATACAAATATGAAAAGACTTAAACTAAAATTTTTGACTGTGTAGTGGTAGAGTGTTTGCCTAATGCATACGAAGCCCCTGAGTTCAATTTCCAGAAAGTACCCCCACTACACACATACATGCACACACATGCATACCCAATAATATAGTTTCCAATTTCTAATACTTTGGATATAATTGAAGAGTAGTTGTAATAAATGTAGCAGTTGCCCTATAAATTAGAGGTTATCGTGTCAAACCTACTCAAAAGTCTTATGACAAATTAGAGTTTAAAATAGTGGTAAATAATGGAACAAGTGCAAAAGTTCAGAGTTGTAGATTTGGACGAGGTTGTGCACTGTGTGCGGTGTAGGCCAGGCTGGGTGAGAAAGAGCAGCATTTAAGATGAGCCAACAGCCTGCTTGCGGAATTGGTAAATAAAGGAGAACCACTGTGAAACATTTGTCTTATGCTCCATTTCCTTTATATGATTTCATGGGTTTTTCCCCCACTAAAAGGTAAACTAATGCAGGGGCTGTTAACTCAAAAAATTATTTATCATGGTAGGCCTTATCCTGCCACGCAAATGTCAACTGGAAGCATAAGAAAGAAAATATTTGCTTTGGCTGGCTTGTATTTTGCTTTGGTTTTGACTGAAAACCATTATTAGCATTTATTTCCAACTTTCCTCACTGCCTGGAAATCACTGAGATAAAAACTGGTTTCATTTTCTTGAGGTCATATTAGCTTTGGGCATGAGGGGCTTAGAGACGCTCAGAAAAGGGAGCTAAATGCTACACTCCATACCTGCCCAAGCTTAGTTTTCCAGTGCTCACCTTGGTTAATTACATTAATAATTTTTATAAGGAACCTTTAAAAAAACTAAAAATATTTACTTAGGGGATCATCTCCCTGCATTTTGTGAAATATTCATTGGTTACTATTTAATCAAAATACAGTACAACTATCACACTAGAGAAATAAAGATACCCAACAGCTATAACAACATAATTATGGAATTCATGTGTAAAAACCAATATGAAAGTGTTTTCCAGTTTTCTAAATGACTTTTGAATTCATTTCTGGACAATGATCTATGTTGGAATGAGGTGTGTCTAGAATTGTTTTCTTTTTATTTTAGAAAGTATTTCATTTTTATGTGTGTTAAATGCATGCAGATGTGTGTGTGTGTATACACATATGTGCATACACATGTGAAAGCTAGAGTTAGCTTGCTTGATCAAATTACAATAAACTTAAAGCTTTCTGATTGGTTAGATTGGATGGCCAATGAACTTTGTAGACATGCCTTTCTTAGTTACCTAGTGCCAAGGTTATTCTTTTTTATTGCTGTGGGATTGTCCATAGCCTTGAGTTTAGTTATGGTTAAATGTGTGTTCTCTAATGCTTGTAGGAGCTATTAACTTTGGCACAAAGTTCTAAAAGAATTATTTAATTTGTCTTTTTAATTTTAAATATCTTTTTGATATCATGATATAATTACATTTCTCCCTTCTCTTTGCTTCCAACAAACCCTCCCATATTACCCTACCTAATCCCTTTCAAATTCATGGTCTCCTTTCTCATTGTTTTCTATGCATATCTGCATGTACTTACATAATATTAAATATAACATATTCAGTCTATATAATGTTACTTGTATGTATGTTTTCAGGGCTGACCATTTTGGAGTTGGATAAACATTTGGTATGGTCTTCCCGTGTGGAAGACTACTTCTATTCTCAGCCTGCTGTAGTTGTCTGTATTTCTTTGTGTAGGATTGAGGCTTAGTGGGCTTCCTCTGTCCTTGTTTAGCTCATGATTAGGCAGTCATTTTGGTGAGGCATTATGCATGTAGAATCTGATATTACTAGGAAACACAATCTCACAGCAAACTCTCTGGTCCTTTGACTTTTACCATTCGATTTTCTGCAATGTTTCCTGAGCAATAGGGGCAGGAATGATTTGTATAGATATATCCATTGCAAATGTGATCCACAAGTGCATTTTTATCAGTCGTGGTTTTGTGTAGTGATCTCAATTTGCTGCAAAGAGATGTTTCCTTGGTGACAGGTGAGTATTACACTTATCTGGAGGTATTAGGACTAATGTTTAGATTATTGCTAGAAATTATGCTGGTTTAGTAAAGTAGTGGTTGTAAGTTCTCCAAGACCCACAATTCCACTAGAACTGAGTAGGCAACTAGGTTTCCAGGAACAAGCACAGTCTCTCTCTTATTGAGTAGTTCTTCTGTCCAATTTGAGAGCTGATAGTTATCACCAACATGTGTGACTTTATTGCACCTTTATCATTATGCCATGCTGCTTACCATTATGCTTCACAGTCATTATAGCTATGTAGGACTGTTTGCTTCCCTCCATTGGGAGTTTTTTATGGTTCCTTGTGTTATGATGTGTTGCCATGAAAGCTAGTTTTCAGGGGAAAGGAATTCAGGTGAGTTTTAGCTCAAGGTCCTCTAGAACCTGTTTATGAAATGTATGTTGTTTTCAACGATAGAAACTTACTTTCCACCTCTGTGTGATACCAATAGTAACAGCAATAGACTGCATGTTTTGGAAGTCTCTTCAAGAGTTTCAGCCAATAACTCAAAAGAGGACATCTCTCATCTGCTACTTGGATTTTTTGGTTATCTGGTCTTTGGCTCTTCGGTGGAATATTGTCAGGGAAGAAGAGAAAAGTTTATACACACACACACACACACACACACACACACACACACACACATACATAATACATATTCTGTATCTACACACAGAATTACATATATTATGGGCGTTAAAAAGATAAATCATTAATAGTATAATGTCTTATTATTTTAGACACTCTTCTTTTTATTTTACCCTCTTCTCTATTTAGCCCTCATACCCACACCTTTTCCCATTTTCCCAATCAGGTCACTTGTACCCTGCTATTCCCCCTTTCCTTTCTCCCACTTTCTTCTGTATTACCCACTCCTTAAATGGCATCCACTTTTACCATTTCCCTGATCAGATCACATACTCTGCTATTCACCTCTCTTGTTCCCCAAACCCACTATAATGGTCCAGTTTTACTTTCCTGTTTTCTTTCTTTTTTCTTTTTCCCAGTTACTCCACGGTATGTACTCACATCTGAAGATTTTGAACTAAGAGCAACATTTGGCTTTCTGGGTCTGAATTAAACTCACTGAATAAGATATTCTAATTTTCTCTATTTACTGAAAACTAACTTATTGATTCATTTTTCTTTACTACGGTATAGTATTCCATTGTGTATATGTACACCATTTTCATTATCCATTGGTTGGTTGAAGGTCATTTAAGTTGTTTCCATTTCTTAGCTATATGAATAGAGTAACAATGACCATGGCTAAGCAAGCATCTGTGGACTAGAATGTTGAATCCTTTGGGCACAAAGAGTGCTATGAAGTGGAATTTTTTTGGGTTCTTTGTAAAGTCAGTTGTGTTGTATGGTGTTCTGCTGGGGCAAACATATGAAGGAATATTTCAGTGAAGTGGACACAGGTGAAAGGCTAAGGCAGACTTGTGAAGGAATGCTTTGCTGAAATAGACACAGGAGAAAGGATGTTCTGCTAAAGCATGCACATGAAAGTACATATGATGAGGGGTTCTTTGCTAATTCCACATGTATTGGTCTGCCTTACATTACATAGCTGAACTACATTTGTCATTTGTAGGGATTCCATAAAGGAAAACACACCAAAACCTTCTGGTGGTGTACTGCAGTTTCTTTCCATTTCAGCAGACTCAGGCTGATTGGCAGAGTGATGTAAACTAAGACAGATTCTTATGCTGAGGCATGACCTCTGGAGGACTATGGAGGACAGTGATGGAGGGTGATCTAGGCTTGCCTATAGAGCTAGCTGTGAAAGGCTTGTTTGTCTCAAGTCTTCACTGATCTTCACTTCGCTGAAAGAGGCACAGCCAAGAACCTATCCTGGTTTTTCTATTGGCTCTGGACCCTCCTGCTGACTTGTGCAAAGGCTGAGGCCTGGCTGTCTCTGCTAGGTGGTGCCATCACAGTTGATTCATGTTTGCTATCTGACTCTACTGAACTGTACTGCTGGTGTATCTGTAAAGTGTCTGTGAGTGTATCAAACTGCCACTGCTGACTCTTGTGAACTGAACTGCTGTTTTCTAGACAACACAAATGGGAGTTGCTTCAAAGAACCTTTCTAAATTGGCCCACTTCCCCCTCATCTCCACATCCTTTCTTTTCCACTACTTCTTGTAGGTGGTGGGCTAAAAGGGAGGTTAAAGCCTTTAAGAATCATCAAATCTCCCCAAGAACAAAGGCCTCCCCTCCCGTTGCTGTTTGGCTCTCCTACATATGTATCTGGAGCCATGGATCCCTTTAGGTACACTCGTTGGTTAGTGGTTTAGTCTCTGGGAGAACTGGGTGGTCAGGTCAGCCTATGTTGTTCTTCCTATGGGGTTGCAATCCCCCTTTGCTCCTCCAGTCCTTCTACCAACTCCCACATCTGGTTCCTTGAGTTCAGCTTGATGGTTGGCTTGAAGCATCTGCTTTGCTTTGGTCAGTTGCTGTCCAGACCGCCCCAGGAACTTTCACACTTGGTTCCTGTCTGCCTCAGAGTAGGAGGATGCTGTAGTGGTGGGGCTGGAGAGTGTGGGTGGGTGGGAGAGCACTCTCATATTGGCAAAATGTCAGGGGAAGGCAGATGTGGGTTGGGGGTGGGTGGCAGATGGGGTAACAGGGAAGTTGGATACCATGGGAAGGGGGGCTGTGTGGAGGGGGTAACTGGGAAGCGAGATATCATTTTGAAATGTAAACAAATGGAATGATTAATAGTAATAAAAGAAAAAAAAGATCCATAAAAGATCCATCTTATAAAGTTTGTGTGTCCAATGGAAATGTAAATGAGCTAAATACCTAATAAAAAATGGAAAGAAAAAAAAAATCCATCTTTACAAATAGACTTTGAAAACATTAAAGTTACAGTGTTTCCTTAACTTCATTTTTTTTTTTTTGAGAATCAATTAGCCTTATCTAGCTTTACTTGAATTTCTTGTCATGTGGTACTTTTGCTTGCTTGACTATAGTTACACCAATGGCCTGGATAGAGATGCCTCAACAATTAGAGTTACATCAAGGTAATTTTATATTATCCGTGTCTATTGCAAAGGGTGTTGTATCTTTAATTTCTTTCTTTCTTCTTTTTTTTTGTTTTTTGTTTGTTTTGTTTTGTTTTGTTTTGTTTTGTTTTGTTTTTGTTTTTCAAGACAGAGTTTCTCTGTATAGCCCTGGCTGTCCTGGAACTCACTTTGTAGACCAGGCTGGCCTTGAAATCAGAAATCCCCCTGCCTCTCCCTTCCAAGTGCTGGGATTAAAGACATGTAAAGTCACGCCTGGCTGTATCCTTAGTTTCTTTCTCAGCCCATTTATCATTTGTATAAAGGAAGAGTACTGACTTGTTTGAGTTAATTTTATATTCAGCCACTTTACTGAAGTTGTTTATCAGCTGTGAGAATTCTTTAGTTGAATTATTGAGGTCCCTTATGTATACTATCGTATCATACAAAATTAGCAACACTTTGACTTTTTTTTCCAATTTGTATCCCCTTGATCACCTTTAGTTGTCTTAGTACTCTGACTATAACTTCAAGTTATCTTTATATATATATATAAACACACACATATATAGTTATACATATAGTTATATATTATATATATTTATATATAAAGAGTCATATATATACATATATATATATATATATATATATATATATATATGTATGTATGTATATATATGAGAGAGAGATCAGCCTGTCCCTAATTTTAGTCGAGTTGCTTTAAGTTTTTCTCCATTTAGTTTAATATTGGCTATTGTCTTGTTGTATATTGCTTTTATTATGTTTATGTATGTGCCGTGTATCCCTTGTCTCTTTAAGACATTTAACATGAAGTAGTGTTGGATTTTGTCAAAGGCTTTCCAAGCATCTAATAAGATGATCATGCTATTGTTTTTTCAGTTTGTTTATGTGGTGGACAACATTGATAGATTTTTGTATATTGAAGCATCCCTGGCATCCCTGGCATAAATCATATTTAATCAAGTTGGATGATGTTTTTGATGTGTTGCTGGATTCAATTTGTGAGTATTGTGTTGAGTATTTTTTCCATCAGATTGTGTATTTACTAGAGATTTGTTTGCTGTTGAATTTAAGGTATTTTTTTACATTGTTTTTAGATAAAATACAAGAAATGATTTCAATCTTTTTGAATCGTAAATATGTGGTTTTTGTTTCAATATGTAGTCTATTTTAGAAAAGCTTCCATATGCTGCTGAGTACAATGTATATTTTTTCCCTTTTCATGGAAAATTATTTATATACATGATGTCAATTAATTCTGATTTTAGATATATGTTGTCAATTAACCTGCTGATTAGATTAAATGGGGTATTGAAATTACTTACTCTTAGTGGATTGATGATAATCTGTATCTTTAAATATAGTAGTAGAATTTTATAAAGTTACGTGGCCCAGAATTTGGTGCTTATATGTGTAGGATAGTAATGTTTTCTTAACTGTTCCCTTGATTAGAATGAAGTGTTTATCTTTTATCTCTTCTGATTAGTTTATGTCTTAAATCTATTTCTTTTAGATATTAGAATACTGATATCTACTTGCTTCTTAGTCCTAATTGATTAGAATACTTTTGTCTATTTCTTTACTATAAAGTGGTACCTATCTTTAAAACTGAAATGTGCTTCTTGTATTGCTTTATAAGTGTCTTGTGTTTTTTTTCCTCTTGGTTCTTTGTTTTGCATATATAGTGTATTAACTGTGCTATGTTGTGGGGACTTAATTTTCCATTCTTGTTCATTTGGTATTTTGTGTGCTTCTTGCACTGGTAGGTTTTAGAGAGAATATATTGGCTTGAATTTTGAAATTCTTTTTATATTTGTTTGAGATCTGGACATGTGAGCTTCTTTTGTTAGTTCTGAATTTGTTATGGGCAGAGCAGATTGCGAAAGAAGAGGGAATTTTCAATCAAGTTGGGCCTAGAATTAGAAGTGGCTTGAGTGGAATGAAGTCAGGTGAATATTGGAGACTGGGGTGATACATAGTAAGTGATTCCTGGTTCAAGTCTTGAGAATGGGGGTAGATATGGCTGGATAGAATGGTTGAATATGTCATGGGAGGGTCCTTTGGGTTGGAGATAGTCTGATAGAATGCTTAGAGATCTTCTGAGGTGCATTCAGGGGAGGCCACACTATGCCAGGGCACTGAAGGTAGGATCCACATAGGATCTAGCAGGTTGGCAGAAGGTGGGGATGGAACCTTGGTCATGGACATGGGAAGTTTGAGTGGGTGAGTTATTTGGAAGTTGTTCACAGGGTACTGTATATCCCTAAAATCTTTCTTGTGTTCTGTATGGGGAAAGAATTTTGTATAAAATACCAATGAGAGGGCTATAGGAATTATTTAATTTCAGGAAAAGTATTTCCATCTTGTATTTATGGAAGACCGTTTGCATGCTAAATTAAATGGAATAATATAATTTTGGTTTGTCTTTAAATATATGATTAATTGCAACAGGGGTCAGCAACATTAAGGTTTGAGAGAGACAAAGAATGAATATCAACATAAGAGAAAAGTTAAATTCAAGGAACAGATGACTACTATCCCCTCATAATCCCTAATAAAATACTTGACTGTTTAGTAGTCAAAACATTTTTATTCTGATTAATTTGAGAGATTTAATTAGGTCTTAAACTCCTGGTTCACTTGAAAATTAATCAACAGGCTGAAAGACTTTCTATGATGCATATATATAAATTTATCTTTGAGGCTGGTGCAGATGACAATAAATTTTTCCAACTGCACAGCAATATTTGCTTCATTTTACAGGTTATTGTTAGAGGCATCCATTTTTCATGGGATTAAGAAAGTTTCTCATAATTTTAGCAAAGTCATTTAATTAAAGCATCACTGAGATTGTGGCACTGATATTCTCAGTAGCATCTCTAATCACCAGTGATTTGGCTTCTAGGTGTTTACAATTTGTGATAAATAACTCCTTTCATGTCTAAGGGTATGTGCTTTATTAAAACCATTTTATATTTGTCAGTGAAAGTTTTGGATAAGATAAGCAGATTCAGTAGCTGATATCATCATGTACCTTCTGGCAACCAACATCCTTTATTTAAGGAGATGTTTATGGACAAAACAAAAATGGAGGAACAGAGAAGTTTGAATGGAGACAAGCAAAAACATTTAGGTGGGTTGTTTGCTTAAACAATTATCTGAAAGGACCAGAGCTGATAAACAAACTCTTGTTTGTAAGTAGAATTTACAGGCATTGATTTCCTATCAAAGAAATTAGAGGTGATGCCCAGGGAAGGTCCCTCTGCTTCATGTCTAATTTTTTTTAGGTGATGTACCTTCAATAATTGTTTTTTTTTATTTTTTTCCTTATTTTCTTATCATTGTACTGGGCCCATGTACTTAAGTCTTCTCTTGAATCTTCAAAGTTTGTAATTTATCTGCTGGGCTGGCAAACATCATCATTTTCTTTTTTTTATTTTTAATCACATTTTCTCAGAAAGTAGAAACAGTGATGGCATATGGTTTTGGAATGAAGGTATTCCTCCCTCTACTTCAAATTGTCTCAGCACTACAGATTTTCTTGTAGATAAATTAGGCACTTCTGAAAACAGGATGAGGTCTTTGAGACCTACAGTTTTGCTTAATTATAATACCTTGCATTTGCATAATGTTTTAAAGTATACTGTCTCCTGTAAAGGCATTTACCTCATTATATTTTAATTGTATTGTTTACAAGTCTGTCTCTTGTAATAGAATGTGAGCATTGGAGGGCCAGTAATATATGTATTTCCTATCTGGCAGGCCCAGTGCCTAGCATAATAACTAGTTATTTAATAATTACATGTTGAATAAGGGCTAAATCTTGTCTTATTTTTTCTTACAAAATTATCATGAGTAGATGCATCTTCAATGGAGCATCCCTTAAAAAGCCTGATACATAGGTGGGTATCTGCAAAAATTTTTGAATTAAGTAGATACTCTTGCAATGACAACAGGAGTGATAACAAGATGCTTATAAAGGAAAGAACCATAGACTGAAGACCTTTGCTTCTTAGATGAGAATTCCTTTCTGATTCCTATACTGGTAAATAGCCAAAAAAGCACAGCGTGTAAATCTTTTAGTTTTTGTTTAAATATTCCCTTGAACTACTATACCATATCAGATTATCTTGCCAATATGCAACAATACAGTATAATGGGAATTCAAAACCATCATTCAAAGAACATATTCCTCCCAGAAATTGTAGGCACCATAGACTTACCTCCACTAGTACCTTTTGATTGCAATTGTAGCAGGCTGAAGTGGAATTCATATGTCTAGTTATCAGTTTTTACTGTAAGCCCCAGGAGGTTAGCATCTGCCATGCTTGGCGTGTCTCCCTAGTGCACCTTATGTGCCTAATGTGTTTGGCACATTACCTAGAATATTGTGGGAGTTGTAGTAAATTGCATTAATAGGCCCCATTTTTTGTACACATTCTTTGACAACTGAATCTGAAGTTTATACTATTAGAAAACCAGTGTCTGTGTTTGAAAGGCAGAGCAGAATATCAAAAGGTGCTTGCACATAGAACTTGTTACCTTGTGCCTTAGCTATGGCTATCAGACACCCTTTTTTGTATCAGTTTCAGTAAAAACAAACAAACAAACAAACAAACCATGCATTTATTATAATACTTTATCTTTGCTCTTCCCATCTCCCTAGTCCCTGCTTCTGCTAGTTCCTTTCTCCCCAAGCAGTCTGCTTTCATGTTAAATTCTCTCTCTTATTTTTTGTTCCCTTTCCTTTATCTTTAGGCCTCTTCTTTCATATTGTGCTTTTAATTTTTTTGTCACACATGTGTGAATATGTGTGCACACGCAAACACACACACACATGCATACACAAAGTCTAAATTCCACACATGAGAGAAAACAAATGATAACTATCTATGTTTCTGGTATACTTGCTAGTCCTAAAATGAGAATGAGAGACATAAGAAACAGAGCCAATCTAGGGCAGACTGGACAACCCCCTGTGGGATCAGCAGAGTTGCATAGCTGAGTCTATCTTTAATTATTAATTACTAATTAACTCATTAATATGGACATAGTGGGGTATAATGATTGTCAGTTAAAACTGTGTGATTTCATGTGTTCCATACAGGGCTTTTGTAGCAATACCTGTTTCAAATTCTTAAGATTATTTGTTGAATGTAGGCATACATGATGTTGCATATCAGCTATTCTTAGTTACCTAATTTGCTTCCAGTATTATCTGCTTCCTCAAAAGATGCTGTCAAATGGTAAAGCACAGAAAAAAATAGCCAGATTCATTCATTAGGAGACCCCAATATTAATGTTAGTTCTGATAAACATAACCATCACTGAGGCATAGTGTCATAAAATAGTATGAATTTTGCATCCTGAAAATTTCATAGGCAGGGTGAAGTTGAAAAGAGATAGTAGATTTTCAAAAAGTTGAATGTCACACACTAATATCATTCCCAGGTTTTAACACAATGACTCATATATCTGACCTCATCACAGAGCAAAGTATTTCAGAAAAGAATGATTCTCAGAAACCAGGAGCTTGTGTGTATAAATGCTATTACATTTATTTTTATTTCTGTAGCCTCATAAGCATAATATCTGACGTCAATATTATTTCTTCTCAGTGACTCAAAACGGTGTTTATGAGTTTTTTGCTTTCACTGTGGTTCTTAGTTATGAAATTAGGAAGACACTTCATGACTGCCGATTACCTCCCCAATTTTTCTTGTGATAATCTTTCGCTCTTGTATGATATTTCTTGTAGTGTTCTATATTGCACTGAGACTATGTCATTAGGGGCTGCTGAAACATGAAGGAGCTACATGGTCCTATCTCTTGTCCAAGTATTCTGCCTAAATTGTTCTTTTGTCTGTCAAGTGATCACTTGTTCCTCAGACCTTTCTTTCTTTCTATCTCTCTCTTTCTTTCATATCTGTATATATGAAATATATTTATTAAGTATATGTTTAATTTTTTAAAAAAGATTTATTTATTTATTATTATATGTAAGTACACTGTAGCTGTCTTCAGACACACCAGAAGAGGGAGTCAGATCTTGTTACGGATGGTTGTGAGCCACCATGTGGTTGCTGGGATTTGAACTCTGGACCTTCGGAAGAGCAGTCGGGTGCTCTTACCCACTGAGCCATCTCACCAGCCCCATATGTTTAATTTTTAATATTGTAACTTATTTACAATATCTCTCCCTTCTAATTTCTACGTTCAAACCCTCCCATAAACCTTCCTACTCTCCTAACTCAAAGACTTTTTTTTTTCGATAATTATTGCATGTACACACACACACACACACACACACACACACACACACACACACACACACACCTATATATAGCCAGTTTGGTCTTATAATGCTACCTGCATATTTGTTTGGTGTGTTTTTCCTGGTTAAGGCTAACTATTTTGTTGCAAACTTTCCTCATTGCTTATACTTTTTTTGTGTAGGGTAGAAGACCTTTTTTACTTTTCCTGATAGGCTTTCTTTAACTGTCAATGTCTTGCTGTTTCTAACGCACTACTGCTTTTCATGAACACTATGATTTGAAGGACATCAGAAATTTCTTGTATATCTAATATGATAAAAGTTTTAATTTTTGGAGTATCTATAGAAAAGGCCTTTGAAGTAATTTTGGGGTAATTTTGGCTACAACCAGTACAGGAAGTTCCAAGTTGAACCTGTGTAAATGAGGTTTTCATAAACCAATGACTTTCCATTGACAGCTCTACTCTCTGTACAGTCCCCAGTATTTATCCAGATCACTCCTCTTCATTTAGTCTACCATGATTTCTATTATATTGTATGAGAAATAAAGCTAATATTGCAGCCACCGTCTTTTCATCTTTTTTTTTTTTTTTTTTTTGCCTGTACTAGTTCTGGCTTAAAATGGATTGCATACTTCCATTTTAATCTCATCTCATAAGAATGAAACTCCAGAAGTTTGGATCATTATTGAACCATTTCTGATCTGTGGTTCCTCTAATTCCTTTCATGTCAGCTGTGTAATTAGATGGCGGAGTGAAAAGAAAGCAACTATGGAGGAAGACAGGTCCAGACTCATGACTCATGACTGGGCTTTACCACCAGTTAGCCATTCTACTTTTCCAGATGTGTAATGGAAACTCACATCTATAAAACGAAGATAAATCATAGTTCCAACTTTATTGTTTCATTTAAAAAGTTAAGTGATACACACACACACACACACACACACACATATATATATATATACACACACACTAAGTCATTTGTATGAATTCAACATATCTACTTACTGTTCACCTTATTATCAATAAACATTAAGTAGATATTTGTAAAACAGAATAGTACAAAGAAAAAAAAGAACTAAAACTTACAGTTCCATCAATAGAAAAGCTGTTATTAATACAAATACAGACATATGTATGCATGAATGATTATATGTAGTATGTATGAAAGAATGTACAAATATATCTGTATATTAGTATATACAGCATATATGTAATTCTTATATATTAATAGACATTTGAAATATTGATTTTGTCCCTCTTTTTGTTTTCCCCAGATATGCTTCTGTAGTAAGCTATTAAAATATTTTGAAAGATCTCTTTTTATTATTAGTGTATACTCATGATATAAATTTATCAGTTTCATTTTACCACTTTTATGTATGTATAATATGCTTTTTTTTTAAATTACATCTTCCCATTACCTTCATTTGTTTCTCCTTTCCCCCATAACAGTATCTAACTTTCTTTTCTTTATGTGGATTGTTCATAATCACTGCAACTGAAACTCTTCCCTTGCTGAGAATTTGGTTCAGTTCCAAGACATTTTCTAAGTATGTGCCTCATGGATAACATATCCCTGATTTTTTTTTTTGTTTACCTTAGGTTAAAAAGTCAAAAGTTAAAGTGGTCTAAATTCAGCTTTGTATGCACAAAGGTCAGCTATTTTCCTAGATGGATAGGTAAGAATTATCTGTACAGAATAGTCACATTTTTTTTGATAAGGTACTGTTATCATTCCCTTGGAGATACCCCACAGATTAGGCAGCCAAAAAATCAAATTCAGTTCTCCAAAATGTCAAAGCTTCAGGTGACAAAGAATTCCTTTCAGAGTCATGGTGTGAAGTGCAAAGTTGACTTTTCCCTGGAATTTTGACTAGCATTCACAAGTGAGAACAAAAAGCACCAAGTCCCCAGTGTTTTAAGTTCAGAGAATTACCAGTCCCTAGGAACAGCCTTTAAGGGTTGCCTACTGAGATCAATGTTTCTGTAGGTCACGTGCCAACATTTCTTTCCTATTTGCTTGCCTTACCCTTAAAGTAAAAATATGGCTATTGGGCCTAAAGGCAGTACAGAAGAATTAGAGATTGGAAAATGACAACCTCTCCTTTCTTCTCCCCTCTCTATAGAACATTCAGCTTGTATCTTACCAACAAGACTAAAGTTAGCACAGTTACCACAATTAGAAAATAAGATAATCTTTCATTTATCTACCTGAAGCGCAGAGTGTCAGATGCAGTTGGCACTTTCATTCTTTAGCATGGCAAAATGTTTAGGGGTCTCCTGTGTCCAAGAAAATTTAGAAAGTCTTCATTACCACACTAAAGAGGACTGACAACTTTGTGACAGAGTACCACTATCAAGTCCCCAAGGGGAAGATGCGGAGAAAGAAGGGAAGAGAGGCCAACTGCAACAGGCTCTTCTGTTGTAAGACAATGGGGCCCTCTGAAGAATCTGTGTTCTTTTACTTCAGAGAGCCAATATTTGAATTTGTACCTCATAAGGGGATCCCAGGTCAGGTACATTTAGACAAAAACAATAGAGACACTAATAAAAAAGATAATGACCTCATCATAATTACTAAGCAACTATCAAAAGTAAAATGAGGGGAATGCAAGAAGAAGTTCTTTCTCATCTCTCTCCTCTCAGTGGGGGTGGGGGAATCTGTGAAAAGGGTGTAGGATATGAGATCACATTCCTCTGTTATCTTTGTTTAACTCTCATTCTAGGGTCATCACTAGACACTTAGGCTTAGACAAAGACTCTGAATGAAATGGGAGATTTGAAATTGTGTGTGTGTGTTGCATGCACAAGTACATGTACATACATGGAGGCAAAATGAGGATGTTGGGTTAATTATCATTTCTCTACTAAAGGAAAGAGCTGTATCTTTCCTTTGAGACATTGTCTCTCCAATAAGACTCACATACTCACCTATCTTTATTCTACAAAGCACTGGAGTTATAGAAACATACATTCATACTAACTTTTTCTTTAATGTTGCTAGAAATTTGAATTTGGTCCCACATGCTTGCAGAGAAAGTACTCTTACATGCTGAGCCATCTCCCTAATCCAGAGTTTGGAATTTGAAAATAGGCAATGATTTTTTTTTTACATTGCCTTAGTATTAAAATAACGTTAATGAAATAAAACATCTAATATATAAAATTACATGAAATAATATGCAATGAAATATCAAATGATTCACCTTCTGACTCACAATGTTCATCCAGCATTTTTTACTAAAAATATATTTTTTTCATACAACATATTATGATTATAGTTTTCCCTCCCCCAACCCATTTCAGATCCTCCCCACATCCTCATCTCTGCAAATTTATGCCCCTTTCTTCTTTCTTTCTCAATAGAAAATAGTCATCTAAAAACAATGAAGTAAAACAAGACAAAAAGGAAAACCAAAATAGGATAAAACAAACAAACAAAAAAAAAACCAACCAAACAGGGAGAAAAGGACAGACAAAGCACAAGGAACACATATGGATTCTGAAATACACATATTCACATACAGAGAGAAAACCCATAAAATCAAAATCAGAAACCACATCATATAAGCAAAGATCTACAAGATTAAAAAAAATAATAAAAAAAGCTCAGGCAAAGCATTATGAGATTAAAAGGCAAAACAAAACAAGAAAAACCCTGGAAAAATACCATTGAATTTGTTTTGAGTTGGCCATTTACTGCACGGGGCATGGGGCCTGACCTTAAGCGTGCTTTGGATACCCAGTGAGTCTGTTAGAGAAAACCAATTTGTTCTTTGCACACAGTTATCATTGCATACAGCTACTGGGTTAAGGACAGGGGCTTATTTCTACTTTCCTTCTCAGCACTGGAACTACATCTTGCTTAGCATTGTGAGGGCCCTTTGCATGCTGAAAATGTCTTTGTGAGTTCAAAAGTGCATCAGTTCTTGTGCACGGAAGCCATTGTTTTCTTAGAGTCTTCTATTCCTTTTGGCTCTTAGAGTCTTTCTCTGTCCTCTTCTCCAGAGTTCCCTGAGCTCTGAAGGGAGTGAATTGATGAGTTCATCACATTTAGAACTAAGTGTTCCAAGATCTCTCACTCTCTGCATATTTTTCAGCTGCGGGTCTCGATGCTTATTCCCATATACTTCAGGAACAAGCTTCCTTGATGAGTGGTCAATGCACTGATCAACTGCTGGATGGATCCTCCCTGACAACAAGTGGGCTAGGCACTGATTTATAAGTGTAGCAGAATATCATTAGGAATCATTTTCATTGACTTCTTTTTGCCACCTGTGTTTGGTTCTATCATGGGTCTCTGGCCTGTACTGCCTCTAATTCATGGCCTTCTAAGGTGTGGACTCCTCGTGGCATGGGCTGCAACTTGGACCAGTCATTGGTTGGCCACTCTCACAAGTCCTGCACTTGAGCACATTTTGCAGGCAGTGAGATTAATTAGCACTGTGAATAGCTAAACAGCTTCTCTTTATGGCTAGTGACAGAGGTCACTGTAGAACCTGGCCCAACATTGTATGACTGATTAATTATGAGTTCAGGCCTTAGGGGCTACTAGAATCACACTCTATTCAATCCTTTTGTCCTAAGAAAGATTCAGAATTGTGGTATTCCCTTACCATCAGGAGAGGAAATGAGGTAGAAGAAGCCTTGTTTAAGAAGCAAGTCTCTAACAATTAACCTTACAAAACTTGAAGGGAATTCATCTGTGTTGAAAGAATTTCTTCCTGACCTCCTCCATAATAAGACAAACATAAATAGAGAATTTTTTAGATTAGTGTAAACATTACTACCAGAGTTTAGATCCCTAGAATTCACTGGCATGAAAGCTTTCTATAATCCAGCCTAGGGAGTCAGATACAAGGAATGCCTAGGGCAAGCTGGTTTGCCAGATTTGCTGGAATCTATAAACTCCAGGTGCAGTAAGAGAGTCTGCCTCAATAAACAATATGGACAGCTATTGAGAAAAATACCTGATGTCAACTTCTGACTTCCACGTGCATATCTACTGTGGTGGTTTGAATAAGAATACTTCCCACCCTGTGAACTCATATATTTGCTTGCTTGGTCCATAGTTACATTGGGGAAGGGACTAGGGGTGTGGCCTTGTTGGAGATCTGTCACTGGGAGGTTTTGATGTTGCAAAAGCCTACTCCAGGCCCTGTATATCTCTCCTCCCTCTCTCCTTCTCCTCCCTCTGTCTCTCTTTCTCCTCTCCCCTCCCCTCCCCTCCCCTCCCCTCCCCTCCCCTCCCCTCCCCTCCCCTCCCCTCTCCTTTCCCCCCTTTCCCTTTCCACTCTCTTTCCCTCTCTCTCTGCTGCCCCTGCATCAGGATGTAAAGATCTCAACAACCACACTAGCACTATGCTCATTTTCTTCCCATGATAATGTGAATTTGTCTTCTGAAATTGTAAGTAAGCTCCCAAATCAATGCTCCCTGTTATATGAAAAAATAAATTTTAGGTTCGAGAATTGTTGTAATTTGAAATATAGGAATCTTAAAATCAAATTATTAAGTAATGACATGTGTATTTATATATTTGTGTATAGACATCTTGTTTATCATTATTTAAACTACTACTTTAATATCCACTCTAGATTTCACATATGGCATCACAGAATTTTCATCAATTAAAAAATATCCATTGATTAAAATCAGTATTACGTGAGAGAAAGCCCCAAGAGTAAATTGCAAATGAAATTAGAAAAAAAAAAAAACAATGTTTTTAATGAAATGCCATAAACGGAGATAGTGTAAAATCTTTTCCTATTGATTCTTTAGTTCTGATTGGCATTTTGCTTTGCTTTACTGTTCTGTTAGTGATTTATTTGAAGCTAAAGGCAGATGCCTGGATGATTTGTGAAGCCTACCTAGTGCTGCAGTGATAGGGATCAATGGTTTGCTCTGAGAAGTAGTAAAATGCATCATCTCTATTGAACAAACAATATTTCTAAAAATAATTCGTGTGGTATAGAAGTAAAACTTACGGTTGGGAGAGAAACATTAGAAAGTTAATCCATCTGCCTCATGGCACGATTGGCATTTCTCTCCATCAAATTTTCTCTGTCAGCCCTGTTGAAAGGAAACAGGTGCTTCCAATGAGGTTCATTTCTAAAGAGTTTTCTTTGGAGAAGGAGGAAGAATTCTGCTTGACACACTGCATTTTTCTATATCATTCCTTTTCAAAATAAACTTGAGAACAAGAGAGTGTAAGGCCCAAATGAACAGAAATCCAGACTCAGATATAACTATATCAAATGATCAGCTTTGAAATCATTCTTACATGTAGCAGTGTAGAAAATTAGCAGGCGGTATTTATGAATTTTGTAATATATATGTATATACACTTGTATATATGTATGTAATAGCAATTGATGAAAAAAGAGGCAGGGATTTGAATGAGAGCAAGGAGCAGTATATGGGAGGGAGCATTTGGAAAGAGGAAAAGGAAGATAGAAATAATGGAGTTATGTTATAAACTCAAAGAATAAAAGAGGCATTTTAAAAAATGCTATGAGCAAAAGAATTACTTTATTTTCAATTATTTGTTTACTTTTCTCTACTTTAAAAAATAATCATCTGTAAGTCATCAGGATGACACAGTAGATAAAGGTGATTACTCCCAAGCCTGAGATAAATCTTGGGGACCCATGTGATAAAAGGAGAACCATCCACACCCACACAAATAAATTAAAAATAAATGTGACTAAATCTAAATTTTCCTAATAAAGATCTCATTTAAAAATAATTGTATAGTTAGGTCAAAATGTTGGGAAAGCAAGTGAGAAGACATCAGAAAACAAATACATTATCTAGAGAGAACTATCTTGTCTATATTTTTGAAACATTTTTAATGATTTTCCATTATATAAAATATTTTCTAGCTGTGTATTTCAAACCTGAGGATGATGCTACTACATAAGCAAATGGAAATATTCAAAGTGAAAAATGAAACAAAGAAATTTTAAAAATTCTTATGGAAATTTGATTTTTTTTAAACATGGAAATTTAAATTTTGCTAGTTACAGTTAATGATTTTATTATGTCAGAATTGCATAATTATTCTGTTAGTAAGATGTAATAATGCACCCAAACTCTGGCATATTATTAGTGTATGGGTAGTCAAGGGCATCCATATTTGTAAAAGAATCATCACTGTAGATTGCTTTGGTAATACAGCCATTTTTACTATGTTAATCCTACAAATTGATGAGCAAGGGAGACCTATCCATTTTCTTAATTCTTCTTTGATTTCTTTCTTGAGAGACTTGAAATTCTTGTCACACAGATCTTTCACTTGTTTGGTTAGAGTTACTCCAAGGTATTTTATATTATTGTGACTATTGTGAAGAATGTTTTCCTATTTTCTTTCTCAGCCTGTTTATCATTTGTATAAAGGAAGTCTACTGATTTATTTGAGTCAATTTTATATCTGGCCTCTTTGGTGAAGTTGTTTATCAAATGTAGAAGTTCTCTGGTAGAATCTTGGGGGTCAGTTATTTATACTATCATATCATCTGCAAATAGTGATATCTTGACTTCTGTGCCAATTTGCATCCCCTTGATCTCTTTTTGTTGTCCAATTGCTCTAGCTAGAACTTTGACTACTATATTGAATAGATACGGGAAGAATGGATATCCTTGTATTATCCCTCATTTTAGTGGGATTGCTTCAAGTATCTCTCCATTTAATTTGATATTGACTGTTGATTTGCTGAATATGTGACACAGAAATGTTCCTGTCTAAAAGAACTGCAGGGACAAAAATGAAGAAGAGACTGAAGGAAAGGAGGTCCAGTGACAGGCCCAATTGGCATCCAGCTTAAGGGGAGGCTCCAAGGTCTGACACTATTACTGATGTTATGGGATGCTTACAGATAGGAGCCTAGCATGGCTGCCCTCTGAGAGGACCAACAAGCAGCTGAAAGAGTCAGATCCAGATACTTACACTCAACCAATGGACAGAAGCCATGTGAAGACCAGCAGTCTCAACTAACCTGGACCCCCAGATCTCTCAAATACTGAGCCACCAACCAGGCAGTATACACTCGCTGATATGAAGCTGCTTACACAAATACAGCAGAGAACTGCCTGGTCTGGACTCAGTCAGAGAAGTTACACTTAACCCTTGAGAGACTTGAGGCTCCAGAGAGTGAGGGGGCATGGTGGGGTTGGGGGGAGAGACATCTTCTTGGAGATGGGGGAGGAGGAATGGGATAAGGAACAGTTGAAGGGTAGACCAGGAGAGGCATATGACTGGACTGTAATACAAATATTAAAGATGATTTAAAAAAAACACAGAACCTAAATTTGCACATCACATCACACATTAACAGTGGCAGACTTCAACACCCCACTCTCATGAGTGGACAGGTCTTCAAGATAGAAACTAAACAGAGAAATAATGGAGCTAACAGATGTTATTACTCAAATGGACCTAATAGATATCTACAGGACATTTTACCCAAACAGAAAAGAATAAAGCTTTTCTCATCACCTTAGACCTTTCTTCAAAATTGGCCACATATTCAGTCATAAAGCAAGTCTCAACAAATACAAGAAAATAGAAATATTTTCTATTATTATTTGTATCCTCTCAGACTATCAGATATTAAAGCTGGATTTCAACAACAGAATCAAGCAAAGGCCTACAAACTCATGAAAACTGAACAGCTCTCTCCTGATTGACTACTGAGAATTAAACAACTCTCTCCTGATTGACTACTGGGACAAGTCAGAAATAAAAAGAAATTAAAGACTAGAATTAAACGAAAATGAAATCACAGCATACCCAAATTTTTAGAACATAATGAAGGCAGCTAGTGGGAAAGTTCATAGCCCCAAGTGCCTTCATAAAGAAATTGGGAAGATTTCATGCTACCAATTTAACAGCACATATCAAAGCTCTAGATCAAAAAGAAGAAAACACATCTAAAAGGAGTAGATAGCAGGAAATGATCAAACTGAGAGCTGAAATCAGTAAAATAGAACAAGAGTACAATACAAAGAATGAAGAAAACAAAGAGAGTTGGTCATTGAGAAAATCCACAAGATAGAAAAGCACTTATTCAAACTAATTTAAAAAACACAGAGAGAATATTTAAATTAACAAAATGAGAGTTGAGGAGAGGAACATAACAATAGACACTGAGGAAATTCAAAGAATTGTTAGGTCATGCTTCAAAAACCTATACTCCACAAATTTGGAAAAATCCAAAAGCAATAGAAAATTTTGATAGATACCACCTATGAAAGTTAGGTCAAGATCAAATAAATAATTTAAATAGACCTAAAACACTAAGGAAATAAAAAGAGTCATTAAAATTAAGATTCTACAAAAGGCCCAGGACCAGATGGTTTTAATACAGAATTCTATCAAACTTTCAAAGAAGAGCTAATTTCATTACTCCTCAAATTAGTCTACAAAATAGAAACAGAAGAAATAATGCCAATTTCATTTGATGAGGCCAAAGTCATCCTTACAATCAACCCACACAAAGACTCAACAAAGAGCATTTTAGAGCAGTTTCTTTTATGAATATTGATGAAAAAACTCAATAAAATACTCACAAGTGGAATCCAAGAACACATCAAAGATATCATTCACCATAATCAAGTGAGCTTCATCCCAGAGATGCAGGGATGGTTCAACATATAAAAATCTGTTAATGTAATCCATGATATAAATAAACTGAAAGAAAAATAAACTCATCATCATCTCATTAGATGCTGAAAAAGCCATTGACAAAATCCAACAGCCTTTATAATAAAAGTCTTTGAGAGATCAGGGATACAAGAAACATACTTTAGCATAATAAAGGAAATATACAACAAGCCAAAAGCCAACATCAAAGTAGATGGACAGAAACTCAAAGCAATTGCACTAAAATCAGGAATAAGAGAAGCCTGCCCACTCTCTCCATATCTGTTCAGGATAGTACTTAAAGAGCATTAAGGCAACTAAAGGAAATCAAAGGGTTACAAATTGGAAAGGAAGAAGTCAAACTACAGCTAATTGTGGATGATATAATAATATACACAAGCAACTCCAACAATTCAAAGGACTTCTACAGCTGAGAAACACCTTTAACAAAGTGACTGTGTACAAAATTAACTAAAAAAAAAAATTAGCCCTCCTTTATACAAATGACAAAATGGCTGATAAAGAAATCAGGGAAACAAACCTTCTACTAATAATATAAAATATGTTGGGATTTTTAACTCTATCCAAAATACGAAAATTACTTCAAGTCTTTGAAGAATTTGAAGAGGACGCGACACTATGGAAAGATCTCCCATGTTTATGGATAGGTAGAACTAATACAATAAAAATGACCACCAAACCAAAATTCATCAAAATTCAAACACAATTCTTTTCAGACCTTGAAAGAGTAATACTCTACTCAATATGGAAAGATAAAAAATCCAGGATATTTAAAACAATCCCGCACAATAAGAAAAATTTTGGAGGTATCACCATTCTTGATTTTGAGTTGTATTACAGAGTAATAGTAACAAAAATTTCATGTTTTTGAAATAAAAGCAGACAAGTTCATCAATGGAGTCAAATTGAAGACAAAGGCATAAATCTATGGACACCCGATTTTTCATCAAAAAGCCAGAAATATACAATGGAAAAAAGATATGATCTTCAACAAATGGTGTTGGTATAACTGGATGTTGGCATTTAAAGGAATGAAAATAGATCCATATCTACCAACCTACACAAAACTCAAGTCCAAGTGGATCAAACACTTCAACATAAAACCAGTCACACTGAACCTGTTAGAAGAGAAAGTGGGAAATAGCCTTGAACACATTGGCATAGGAGATAGCTTCCTGGACAGAACAGCAATAGCTCAGGTACTTAGATCGACCTTGAATAAATGGGACTTCATGAAACTGAAAAGCTTCTGTAAGGCAAAGGAAAACATCAAAGGGGCAAAACGCCAGCCTACAGAATGGGCAAAGATCTCTAACAACTCCATATCTGACAGAATGCCAATATTCAAAATACACAAAGAACTCAAGAAATTAACATTAGCAAGTCAAATAACCCGATTAAAAATAAGGTAGAAATTTAGAGAATTCTCAACAGAAGACTCTCAAAAGACTCAGAAACACTTTAAGAAATGTTCAACATTGTTAGCCATCAGGGAAATGCAAATCAAAACGAATCTGAGATTTCTTCTTACAGCTGTCAGAATGGCTAAGGTAAAAAATAAGAGTGACAGCTCATGCTGGCAAGGGTTGGAACAAGGGGAAAACTGCTCCATTACTGGTTGGAGTGCAAACTTGCACAGCCACTTTAGAAGTCAATATGGTGATTTCTCAGAAACTTGGCAATTGATCTGCCTCAAGACTCAGCTATCCACTCCTGGACATATACCCAAAGGATGTCTCATCCTACCATAAGGGCACTTGCTCAGCTATGTTTATAGCGGCTTTATTTGTAGCAGCCAGAAACTGGAAAAAAAATACCTAGAAGTTCTTCAACCAAATGGATAAAAACTTGGTACATTTACACAATGAAGTATTACTCAGCTGTTGGCAGGCAAATGGATGGAACTAGAGGAAAAAAAATACATCCTGAGTGAGTTAATCCAGACCCAGCATGACAAACATGATATGTTCTAACTTACAAGCGAATATTAGCTGTAAAGTAAAGAATATCCATGCTACAATCCACAGACTCAGAGAAGTTAAGTGACAAGAAGTGCTCAAGATGTTGGGGTGTGTACTTGAGTCTTCTTGGGAAGGGAAAAGAAAATAGATTCACTGTATGGACTAGGGGTAGATGTGGATTGGTACCAGGAGAGCTCAAGTGGGAGACAGCTTGAGGCAGCAGGTACTGGCAAAGGTCACTGGAACTAGAGGACATTTTCAGGGAAATGTAGAAACCTAGTGCAATTAAAACACCCAAGAATCTACAAGGGTGTTTTCATCAAAGAAGCCTAATACTAAGGGATTTGGGTTTATACAAGGCATCTTCTGTAACTAGTGTGGATGGACTGGGATACCAACACCAAAATAAATTTTTCCTGCCTGCAAGATCTGCTGGGGTAAAGGCAGCACAGAACTTGTGGGAGTGGCCACCTAATGACTAGTTCAACTTGGGACCCATGCTATGAGACCTGGGAGCCTGTGCATGACAATGCCTGGAGGGCCAGAAACCAGAGGCTGGGCAGCCAAGAGGCGGAGGATAAAAGCAAATACAATTGACAAAAAAAAAAAAAAAAATCAATGATCAATGATATTCTACTATACTTGCAGACCAGAGTCCAGCATAATTGCAATTTGAGAGATTTCATCCAGCAACTTCTAAGAGCAGATGCAGAGATCCTCAGTCAAACATTAGGCTGAGTTCAGGGAAACCCAAAGAAAAGGGGAAGGAAGAATTGTAGAAATCGACAGGTTAAGGACACTACAAGAACTTGCCCCACAGTCAACTAAATAGGATTCATAGGGACTCACTGAGATTGGAGTGACAATCAAGATGCTGTATGGGGTCTGAACTAGGTCCTCTACAGATATGTACAGGTTGATGTTTTCTGGAGACTCCTAATAATGATAATGGGGACTGTCTCTGACTCTTGCTTGCTTTTTGTACACCTTTCCTCTTACTGGGTGACATTAATACGTTTTCATATGAAGAAATTGCCTAGTTTCATTGTTACTGGATATTTTTGTGTTTGGTTGACATCCCTGGGAGGTCTGACTTTTTCTTAAGGGAAATGAAGGAGTAGATTTGGGGGAGACTGGAGGGGATGAGGTGGGGCTTTGAGGAGAGGAGGGAAAGGAAATGGCAGTTAGCATGTAATATATGTGAAAGAATAAATAAAGAGAAAAATAATGTATAACATTGTATTATATATAATATTTCATAATATATAATGTATATATATATGTATATACTATAACTCCTAAGTTAAATGAAAGTTAAATGACTCATTATGAACAGCAGAATTAATTTAAGAGGGAGTCTGGTACTTCCTTTCACTTTAGATAACCCTTGATTAAAACCTAAGAAGGGCTTTGGGAGCATATTGAGTTGTTTCTGTTTTTGAAAAATATTTTGGTGTCTTCATGCTGAGCACTTTCCCCAAGTCAGCCTGTTAAAATATTTCTCTCATGTTCTAGTTACTCATTTCCAGTACTTGAAAAGCAAATACAGTATGTTTATGTCATCTCAGAATCTGCCAGCTTTTATCTAGTCTGCTACTGATGTTAAAACTACATCATTTGTAACAACCCTGTCTTAGTTAGGGTTTTACTGCTGTGAAGAGACTCTATATAGGCAACTCTTATAAAGGACATTGAATTGTGGCTGGCTTACAAGTTCATAGGTTCAGTCCATTATCATCAAGGCGGGAAGCATGGTAGCATCCAAGCAGACATGGTGTTGGAGAAAGAGCTGAGAATTCTACATCTTGATTCAACTGCAGCCATGAGACCACTGTCTCACAGGCAGCTAGGAGGATGGCCTCATTCACCACCCCCACAGTGACATACTTCCTCCTACAAGGCCACACTTCTTCATGGTATCACTCCCTGGGACAAGCATATTCAATCCACCACAAACCCAAAAAGGTTAAAATTGCAGTAAGTCAAATAATTTTTTCTTTGAAAATTTAGCATCATTTTATTATCATGTAGTTTTTTTTTTTTTTTACTCTTGTGTATCACTCAGTGTAGGATAAGCACCATAACAACAATCCCTAGTATATCAAGGGCTTGGGAAAAAAATGAAGATTTCCTTATCACTCATGCCATGATTGAACTACACAATATAGGTAATTCTACTCCACTGAGTCAAATATATTAATCCTTTGATCACATGGTTCTGATATTTCTACACATTAATTTCTTTACTTATAATTCATAATATGACACTTTCTAGGTATAACTATATGACCAGAAGTAAAAGAAAATGATACTTTAAATTTAGTTATCTCTATAATATCATCCCCATTTCTAAACTGAAATAATCTTTCATCATATCTTCAAATGTCACTATCAAAGTCAGGAATTTTTTTAAATAAATAGGTATATATCTATGCACCTGGTATATTCCTATGCACCTCAAATTGGATTTAGGAAGACTGAGGCTTGCTAGACTCAAGAGGTCTTAATCACATCATATCATATGGCATAATACAGGACAGTGATTTATTGCTTGGAGTTTCATCCTCTTTAAACATCTCAAAAGTCAATCCATGGATTCATATGTGTAAGCATATTTTCTAAATTAGCTACTGAGCCAGTGCAAGTAGTGTTACCCAAGGGCACCATACCATTCTTTGCTAATGATGTGCTTCTAAGAACTGAGTTGTGTTTCTTGGACCCTGCTTGAGAGATTTTAAATCAACCTTAGGGATGTTCAAAGAATGACTAGGATAATGAATGGACTTTAAGCCATATCATTCTCTCAAGAGTACTGAAAGCCTATCTGTGCTATTCACTGTGGTGCTAAAGAGATATAACAAGGGAAACAAGACTTCTGCTTTCATAGAATGTCAGTGGTGATAATTAACCAGGAATCAAAGGTTTATGCATGTTAAAGTTAACTATTTACAAAAAAATATAGAGTTACATGGTAGGAAGTATTTACTATTACCCATACTTCGTTATATGGAATCATAGAGGTCTTTCTCAGGAACCAAGGTATTTTAATGGACAGCAGGATGTTATGAAAGATGCAGTAGTTATGTCAGAAGAAACATTCTCAAAAAAAAAAGTTCCTAAGGTGGGAATGATGTTGTATATAGGTATCATCAAGAGCCATGTACAGCAGTTTACACCACACTTTGGAGATTAAGATAGGAATATCAGAAGTTCAAAGCTAGTCTGAACTCTATAGTGTGACCCTCCTATGAAAACAGCAAAAAGATTTGGATAACACTCAATGGTAGAGTACTTAATAGATTAGCTTTTATGGGGTACTGGGTTTGATAATAAATTACTTTAAAACAAAACACACAAAAAATTTACCTAGACCATCCCTCTAGCAAAACAAAATGGTCAGTAAGTAACACAAAGGTAGTTGTGGCATGAACAAAAGAAGGGGGGTATTGAAGAGTAGTGTCCACTTCATTGTGTTTGATTTTTATTTAATTATGATGAGAAACTGCTAGGGAGAATATATTCACTAGAGATATTGAGTATGGAACTGACATGGCAATATATGTATGATTTAGAGTAGGATTTTGCTGACTGTGTGGTAAATAGACAAAGCAGGAATTGGGTGGCATAATGATATGTGATGGGAGCATGATGATCTTGATATGGTGGCTCCTTCCCATGAAATTTTAATTGCATGCTCCCCAGAAAACATGGATTGTACAGTGACAATACTGATTTTGTGGGTATTTAATGTTTGTTTCATTAAAATAGAATGCTTTAGAGGCTTGGGATATCTGTGTTTGCTTACCATGCATAAAGCCTCAGGCTACAGTCCCATTAACACATAAACTAGATAAGTTGGTGCAAAGCTCTAATTCTACTTGTGAGGTGGAGGCAAGAATACCAGAAATTCATGATTATTCTTGGTTAAATGGTAAGCTTAAGGCCAGCCGAAGATGTGCGAGATCCTTAGATGTGCGAGATCCTTTCTCTAAAAAATAATGCTTCCCTTTCTTGCCTGAAAACACCCTTCTACTTCCCACTCTTTCTTTTCTGAGGAATGTTTCTAATGGCCTTTCCTCTTCCTTAGTAAGACAGAAATCAGTTAAGCCAAGGTAGTCTTACAAGAAGTTCCATTTTGGGTAAGTGACAGGCTAGATAAACTCCATGGTCATTTAGAGATAATCAATTAGATGTAAATGAAATATGTTGGGGAATATCTATAAGAAGGATTTTTAAAGGGAGAGGCCCTTTAACACAGGTGTAATTTATCAGACAAGCTTTGGGGCCTGCAGCTAATTGGAAGATGGAGCCCTTGACTTCAGGACGGTGGACTAGAAAGTTCAAAGGACCCCATAGTTTTTGATGACAATAAGGAAACATCCTACATCTCTAGATGGCCCACTCATGCAAGTGAAAATTAAATTTCTTTAACAATTATTTATTATTGTGTATATAGTATTGGTGAGGGTGCATGTATGGAGGCAAGAAAATAACTTTGTGAAATTTGTTCTCTCCTTTCATCTTTACATAGGTTCTAGGGATTGACTTGAGGATGTCAGGCTTTCATGGAAGGCACTTTATCCACTATGTCATTTTGCCCATCCCAAACTGCAACAATTCGATTTCTATCATGTGTGTCTAGGAGTGGGTACGTGTGTGTGTGTGTGTGTGTGTGTGTATGTGTGTGTGTGTGTGTGTGTATGTGTGTGTGTCTGTGTGTCTGTGTGTCTGTGTGTGTGTGTGTGTGTGTATGTGTGTGTGAACCTTCATGCATGTGCATCTGGAGGTCGAAGTATAACTTCTGATATGGTTTCTTAAATACTGTCCATCAAAATTCCAACTTAATTCTTCACAGAGTTAGAAAGGGCAATTTGCAAATTTATCTGGAATAACAACAGCAACAAAAAAAACCTAGGGTAACAAAAACTATTCTCAACAATAAAAGAACCTCTGTTGGAATCACCATCCCTGACCTCAAGCTGCATTACAGAGCAATTGTGATAAAAACTGCATGGTACTGGTACAGCAACAAACAGGTAGATCAATGGAATAGAATTTTTTTTCCTGTCACTCTGGCCCCACTCGCTCCAGCCCCGGCTCACTCTGGCTCAAAGATTTATTTATTTATCATATGTAAGTACACTGTACCTGTCTTCAGACACACCAGAAGATGACATCAGATCTCATTACAGGTGGTTGTAAGCCATCATGTGGTTGCTGGGATTTAAACTCAGGACCTTCGGAAGAGCAGTCAGTGATCTTAACCACTGAGCAATCTTTCCAGCCCCCACCATTTAATTTTTAAAAAGTTTCTTTATTTCATCTACCTTCCATTCTCCCTCCAGCTCTTCCAAGGTCCCTTTAACCTCTCCCATATCCTTCCATTTGGGGCATTGAGCTATACACAGACAGTCTTGTTTCCAGTTGAGCTGAGGTGGAACCCTGGAGTGGTGATAATTCACCTACATGGCACGGTAGGCATTCCCTCATGGTCCTGGAACTCTGGCGCCTGTTGAAGTTACTGCCTCCTCAGCCTCCACAAGAGAAGCATGGTTAGTAGTCATGTAGGCAATGTCCCAAGCTTCTAATCTTCAGGCTAGACTCCTCCCCAGTTACCTAGCAACAGTAAATATAGCAACATACCATAAGAAGGGCTGCTTGGCCCCGCTTTGCTCTCTTGCTCTCTTATTCTTCTTACTCCTCTTACTCTCCTCTCCTCTCTCACTCTTTCTAACCTCTTACTCTCTCTTTCTTACTCTCTAGCCTTTCCTTTTTCTTTCTCTTTCCACCTTCTCTCCTCCTGGCCATGGCTGGTCTGCCTCTCTTTTCTACCTTCTTTCTCTTTCCCCCTGACTTTCTATAATAAAGCTCTAAAACCATAGACTGTCTCGGTTCATCAAGGCCCGCTGTGCTTACTCTCATCTGCGTGGGAACCTCTCTCCCTCAGCCCTATCTCCCATAACCATGGGGCTACGGGATGTCACCTTGGGGTCCCCAGTTGGGGGCTGCCCCTTGTCCATCCCCATTGAGTGGGGTTAGTGACTTAGATGCCCTCCTGGGGCAGAGTGAAAGTATCTGGCAGCCCTCCCTTCCCAGAGCATAGGAGAAACGCTGGTGGCCAGACATGGGCTATCCTCCCTCCTCCCACTCTTTCCCCAGCCCCCTTTTAGTTTCCACACTTCCCCACTCTCAAGCTAATATCCTATTTTTCTTTGAATATATTTGAAGAAAGCTGTATCTGATTTTGTTCTTTACATGTATATGGTTTCAAGGATGACAAATCTGTACTGGACAACAAATAAGAAAGCTCATGACGATAGTGGTTAATTCTCCCAAAAATAATTATTTGGCTGTAGTTGTTTTGTCTCAGAGTGTGACACTCAGGAGTTATCCCTATTCTACATTAATATATCCATTGATAACGTCATTGTTCTGGCCTTGTTTATGTAGCCATTGCTAGGAAAGACTTTCAGAAGCAAGTTTCCTCGTGTTTTCTCTCATATAGTCTTTCTGTTTTCTCTCCTGTGATGTTCCTTGAGCCATAGATACAGGAGCTCTGATGTGGATGCATATGTTGGAGCTGGGCTCCCCAAAGTCTGTTTATTTCTGCATTGTGCCTAGTGTGATTTTTTTGTGATGATCCCCAATTGCTACCAAACAGGCTTCTTTTATGAAAATGGTAACAGTAATTATCTGTATTTATAAGGATAAGACCTAGAGTGTAGTTAGGAATTATGATGTTCTAGCAAAGTGGCAGTAGTAGATTTTTGGCTTTGGTACATGATCTCACTAATCCTGGAAAGCTGTGTAGGTTTCCAATACTAGACATGATTTTCTGCCTACTAGGTCCATAAATTACATTTTTTTAGGTTCAAAAATTCCATAATTTAATTTTTATTTACAGTTAAATAATATCTCAGGCCAGGCGTGGTGGCACACGTCTTTAATCCCAGCACTTGGGAGGCAGAGGCAGGCGAATTTCTGAGTTCGAGGCCAGCCTGCTCTACAGAGTGAGTTCCAGGAAAGCCAGGGCTATACAGAGAAACCCTGTCTCAAAAAAAAAAACCAAAAAAAAAAGTATCTCAGTATGCATATATACACATTTTTATTACTTAACCATTTGTTAAAGAACAATAAAGCTGTTTTCATTACTCAGTTATTGCCAATTTAAAGACTCTGAGCACTGATCAGCAAGTATCCTTGTAATAGGATGTGAATCCTTGTAGAATGTGCCAAGGAATCATATAGTTGGGTCATATGATAGGTTGATTTTTATTTTTGAAGATTTTCCATATTTCTTTCCAGAGTAGCTGCACCAATTTGATAATGAGGGTTTCCCTTTTCCCACAATGTTATTAAAATTTTTCATATGTGAATACTGTATTTATATCACTTTCCATTCCTCTTTCTGCTCTTCCCACCTATCCTCATGTCCACCTACTTCTGAAATTAATGATATGTCTGTCTTTGAGTAGTATCCCCCTCCTCTCTCTCTCTCTCTCTCTCTCTCTCTCTCTCTCTCTCTCTCTCCCTCCCTCTCCCTCTCCCTCCCTCTCCCTCTCCCCCCCTCTCTCTCTCACACACACACACGTACACACATACACTCACATGCACATGCTCAGACACATTAAAAACACCTATGTAATTTATTCAGTTCTGCTCATATGTATATTGTATTTAGAGATAGTGACTTAGGTTTTGATAATTTAACAGGGTGTTATCTCTGGAGAAAATTGATTCATCCTTGAACCACAGAAATTGATTGCATATAGCTCTTCATTTAAGAATTGGGCCTTGTCAAACTTCCCTCATTCAAATTGGTATATCAGCTGTTGTCATTAGATAGGTCTTTTTTTAGGAAACCAAATTATGAGATTTAATAATTTTGCTTCCCTGCTGTGTCTGGAAGGCATCATCCTGCAGCAAGGGTCTTGGTCCTTTGGCTCTTACTTTCTTTCTACTTTGGTGATGTTTATTGAGATTAAGAGGTGAGGTTGTATCATAAATATGCCATTTGGGGTTTAGTACTCCATGGTCACTTAGTCTTTGTATTTTGGCCAGTTCTGTATTAATCTTCATCTAGTACATAAAGAAGTTTCTTTGATGAGGTGTGAGACTCACACTTATATATGGGTGTAAAGATAAGTGCTTAGAATACAGTTTGAAATTATATTGGCCTAGTGAAATGCAGTAGAATGTTCTTCTCTAGGGTCTATGGTCTTTCCAGCCATGGATAGTTGTCTAGGTTCACAGTACCAGGCATGAGTTCCTTTGTACTGAGTAAGTTATAAGTTTTATTAGTAAGCTCTTGATTACCTTCAAGATAAAGTGTCTCAATTTTACATTTGCCAGGCCAGTCATTGTTGTGGTTCAGAGGTATTACAGTGGGGTAAGACTATTGATTACTATTATCCCTTGGTAGCTTTCAGAGCACTTTATGACAATATAAATGTTAGTCCTCTTTATCAGTTCCAACTCTGTTCCTCTAAGCCCTGTGTCTGACTCAGTAGTGTCTTTGGCAACAGGCAACCAAGACAATGGCAATAACCTATATTGTTTTGGGAGTCTCTTAGACTATCCTACATTTTCATTACTAGAACCCAATTGAAGTGCTTCTACTCTTGACTGAAGATATTTGTTAAAAAAATGTACTAGTTTCTATCAGATGCTCCATGACAAATGGTTTCATAGGTCAAATAAATTTGTTTATCCACATAAAGAACTCTTTTGGGTCATGCCTTTTAAAAATGCACCAATCAGCAGCCAACCTGTACTTCTTTTCCTATCTCAGATGCCATTTGTTATCTACACAGCAGAAGATTTGTGTGTACTATGCTGCCTATCTCATAACAGTTAAAAGTAAAATTGTATGAGTTGAGTTTGTTCTGTACAATGGCTATATTTTGTGGTCTTCTGAGTTTTCCAATCTAGGTTATATAAATAAATGAGCAAAGAAACTGACTCATGTCAACTAATGAGACAATGACACTTCATTTTTACTCCCCATCCTGACACAAACACATGTAAATTATAATAAGTTGACATTCAATCTCTTCAGACTGTGCCTTACTGGATTAAAATACACCTTAGAAATAAAGGTCAAGGATAATTGGCAAGGATGAGAGAGCACAGAGTTTCTGATGTTTCCCTGACTTCTGTGAAGGTAGAGAATTTTCTGTGAGATGTGATGTTGTTGGGAGATGGCCTTTTGTGTTCCTGTAACAGACAGTAATAATGGATTTTGTAAATTGACTTGCTGAAGGCTCTGTTTGGTGCTCTCCTTCTCAAGGGATTTGGCAACAAGTGTTGATAAGGTTAAAATGAAGAAGAAAAAGAAGAGGAGGAGCAGGAGGAGGAAGAAATCTGTGAGGATGTTGCTAGTTACGTTACCTTAGTTGACTTGGACATATTTTCAGGACTGACATTACTCTGTTGCTTTTAGTGTGAAAGTACATGTAAAATAGTTCAGGAGAACTTTGGGACTGATAGTACTGGGGCTATTCCCATAGTATGCAGGATCTCTGACAAGTATTTTGTTTGGTACTTCAGTCTATATGCACAAGGAAACTATACACACACACACACACACACACACACACACACACACACACCTTAAAAATTTGTGGACCAATGAGAGGTAAAAAAAAATAGCCTGATGAGTACAGATGTTGTATTCTTTAATTTGATTATTTTTTAGCCCATAAATATTATTTTCAGTCTTTTTTGTTTGGTTCTAACTTGCCATTCCTAGATAATATCTCATGTCTTGAACATTCAAGTATCTAGGTACCAATGTTGACTCGGAGTAGTTAAAATTCCATTACTCTTTGGATATTCTATCTGAATTGATACCTCATATATCATGTTGCCATAATTTTCCCCTAAAGTACTTGGCTTAATGCAGACTAATTTCTTTTTTTTTTTTTTTTTTTTTTTCCATTTTTTATTAGGTATTTCGCTCATTTACATTTGCAATGCTATACCAAAAGTCCCCCATAGCCACCCACCCCCTCTCCCCTACCCACCCACTCCCCTTTTATGGCCCTGGCGTTCCCCTGTACTGGGGCATATAAAGTTTGCGTGTCCAATGGGCCTCTCTTTCCAGTGATGGCCGACTAGGCCATCTTTTGATGCATATGCAGCTAGAGTCAAGAGCTCCGGGGTACTGGTTAGTTCATAATGTTGTTCCACCTATAGTGTTGCAGATCCCTTTAGCTTCTTTGGTACTTTCTCTAGCTCCTTCATTGGGGGCCATGTGATCCATCCAATAGCCGACTGTGAGCATCCACTTCTATGCTTGCTAGGCCCAGGCATACTCTGACAAGAGACAGCTATATCAGGGTCCTTTCAGCATAATCTTGCTAGTGTATGCAATGGTGTCAGCATTTGGAAGCTGATTATGGGATGGATCCCCGGATATGGTAGTGTCTACATGGTCCATCCTTTTATCTCAGCTCCAAACTTTGTCTCTGTAACTCCTTCCAAGGGTGTTTTGCTCCCACTTCTAAGGAGGGGCATAGTGTTCACACTTCAGTCTTCATTTTTCTTGAGTTTCATGTGTTTAGGAAATTGTATCTTATATCTTGGGTATCTTAGGTTTTGGGCTAATATCCACTTATCAGTGAGTACATATTGTGTGAGTTCCTTTGTGAATGTGTTACCTCACTCAGGATGATGCCCTCCAGGTCCATCCATTTGGCCAGGAATTTCATAAATTCATTCTTTTTAATAGCTGAGTAGTACTCCATTGTGTAGATGTACCACATCTTCTGTATCCATTCCTCTGTTGAGGGGCATCTGGGTTCCTTCCAGCTTCTGGCTATTATAAATAAGGCTGCTATGAACATAGTGGAGCATGTGTCCTTCTTACCAGTTGGGGCATCTTCTGGATATATGCCCAGGAGAGGTATTGCTGGATCCTCCGGTAGTACTATATCCAGTTTTCTGAGGAACCGCCAGACTGATCTCCAGAGTGGTTGTACAAGCCTGCAATCCCACCAACAATGGAGGAGTGTTCCTCTTTCTCCACATCCACGCCAGCATCTGCTGTCACCTGAATTTTTGATCTTAGCCATTCTGACTGGTGTGAGGTGGAATCTCAGGGTTGTTTTGATTTGCATTTCCCTGATGATTAAGGATGTTGAGCATTTTTTCAGGTGCTTCTCTGCCATTCGGTATTCCTCAGGTGAGAATTCTTTGTTCAGTTCTGAGCCCCATTTTTTAATGGGGTTATTTGATTTTCTGAAGTCCACCTTCTTGAGTTCTTTATATATGTTGGATATTAGTCCCCTATCTGATTTAGGATAGGTAAAGATCCTTTCCCAATCTGTTGGTGGTCTTTTTGTCCTATTGACGGTGTCTTTTGCCTTGCAGAAACTTTGGAGTTTCATTAGGTCCCATTTGTCAATTCTCGATCTTACAGAGCAAGCCATTGCTGTTCTGTTCAGGAATCTTTCCCCTGTACCCATATCTTCAAGGCTTTTCCCCACTTTCTCCTCTATAAGTTTCAGTGTCTCTGGTTTTATGTGAAGTTCCTTGATCCACTTAGAATTGACCTTAGTACAAGGAGATAAGTATGGATCGATTCGCATTCTTCTACATGATAACAACCAGTTGTGCCAGCACCAATTGTTGAAAATGCTGTCTTTCTTCCACTGGATGGTTTTAGCTCCCTTGTCGAAGATCAAGTGACCATAGGTGTGTGGGTTCATTTCTGGGTCTTCAATTCTATTCCATTGGTCTACTTGTCTGTCTCTATACCAGTACCATGCAGTTTTTATCACAATTGCCCTGTAGTAAAGCTTTAGGTCAGGCATGGTGATTCCACCAGAGGTTCTTTTATCCTTGAGAAGAGTTTTTGCTATCCTAGGTTTTTTGTTATTCCAGATGAATTTGCAAATTGCTCCTTCTAATTCGTTGAAGAATTGAGTTGGAATTTTGATGGGGATTGCATTGAATCTGTAGATTGCTTTTGGCAAGATAGCCATTTTTACAATGTTGATCCTGCCAATCCATGAGCATGGGAGATCTTTCCATCTTCTGAGATCTTCTTTAATTTCTTTCTTCAGAGACTTGAAGTTTTTATCATACAGATCTTTTACTTCCTTAGTTAGAGTCACGCCGAGATATTTTATATTATTTGTGACTATTGAGAAGGGTGTTGTTTCCCTAATTTCTTTCTCAGCCTGTTTATTCTTTGTGTAGAGAAAGGCCATTGACTTGTTTGAGTTAATTTTATATCCAGCTACTTCACCAAAGCTGTTTATCAGGTTTAGGAGTTCTCTGGTGGAATTTTTAGGGTCACTTATATATACTATCATATCATCTGCAAAAAGTGATATTTTGACTTCCTCTTTTCCAATTTGTATCCCCTTGATCTCCTTTTGTTGTCGAATTGCTCTGGCTAATACTTCAAGTACTATGTTGAAAAGGTAGGGAGAAAGTGGGCAGCCTTGTCTAGTCCCTGATTTTAGTGGGATTGCTTCCAGCTTCTCTCCATTTACTTTGATGTTGGCTACTGGTTTGCTGTAGATTGCTTTTATTATGTTTAGGTATGGGCCTTGAATTCCTGATCTTTCCAAAACTTTTATCATGAATGGGTGTTGGATCTTGTCAAATGCTTTCTCTGCATCTAACGAGATGATCATGTGGTTTTTGTCTTTGAGTTTGTTTATATAATGGATTACATTGATGGATTTTCGTATATTAAACCATCCCTGCATCCCTGGAATAAAACCTACTTGGTCAGGATGGATGATTTCTTTAATGTGTTCTTGGATTCGGTTAGCGAGAATTTTATTAAGGATTTTTGCATCGATATTCATAAGAGAAATTGGTCTGAAGTTCTCTATCTTTGTTGGATCTTTCTGTGGTTTAGGTATCAGAGTAATAGTGGCTTCATAAAATGAGTTGGGTAGAGTACCTTCTACTTCTATCTTGTGAAATAGTTTGTGCAGAACTGGAATTAGATCTTCTTTGAAGGTCTGATAGAACTCTGCACTAAACCCATCTGGTCCTGGGCTTTTTTTGGTTGGGAGACTATTAATAACTGCTTCTATTTCTTTAGGGGATATGGGACTGTTTAGAAGGTCAACTTGATCCTGATTCAACTTTGGTACCTGGTATCTGTCCAGAAATTTGTCCATTTCGTCCAGGTTTTCCAGTTTTGTTGAGTATAAGCTTTTGTAGAAGGATCTGATGGTGTTTTGGATTTCTTCAGGATCTGTTGTTATGTCTCCCTTTTCATTTCTGATTTTGTTGATTAGGATTTTGTCCCTTTGCCCTCTAGTGAGTCTAGCTAAGGGTTTATCTATCTTGTTGATTTTCTCAAAGAACCAACTCCTCGTTTGGTTAATTCTTTGAATAGTTCTTCTTGTTTCCACTTGGTTAATTTCACCCCTGAGTTTGATTATTTCCTGCCGTCTACTCCTCTTGGGTGAATTTGCTTCCTTTTTTTCTAGAGCTTTTAGATGTGTTGTCAAGCTGCTAGTATGTGCTCTCTCCCGTTTCTTCTTGGAGGTACTCAGAGCTATGAGTTTCCCTCTTAGAAATGCTTTCATTGTGTCCCAAAGGTTTGGGTACGTTGTGGCTTCATTTTCATTAAACTCTAAAAAGTCTTTAATTTCTTTCTTTATTCCTTCCTTGACCAAGGTATCATTGAGAAGAGTGTTGTTCAGTTTCCACGTGAATGTTGGCTTTCCATTCTTAATGTTGTTATTGAAGATCAGTCTTAGGCCATGGTGGTCTGATAGGATACATGGGACAATTTCAATATTTTTGTATCTGTTGAGGCTTATTTTGTGACCAATTATATGGTCAATTTTGGAGCAGGTCCCGTGAGGTGCTGAGAAGAAGGTATATCCTTTTGTTTTAGGATTAAATATTCTGTAGATATCTGTCAGGTCCATTTGTTTCATAACTTCTGTTAGTTTCACTGTGTCCCTGTTTAGTTTCTGTTTCCACGATCTGTCCATTGATGAAAGTGGTGTGTTGAGGTCTCCCACTATTATTGTGTGAGGTGCAATGTGTGCTTTGAGCTTTACTAAAGTGTCTTTAATGAATGTGGCTGCCCTTGCATTTGGAGCGTAGATATTCAGAATTGAGAGTTCCTCTTGGAGGATTTTACCTTTGATGAGTATGAAGTGTCCCTCCTTGTCTTTTTTGATAACTTTGGGTTGGAAGTCGATTTTATCCGATATTAGAATGGCTACTCCAGCCTGTTTCTTCAGACCATTTGCTTGGAAAATTGTTTTCCAGCCTTTCACTCTGAGGTAGTGTCTGTCTTTTTCCCTGAGATGGGTTTCCTGTAAGCAGCAGAATGTTGGGTCCTGTTTGTGTAGCCAGTCTGTTAGTCTATGTCTTTTTATTGGGGAATTGAGTCCATTGATATTAAGAGATATTAAGGAAAGGTAATTGTTGCTTCCTGTTATTTTTGTTGTTAAAGTTGGCATTCTGTTCTTGTGGTTGTCTTCTTTTAGGTTTGTTGAGGGATTATCTTCTTGTTTTTTCTAGGGCGTGGTTCCCGTCCTTGTATTGGTTTTTTTCTGTTATTATCCTTTGAAGGGCTGGATTCGTGGAGAGATAATGGGTGAATTTAGTTTTGTCGTGGAATACTTTGGTTTCTCCATCTATGGTAATTGAGAGTTTGGCTGGGTATAGTAGCCTGGGCTGGCATTTGTGTTCTCTTAGTGTCTGTATAACATCTGTCCAGGCTCTTCTGGCTTTCATAGTCTCTGGTGAAAAATCTGGTGTAATTCTGATAGGCTTGCCTTTATATGTTACTTGACCTTTTTCCCTTACTGCTTTTAGTATTCTATCTTTATTTAGTGCATTTGGTGTTCTGATTATTATGTGTCGGGAGGAATTTCTTTTCTGGTCCAGTCTATTTGGAGTTCTGTAGGCTTCTTGTATGTTCATGGGCATCTCTTTCTTTAGATTTGGGAAGTTTTCTTCAATAATTTTGTTGAAGATGTTTGCTGGTCCTTTGAGTTGAAAATCTTCATTCTCATCCACTCCTATTATCCGTAGGTTTGGTCTTCTCATTGTGTCCTGGATTTCCTGGATGTTTTGAGTTAGGATCTTTTTGCATTTTCCATTTTCTTTGATTGTTGTGCCGATGTTCTCTATGGAGTCTTCTGCACCTGAGATTCTCTCTTCCATCTCTTGTATTCTGTTGCTGATGCTGGCATCTATGGTTCCAGATTTCTTTCCTAGGGTTTCTATCTCCAGCGTCGCCTCACTTTGGGTTTTCTTTATTGTGTCTACTTCCCTTTTTAGGTCTAGTATGGTTTTGTTCATTTCCATCACCTGTTTGGATGTGTTTTCCTGTTTTTCTATAAGGACTTCTACCTGTTTGGTTGTGTTTTCCTGTTTTTCTTTAAGGACTTGTAACTCTTTAGCAGTGTTTTCCTGTTTTTCTTTAAGGACTTGTAACTCTTTAGCAGTGTTCTCCTGTATTTCTTTAAGTGAGTTATTGAATTCCTTCTTTATGTCCTCTACCATCATCATGAGATATGCTTTTAAATCCAGGTCTACCTTTTCAGGTGTGTTAGGGTGTCCTGGATTGGGCGAAGTGGGCGTTCTGGGTTCTGATGATGGTGAGTGGTCCTGGCTTCTGTTAGTAGGATTCTTACGTTTACCTTTCGCCATCTGGCAATCTCTGGAGTTAGTTGTTATAGTTGTCTTTGTTAAAAGATTGTTCCTCTGTTGATTTTGTTACCCTCTATCAGCAGGCGTGGGAGACAAGCTCTCTTCTCTGAGTTTCAGTGGTCAGAGCAGTCTCTGTAGGCAAGCTCTCCTCTCTCAGGGAAGGTGTACAGTTATCTGGTGTTTGGACCTCCTCCTGGCTGAAGGTGAAGGCCCAAAACAGGATCTTTCCCAGAAGCTGTGTTGCTTTGGCCAGGAAGGTGGCCAGTTGTCTGGAGTCGAAGATGTTGCCGCCTCAGAAGCTCTGTGGCTCTTGCCTGGAAGGTGGCTGGTTGTCTGGAGCTGAAGATGGTGCCGCCCCAGAATCTCTGTGACTCTCTCGCCCGTCCCAGAAACGGCTGGCACTCTGTATTCCACACGGTCACCCGTGCAGCCTGCCCTCCGCGGAGTCCCGGTGCCAAGAAGGCTCCCGCCGGCGCCTGTGCCACAAACCTCTCAGGCCAGGCAGACCCCCGTGCTCTCACCAGGAAGGTGGCCGGCTGTCTGGAGCTGAAGATGGCGCCGCCCAGAAGCTCTGCGACTCTCTCGCCCGTCCCAGAAACGGCTGGCACTCTGTATTCCACACGGTCACCCGTGCAGCCTGCCCTCCGCGGAGTCCCGGAGCCAAGAAGGCTCCCGCCGGCGCCTGTGCCACAAACCTCTCAGGCCAGGCAGACCCCCGTGCTCTCACCAGGAAGGTGGCCGGCTGTCTGGAGCTGAAGATGGCGCCGCCCAGAAGCCGCAGACTAATTTCTTACTCATAGTGCTGCATCATCTGTTGTGTAGCCATGACTATTGGCTTATAAAATGACTGTGTTGGGGATTATTTGGCATGTTTTGTTGATGCTAGACAGTCTTATCCAAAGAAGGCAGAAAAATTGGAATGACAAGTCATTTTTCTCATTCTGTTAAATTTACCATTAAGAGTTATACAATGCAAATTCACAAAGACATAGCTTTCCACATTGACATCACTTAAGGCTGCAGTCACTGTTTCTGTAGAATGTGTCTTTCAATGTTGATCAGTATCTTGCATGCCAGTGTGAAGGGTAGGCATGGGTAAAAATATCTTATTTTCCCCTACATCTATAAACCAGATACACAATGTGGATATATAAGTTCCCAGGATGTCACTGTAGTATAGGGAGAGGGTTACAGAGGTAGCATTTTAAGTTTAGAAAAGAGGGGATTGTTAGATGCATTTGGCTCTCTAAGCTCTGAGCAGGATATTTGTTTACTTAGAATCTCTCCTGGGTAGTTTAGCATCATTGAACATGGAGGAAGAAAATAGTATAATTACTTCATTATTTACAATCCCTTTTACATTAGAAAAAGAGAAAATGTGTCTTATTAGTATTATGGCTGCCAGGTAAAATACAAAGCACCAAGTTCAATTTGAGTTTCATATAAATCAATTCTTATTATAAGTATGTCCTAAAGGGATATGTTTACTTAAATCTCTCTGTATATATCATATGTATATTATCTGTTTTACATACATACATACATAATACATATATACATACATACATACATATGTATGCACATTCACATGTAAATTATGTAACAGTATTTCATTATACCCATGTATAGGTATATATAGAATATACATATTCTGTATTTGACACTATTTTCCTTCTTAAAATTTATTTCTTTTATTTTGGAGATGATAGTATTTTTAACTAAATTTAAAAAATAATTTTATTTCTTGAATCTAGAGGTATGTATATTTTTGTTGATTTTCTCTATCAGCCATAGCTTTAAAAATCAAAAGTAAATTAAACTGACATTAGTTGATCTTCAAACTAAACTAGGTTAAAAACAAATAAATGATAAAGTTTGTTCTTATTTCTTCTATTAAAAAAATGTTAGCTTTCCCAATGAAAGTAAAAGTGAATTTTACCTATTTGTTAATAAAATTTAATGTATATTGAATGTTCCCATGAATGTTTTTAGAATTTCAATTTTGGAAGCATACTTTTTAATGATAACATTATTACATTAGACATTTACAAATCAAGGTATATACACATACACATATAAATACATATATTGTGATATATAAGTATATATAATATCTATGTATATATATATGTTATACATATGAGGTGTGCAGAGATGCTATATTAATAAGGTGCTTCATCTACAAGAACATGTGTATTAGTTACTTTTCTATTGCTGTGACAAAACATCATGGAGGCTTTTGAAACCTCAAAACCCACTCCAATGTCATAACTTCTTCAACAATGCCACATATCCTAGTCCTTTCCAAATAGTCCCATACACTGGGTTCAAACATTAAAACATGTGAGCATATTGTGGGTACATGCTTATCAAACAAACACAGTGGGATATTTTTAGTTAAAAGTACTGGTTTAGAAATTAGTGTGCTATTCATCTGAACAGAAACAGCCAGTGGCATTAAGAATAATATCCTGTTTTTAAGTGGTAATCAGTATTATGATACTCTATTTTGTATGGATGAGATATATACATGTAGTCTCATAAAATTATTTTTAATAGATTGCAAATTTTCACCAAATTTAAATTTAGATACTCAGAAAAGAAATATTTAGTCAGAAAGAGGAACTACACTGCTGGGTGTCGGTCAGCCACTTTTGTTGCAGAGTCCTGGAGGTTTCCAAGAAGATCTCATACATACTTCCTGGCTGATTCAGATACATAGGGAATTTGCCAAGTACACTGTGCCTCTGTACACATTAAAGACTTGGTGGCAAAGGACAAATGTCATTAGAGTGTTAAAACAGAGTCCTTTTCCAGAAAATCCTTCATAGAGGTGTTAGCATCCTTGAGTTCATGAATGGAAGGCTTAGAAAATATACCTAAAGCTGGAATCCATGGAAATCAGTGGAGACATCTGAGAGAGAGTGAGATGAGTGAATCCAGGGCCCAGGATGATAGACAACTATCCATGCCAGCCAGATCATCCACCTTGCTTCAGAGTCAGAACAAGAAGGCCCTGATAACTGCACAGAGAGAGAGGGGGGGAGGGAGAGGGAGAGGGAGAGGGAGAGGGAGAGGGAGAGGGAGAGGGAGAGGGAGAGGGAGAGGGAGAGGGAGAGGGAGAGGGAGAGGGAGAGGGAGAGGGAGAGGGAGAGGGAGAGGGAGAGGGAGAGGGAGAGAGCTCACAGCTTGAATGGCAGGAATCTTGGCAGCCTCAGTAGATACCTTTCACTTATGCAGTTTGGCAGTGCAATAGTGTATGAAGGCAGTGACTTGGGCCTGGTTGGGAAGTGTTGGCATTAAAAATAACCTTCTTAGGATTGAAATTGTGAAGTTGAGGCTTAAACAGTATAAGAACGGTATTTCCAGAAACCCCTCTCTTGCTGGTCAACAGATGGTGGCTCTAAATCTGAAGTATAGACAGGTTAGAAAATAAAGTATTTAAAGCACCGGTAAATTCATTATTTGAATAGTATGGAACATAATGGTTTCTTTGGTAACAAAGCCAAGTAGACACCCACACAATGTTAGAATGCACGGGGCTCCTTTCTGTTCTCAACCCCACCTACTGTCCAATAAGTTAGAAATAGTATAAAGAGAAAAATGAGAAGCAGAAGCATTTTGCATCAGTGGGGATTTATTCTTTGTAAGAATATATTAATGACCTATCTCTAAAGTTATGAGAAATCAAAAAGAGCAGTTTTAAAGTTATGACTCCCTTCTTTCTCATTCTCTTTTTGTTTGTTACCCGAATGGTTCACTTCCTCTGTAGATTTCAGCACATATATAGGGAAGACACTGAGAAATATGAGACAGTGAAAAATGGGAAATATTTAACCCATTCAAATCATCCATATTCCTAGTGCTTACCAGATAGAGGTGGTACTTAAATGGCAAAACAAGTTCAAAGGGAAACCAATTTTTTTTTTAAATAATAATTTTGTGAGTAGAGATTTTGCAAACTCAGCGATTGAGAGTACTTGCTGCTTCTTCAGAGGACTCAAATTCTACTCCTATTCTATTCCCAGAGCACACTGGGCTGCTCACAACTGTAACTGCTCAGCCAGTAACTCTATTTCCAGGGATTCCTATGTTCTCCTCTTCCTCGAAGGGCACCCTCCCACTCTCATGTACATACTTTTGCACATATACTCATACTAAAAAATAAATGATCTTTAAGAAAGATCATTTATTTTCTTGATGATAATATTTCGAAACTCTATTCTGGGTCAAATAAGAGTGCTCATATGCAATGAGGGAAAAACAGGAGCTTCTCATAGATTTTTAGGCCCTTCTAGTAGATTTATTTTAATATAGTCAACCTTGCTTTTATGCAAGTTATCCCATGAATTGCTAGAAACTTCTCACTTAGCCATTTTAATAACAGTTTTTCCATGGGGACACACACTGTCCACAAACATCATCTCATTAATTCCTCCAAATTCCTAATGGGACAAGTAGGGGCAATAGATAATTATGCTTAATTTTATGAAAGAGAAAAGCAAACAGTTATCTAAAATGTAAATTATTAGCTGTGAATGGCCTCCCAGAATCCCATTGATGTTCCTCTTCGGCTTTTGTTAGCCTTTATTACTGGAACTTGGTCTTTTATCATTTCAGCATAAAACATTCCTCAAATGTATTGGGACTAAATAAAAGAACTACTTACTACAGTCAGTTATAGATATATTGTTTGATTAGTGCAATATTTAAACAGCTATATTTAAATATTTATTTTTGTCTTATTCTTACTGAAGACTTGGGGCTTTCCTTTTCTCCAGAGTAACCAAGATAATTAGAATTGTGCTACTTGACTCCCTACTTGACTAGAGTAGCAAATTGCCAACAACTTTGTTTGGCTTCATCCATGATTTTTGCAGAGATATAATTTATTTGACTTTCAGAATGTTCATGTGATCCGGAAGCATAACATTATACTAACCAAAGAGTCATAGGAATTGAGGAGATCCATAAAACCCCTTTTGCATACTATGTGTGTTTGTGAAGAACTTGCTAAAAGTCAACAGGGCCCCCGGGATTGTGAGTAAAGTCAGTATAACCAGACAGAGTTTCAATTCTTGTATTCAAGGAAGTGACAACTCTATCTATCATCTATCTATGTATCTATGTATCTATGTATCTATGTATCTATGTATGTATCTATCTATCTATCTATCTATCTATCTATCTATCTATCTATCTATCTATCTATCGTACATACTGTAGGTGTTAGGGAGAAAAGTCATCTGAGATTATGATAGGGAAGAAACTGGTATAAACCCATTGATCATTAATTTGAAACAAGTACCAAGGCCTGAAGTGGCAGTGGGAAGTAACTGGGTAAAAGGAAGGAAGAGAATAGTCTAGGGAGATGAGATAGTATGTATAAAGATCTTGAGATAACATTGAACAAGTTGAGATGAGAGTGTAAAGTAGGGCTATTTTGTGGGAAATGCACAGAGCAAAGGAAGTGAGGTACAAGATAGGATTCAAGACGTCAGAAGAAGATAAACCACAGAACACTTGCAAACTAGTTTAAGAAGATGTATTTTCACCCTATTAGCATGACTGCTACTAAAGATTCTTTCTGACAGTGTAGCCATGGCAGACTTGAATTTTTAAATGATTATATTTGGTTGATCTTAAAATATGAAAAACGGTTTGGATGGTGATTATATCAAAAGTTAATGAGAGGCGAGTTTAGATGCAAGGACCTTTTTTTTTCTGCATCTGTTTTTATTTTGAGGCTATTGGGAAGCCTGAAATACTGTACTTAACAACATTTTTCAGACACTACACAAAGTCTTTTAGCCTAATAGAGTACTCATAATTTTCTAACAAAGTTAACCTCATAAATGGTGATTAGGAAGAAGTTCTAGCTTACAGTGTTGTGAGAATACATTTGATGACTGGTGATTTGGCCATCTTAGGTTCATTTCTTTTATTGTTGCAAGTTTTCACTAGAGAAAAGTAGATGCTATTATTTCCTCTTTGTTTCATTGCCTTGAATCTTTCTATATGTGTGGATATTATTTTAAATTCCCATCCTTCAGCATTTTTGTCTTACTGTGTTTCAGGTTTTTTTTGTTTGTTTTTGTTTTGTTTTGTTTTGTTTTTTTCTTTTGCCTAAAGTCTGATAGTTCAGATAGTTTGTATCATAAGAAAAAGTTTGGGAGGTTCCATTCTGCTGTTTCGATTTATCTATTACTGTCCTTGTTCATTCTGACTTGTTTAAAAATGATCTGTTTAAAAAGGTACATGAAGCTCTTTCTACGGCCCTACCTGCCTTTTGCCTCACTGATTCCTCATCCTTCAGATTTTACACAAACTTCACTTCTTCATAAAGGCCTTCCTTGACCATAACCAAGAAGCCTCTACTCTCACATGCTTTCATGTCTCATGATCTGCTATGCAGCTTCACTTGTTCTTTTCTTGTTTGCTCAGTATTTTGCCTACTAGATGGGAAGGTCATTGGGGCCTTGGATCTTGTCCTGACCTGCACTTGCCATTAGGTAAACTGCACCACAGCATCTTCTCAGTGCGTGCAAATGAATGAAAGCTATAGAAATTTCCTTGAGGTCAAAGCCTCCACCCTCTATATGCTGTATTTAACCCGAGGATTTCTCCCAACAGAAGACTGATTGATGCAATATTTGTTTTATTGCTTTTGGTAATTTCACAAGTGAACTTAGCCCATGTGTCAATTTTCAAGTGGACTAGTTTTTCTTAATATATTAAATATACTACACTAAAAATGTCAGAATTGTAGGTAGTAAGCAAAATAAAACATATAGGAATACAGTGAAGAACACAGACCCTGAAGCCACATTGATAGGATCCAGATCCTGGTTCTAGCATTTACTTATTGTGAACAGTTGTTCGGTTTTACTTCTTTGTCCTTTGATTTCATTATTTGCCAAGTAAACATAATACCACACCTGAAATTACTGCTTTCAGGGTTAAATGAGTGAATTTATCTAAGCCACTCAGAACATTGCTTTATACATATGATAACTAGGATTATTTTGTTGTTAGTACAAAAACACAGGTGATACCTTGCTTAGTATGCTTTGTAGAAAAAATGTTCTTTAAGTTTTTCTTTAAGTTTCAGAGCTCCTTATTGTAAGCCAGAAACAAGCTTATGGTACTCGTTTTTTTTTTTATTTTATTTTATTATTAATTTCTTTTTCTTTTTTTTTCACACTTCAGATTTTATTCCCCCCCCAGTCCACCTCCTACTGTCCACATCTCATACCTCCTCCCTGCTGCCTGTCTCCACAAGGATGTTCCCCCACACCAGACCTCTAAACTCCCTGGAGCCTCCAGTCTCTGACTGAACCCAGACCTGACAGTCCCCTGCTATATGTGTGTTGGGGGCCTCATATCAGCTGGTGTATGCTGTCTGGATGGTGGTCCAGTGTCTGAGAGATCTCAGGGGTTCAGGTTATTTGAGATTGCTGGTCCTCCTGCAGGGTTGCCCTTCTCCTCAGCTTCTTCCAACTTTTCCCTAATTCAACCTCAGGGCTCAACAACTTTTGCCCATTTGTTGTGTGCAAATATCTGCATCTGACTTTTTCAGCTGCTTGTTGGATCTTTCAGAGAGCAGTCATACTAGGTCCCTTTTTGTGAGTGCTCCATAGGCTCAGTAATAGTGTCAGGCCTTGGGGCCTCCCCTTGAGCTGGATCCCACTTTGGACCAGTCACTGGACCTTCTTTTCCTCAGGCTTCTCTCCATTTCCATCCCTGAAGTTCTTTCAGAGAAGAACAATTATGGGTCAGAGTTTTGACAGCAACCCTATTCCTCACTTGATGCCCTGTCTTTCTGCTGGAGGTGGACTCTACAAGTTCCCTTTTACTGTACTTTTTTTTTTCCAAATATTTTTATTGGATATGGTCTTTATTTACATTTCTAATGTTCTCCCCTTTCCAGGTTTACCCCCTGGAAATCCCCTATCCCATCCCTCCTCCCCTCCTTCTATGAGGGTGCTCCCCACCACTCCTGCCTCCCTGCCCTCTCATTCCCCTACACTGGGGCACTAAACCTTCACAGGACCAAGGGCCTCTTCTCCCATTGATGCCCAACAAGGCCATCCTCTTCTATGCAGCTGAAGCCGTGCGTCCCTTCATATGTACCCCATGATTGGTCGTTTAGTCCCTGGGAGCTCTGCGGAGGGGCTCTGATTGGTTGATATTGTTGTTCTTATGGAGTTGCAAAGCCCTTCAGCGCCTTCAGTCCTTTCTTGAGCTCCTCCATTGGGGACCCTGTGCTCAGTCCAATGGTTGGCTGCGAGCATCTGCCTCTGTATTTGCCAGGCTCTGGCAGATCCTCTCAGGAGATAGCTATATAAGGCTCCTGTCAGCAAGCCCTTATTTGCATCCACAGTAGTGTCTGTGTTTGGTGACTGTAAATGGGATGGATCCCCAGGTGGGGCAGTCTCTGGATAACCTTTCCTTCAGTCTCTGTTCCACACTTTGTCTCTCTATTTTCTCCAGTGATTATTTTGTTTCCCCTTCTAAGAAGGATCTAAATGCTGCTAAATAAATTGATTTGGAATTTTTTTTCTGTTTTTTTTTTTTTTTTTTTTTGAGGCAGGGTTTTTCTTTATAGCCCTGGCTTTCCTGGAACTTACTCTGTAGACCAGGCAGGCCTTGAACTCAGAAATCTGCCTGCCTCTGCCTCCCAAGTGCTGGGATTAAAGGCGTGAGCCACCACTGTACAGCTGATTTGTTCTTTTTCTATGATTAATTTTAATATCATACAGATACTAATGGACTTATGACCTCATCACTGAGTCTACTGTAATCTTTGGAAGGCTGGTGGAAGCTAGAGATATTGGGATAATACTGATAGCTGTTGAATGTGAGATCTGAAGAGAAACTGAGGATATGTGTGGTGGCTACTGGAAGTGGGGTAGTATGTTGTATATTTTGACCCTTTATTGGAAGATAATGCATATGCCCTAAAGCCCTTTCAACTACTCAACTCCAATACTAATTCCTGTTCCAACTCTTAACACTATAGATTAGCTTTGCTTTTGTCTTTTGTTTAGGTATCATGACCCAGTGTGATCTTTTAAAAGTTAGGCTTTTGTCTTGATTATTATGTACATGAGTTTGGTTTTTAGACTCAATATTTCACATGCAGAGAGTCTTCTCTATCATTTGTATATAGTTACCTGTCATTCATTTATGTCCTTCACATTATTTCATTGTGTAAAAATAAAATATATTTTTCATTTTATTACTAGTCATTTTATAGCTTCCACTTTGGGACGACTATGTGTTGCTCTAAACATCCTGGTACATTTATTATTCAGCACATATACGTGTGTGTCTTTATTGGTAACATACTCACAAATGAAGTTGCTGAGTCATAAGGCACATTACTTTTCAGCTTTAGTATGCATTTTTTAACTTCTAGAGGTGATTCTGATTCATAGCCAAGTCAGAGAATCTCTATTCGACATATCTACTCAAAGTGAAGGTTTAAAGCTACACTGTCAAAGCCTGGATGAGCTCATTAAAGACATAATATTTAAGTAGATGAGCTACAGGGATCATCCACACTGCCTCACAGATAATGTCAGTATTTATTGCTTCAATAGTTAGCTTGCTTTCTGCACAGAGGTTGGGGTGCGTGGGTTAGTGGCTCTCTCATTTTCTTTTCTCCCTTGATTTGACCCTGATTTCTCTCAGGTTCAGCAAAGTAGAATGCCAACCAAGAACTGGGACTGAGGGAAAGTGTTGCCAAGTACTGTTAATTATTAATGAAGTGAATTTGCATCAAACCAGAGGGGATTAAAGTGGCTTAAGATGAATAGCAAGCTCTTGATAAGGCTTTTCCTATTCTCAGGTGACTAGAATGATGTGCTCATATAGGAGCACATTAATTTAATAGAAGCACTGCTCCCCCTGGTACAGCTCAGAGCTGGATGTGAGCCCAGCTCAAGGATAGCAGGATCCAAAGCAATTTCTGTGTATGTGGCCATAGTGAACTGAAGTGATGAGAGTATAACATGCCTGGCTGAAAAATGCTTTAACCATACCTCAGAGTCAAATATCTCTCATGACATGTCCAAAAAGTAGTAGCAATAGCAAGGGACCTGCTATATAGGCAGACTTCACCTCACCTGAAAGCCCAGCGCTTCTTTCCTTGTTGAAACACTTAATCTCCTACAGCCTTGGATTCGTTCACTTATAGGATAGGATAATCATACAGGCCTCAAGGAATTAAGTGTACATACTCGGAGTCAGCACCCAGTAAACAGCAGGTATGGCACATGATACTGTGAGACTGCTGAGAACATACCTATGTGGTAGAAAATAGTAATGGAGAGAAAGTGATGCTCCGAAGCTAGTCTTCCAACAGATGGCAGGCCCATATTGAAAATGGAAATGTTTCCTGCTGCTACAGATCCAAAGAGCTTTGAATCTGTGTAAACTTGAAAGGGAGAAAAAGAAGAAAAAGAGAAAAAAGACTGGCTACTAGAAATTTCTATTATTTCCATTATCCATGGATATACCCACAGGCTCATAAATGTACTAGGAAAGTTGGGAAAGCTAACTATGCTTTAAGACTGATAAAGAGGTTATATTAATTCAACAGGGCCTGTTGGACATATCAAAAACTAATAGTTTATAGAATATTTAAAATCACATATACGATGTCCTATTTAGACCACTAGAATGGAACCCTTGTAGACAGGATTGTGACATGATGTGAAAAAGCTTAGTGGTAGTCTAATTATGCTATCTAAGATGCCAACTAACATGGATAGCGTATGAGTGCAACACTTATCAGCACTTACTTCTGAAGTCATCAAGCTCCCTACTCCCTGTGTGTGGACATTCCTCATAACATATCAACAGAGATGCAATCATTCCTATTTTACAAAGGAAAAACTGACACCTCATTTAATTCAAAGACTTTCTAAACTGGAAGTAGATTAATTTATTTGGACCTGAGATTGTGCTCTTACCCATCCCCTAAAAAGCTTCATTTGTGGACAGCAACATCTGTATGCCAGGCATGCTGGAGACTACTTTGATGTTAAATACAAACCATAATCAGAATGAATGCGGCACTGATTAATTTGTATGCATTCTTTATATTCAGTGATTTAGACTGGATTATTTCAGATAGTGAAAATATTAGTCTTGTTCAATTGATACCAAGCTATTTATTTTCCGATTAAAGGGTCATTTATTTCTTACATTTAAACAACATCTAATTCAATGAAAGAAATTCCTGTAGTGGCATTATTATGCCTGGGACCATATAATAAACCTTGGCAAAACACTTGGCATTTTTTAAGGTACCCAGGTCATTAATTGTTTAGTTTAAATACCCATTATGAAGTGGGTGAGTAAGAGAATAATCTGTGGTTTAGGAAGAAGTACAGGAAACCCTGGGAAGTTAATATATACTTAAGTTTCGCACTGAAAAAAGGAAAGCAGATTGAGAATTCAGCATCCATAACTATTAATCCAATAGTTTCTTGGTATTTAAGAGAAATATCTTCTGGTTGTGTATACTGAAAACCGGTTTTAACACCTGAATTATATTACTATTGGAGTTAGATTTATATATGTCAATATGACCCTCTGCATTCCTACAATTTTAATACCAATAGATTTACATCAGTTTATTTATTTATCTAAAAATTTTAAAATATCACATTCATGTGTTTGTGTGTGTGTGTGTAGTATGCTCTTCTATGTTGGTCCCAGGGATTGAATTCAGTCTGTGAGGTTTAGTAGTGAGCTCCTTTTCATCCAACAAATTTTTGTTTTTTGGAACTTATTTTGCACATACATTGGGTTCTTTTCTTCTGGAAATAATACCTGGGTTACATAGCAGTTATCTTGAAAGAGATTGGATGTAACTGAGATACACAAAACTTAGCTCTCCTTTGAAAGTATTCCTGTTGTTCCAGCTTCTAGCCTCTTGCCTGCGAATTACTAGTTTTCCCTTTTTCAGGATGCCTCAAGAACTAAGCAAGTACTAACCCAGCACTCGATCGAGCATTGGTTTTCAGAACTGGATGAGTGGAAAAATCTCTTAGGAATTAATTAAAACACTGAGGCCCACTTCCTACCTAACTTTAATTAGACTGGGCCTCTCCCTCCTTCAGTTTTCTGGGAGCTTCTGATTTACCTGTGGCTAGGTTGGAGAACTACTGCTTCGGATTATTGGATAAAATCTAGTGTATGTATTGCATTTGCACTGTTTACTGTATTTTCTTTCTGGAATGTTAACTAGAACCTGTTACAGGTTAATTTATACCTTTGAAACTGAACTCCAAGTGAAAAATTATTATTTTATATCCTTTTATGTTGACGACCTTGCTCCTGACCTATGTCTTTGTTATTATTCATAGTTTGTTTTGCTTTTACAGTAATTCTTTGAAGGTGTTTTCTGAACAGAAATAATTTTACTGGAAAGTGTTCTCATGAATCCAAGATATAGGACTTCCTAGGAAGTACTAGCACCAAAACAGAAACACCATTGTTGAGAATGTCCACTTCCTATTACTTTTTTCTTCTTCTTGCTTTTTTTTTTTCATTTACAGTGACTAAAGACAGGATTCAAGACTTATCTTTGTGTATGTTAATGTTTTCGTTAGTGAAATGAGGAGGGCCAATTATAACACTCGTGGAGGCAGCTGGGATGGATGGCTACATTCACACATGAAAGCACTTATTTCTGGACACATAGTGCACTAAATAAATGCTCCTTCTATTACTACTGTTTTGCATTAATCTTTGATTATATATAAAATTTCTCCTATGAACATTTTGCTTCTTTTCATGATTATTGTGGAGCTTCCTTTTTGGATTATATTGAAGTTGAAAGCCAGTGAGTTCTACCAATGGTTTACTTTTTGTTTGCTTTTTAAATTAGACTTCATAAGAGACAGAATAAAATTGAACTAGCCCTGCTGTTTTACTGAGTACTAAGTACTTTTCATGAGCACATGTAGACTAAAGTGCAGGAAAAGAACTTGTCCACCAAGAACAATTTAGTTCTGAATTTCTGAAGAGGTCAGCCAAAGACTACCTGGATCAGTTCCTTCTGGGACACTTGTGTACACAGCAGGTTGTAGAGCCACAAAGAGGACACTTGTGATATCTGCTGGGCTGTGCCTTCTGCATTGGCCCATACACACTGCTCTTCTTTTTTTTAGTCCTTGGATGTGGGAAAGGGCCGTGGTCAGACTACAAAGAAAAGGAAAGGAAATATTTGAAATTGGAACTTGTTTCTTTGTGTTGTCATTGTTTTTCTCATGTTCTTGTCTTTTGTCTTTTCTCCCCTCCCTTCTTTGTCCCTTGTCTTTCTTTAAGCATATGCATGACAGTCATACTGCTCCAGGATTGATATTAGATATTATAAAACAATTCTTTAATTCTTCCATGTTTTAGAATAAAGCCAATAATTCCCAATTATTGTTAGACACATACTCTCATCTGCATCATCTAAGAATTAAACACTAGAAAGACTTTAAGAGCTCTAGCTTGTTAGTTGCTCAGGTTGCAGTTGTTTTACATTTTAGGTTTTTTTGTTTGTTTGTTTGTTTTCTTTTATTGGGTATTTCTTTTATTTACATTTCAAATGTTTTCCCCTTTTCCTTTTTCTTCTCTGGAAACACCCTATCCTATCGTCGTTCCCAATGCTTCTATGAGAGTGTTTCACTACTCACCCACCCACTCCCACCTCCCTGTCCTGGCATTCCCCTACACTGGGGCATCCCCTACACCAGAACCAAGAGCCTCTCCTCCAATTGATGCCTGACAAAGTTGTCCTCTGCTACACATGCAGCTGGAGCCATGAGTCCCTCCATGTGGTTGGTGGTTTAGTCCCTGGGAGCTCTGTGGGGTTTGGCTGGTTGATATTGTTGTTCTTCCTATAGGGTTACAGTCCTCTTCAGATCCTTTAGTTCTTTCTCTAACTCCTCCACTGGGGACCCTGTACTCAGTCCAATGGTTGGCTGTGAACATCCACCTCTATATTTGCCAGGTTATGGCACAGCCTCTCAGGAGACAGTTATATCAGGCTCCTGTCAGAAAGCACTTCTTGGCATCTGCAATAGTGTCTCCTAAATACAATTCACAGACCACATGAAGCTCAAGGAAAAGGAAGACCAAAGTGTGGATGATTTGGACCTTCTTAGAAGTGGGAACAAAATATTCATGGGAAGAAATACAGAGAGAAAGTGTGGAGCAGAGACTGAAGGAAAGGCCCTCCAGAGACTGCCCTACCTGGGGATTCATCCCATATAGTCATTTTAACTTTTTGTAGAGCTGCTGACCACAATTCTTGGAGAATCAAATGTGTCCCTACATTATGACTCCATCTGTATTTCAGAGACAAAAGGTGTGTTTTGAGGCTTTTCTATGTTTACTTTTGAGTCTTTTTTTTCCCTTGACAGCCATGATGACAGAAGTCAGTGTCACTCATTTTCTTTCCAATGTCTGTGGGGGCCTAGTTTGCACTTCTACCCTGTTACTGTCCCAAGATGCATTAACTTCAGCTACAGAAACCCAGCTAACTTTGGCCAGTGTGTTTTATTTTATTCATGTTTGTAGAGGATAAGGTGTAGGGTCAAATTTCTGAAGATATGGTGATGTACTTTTCAATGACTTGAAGTTTCCTCATTATTGTATTTTTCTATTACAAAAGTTAAACCAAACCCTAGATCTTCCTTATTTCAGTTTCCTTATTTTAGCTTGTCCCTAGCTTCACTGCAAAGCCCTCTACTCCTCCTTTGCCACCCACTTCAAATTCTAGTTCATTTTACAACTTCAAGTTTCCCATTTTTAAAAAAAATGCATATTCATCACTACTCACCCTCTTCTAGGAAGAGTGACATATATACTGTGTTTCTATTTACAGAAGTAGAACTGTAGCCATAAGGGTTTTTCTTCTTCCTTTCTTCCTTCCTTCCTTTCTTTCTTTCTTTCTTTTTTCTTTCTTTCTTTCTTTCTTTCTTTCTTTCTTTCTTTCTTTCTTTCTTTCTTTCTTTCTCTCCTTCTTTCTTCCTTCCTTCCTTTCTCTCTCTCTCTCTCTCTCTCTCTCTCTCTCTCTCTCTCTCTCTCTCTCTTTCTTTCTCTTTTTTGCCTTGGAAAATTTGGGAAATGAGAATTGGTAATATGTATGTTCATGTATGTATGTATGATATGTATATGTATGTATATTCTTTGTCACACATACACATACATGGTTTAGTTTTATTTTCACTTACTTATGTTTTAAAGGTATGTGAATAGCCTGTCAGTTGAATATTTTCTTGTTTATTAACGTTTAAAAGACTATTTTTTGTTCAACAACAACAACAACTTTAGTATTATGGTCAATATTAGACTGCATTTGTTTAAAATTATTCTATGAGAGATTTCCCACTTGATAAAGAAACAAAATAAATTGTGCTCATGGTATTAATGTACCAATTTAAGGATGTTTTAAAAAATCTTGAATCTTCCCTTCCCGTCTGAGTCAGCTCCAGGCCACCTTTGGTGAGAACTCTGTAGATGGTCCCAAGGTCCCCAGAGGACTCTGCACACTACAGGTGCCCTAACATGCCCAGGATCTTATGATCACTGGTGAGAAGAACACAACATCTGCTCCAAACCAATCATTACGGGCCTGTGCCAGCAGCAGGGACTCAGGAAACCTGTCTGACTAGGGGCACAGGTCCCTTCAGGTCAGCACCAGCTCTGGGCCACCTTTGGTACTAACTCAGGAGACTGTCCCAAGCTCCCTAGAGGACTCTCCACCCTGCAGGCGCCCAAGCACTCCCAGGATCTTAGGATCACTGGTGAGTGGAGCAAAACATCTGTTCCAAACCAATTGTGACAGGTCTGTGACAGGCCTGTGACAGCAGGAGCAAGGACACAGGAGCGCTGCCTGACTAGAGCTCAGATTCCTTCTGATCAGTGCTGGTATACCTTGATTTCGAACATACCAGACAGCCTCAAGGTCCCCAGAGGAGACACCACTTCCAGGATCTGTAACATGTCCAGGATCTTAGGATTTCAGGATCCCAGGATCCCAGGAGCTTGGTTATACCAGGATCTCAGCATCTCAGAGGAAGCTTGACTGCCAAGAACTCTGACACACCCAAAATCTCAGATTTACAGGATGTGGGAATCACAGGATCACAAAGAAAGCTTGAATCTGAGGAGTCCTGAATCAACTGGGATTATAGGAAGGACAGGATCCAATGAGATATCTTGAAGGCAGCAAGCACTTGAGATAATCAGATGGCAGTTGGCAAGCATAAGAACAGAAGCAACAGAAACCAAGGTTACTTGGCATTATCAGAACCAAACTCTCCCACCATAGTAAGTCTTGGATACACCATCACACCAGAAAAGCAAGATATGGATCTAAAGTCACTTCTCATGATGATGATGGAGGACATTAAGAAGGAAATAAATAATTCCCTTAAAGAAATAGAGGAGAACACAGGTAAACAGGTAGAAGCCCTTAAAGAAGAAACACAAAAATCTCTTAAAGAGTTACAGGAAAACACTACCACACAGGTGAAAGAATTGAACAAAACCACCCAGGACCTAAAAATGAAAGTAGAAAAAATAAAGAAATCACAAAGGGAGACAACTCTGGAGATAGAAAACCTAGGAAAGAAATCAGGAACTGCCTTCTGGTCCACGCCAGCACTGGGGTTCCTTGCCCGTGGAGTCTCCGGACACCCGCAAGGACCCCCACAGGATCCCCCATGGGATCTTAAGACCTCTGGTGAGTGAACACAGCATTTGCTCCAATCCCGAGATATAAGATACACATGAAACTGAAGAAGAACGAAGAACAAAGAGTGGACACTTTGCCCCTTCTAAGAATTGGGAACAATCACCCATGGAAGGCATTACAGAGACAAAGTTTGGAGCTGAGACAAAAGGATGGACCATCTAGAGACTGCCATATCCAGGGATCCATCCCATAATCAGCCTCCAAACGATGACACCATTGCATACACTAGCAAGAGTTTGCTGAAAGGACCCTGATATAGCTGTCTCTTGTGAGACTAAGCTGAGGCCTAGCAAACACATAAGTGGATGCTCACAGTCAGCTATTGGATGGATCACAGGGCCCTCAATGGAGGAGCTAGAGAAAGTATCCAAGGAGCTAAAGAGATCTGAAACCCTGTAGGGGCAACAACATTATGAACTAACCAGTACCCCAGAGCTCTTGACTCTAGCTGCATATGTGGCAAAAGATGACCTAGTCGGCCATCACTGGAAAGAGAGGCCCATTGGACATGCAAACTTTATATGCCCCAGTACAGGGGAATGCCAGGGCCAAAAAGTGGGAATGGGTGGGTAGGGGAGTGGGGGGGGGTATGGGGGACTTTTGGGATAGCATTGGAAATGTAATTGAGGAAAATACGTAATAAAAATATATTTAAATTAAAAAAATAGGAACCATAGATATGAGCATCAGCAACAGAATATAAGAGATGGAAGAGAAAAATCTCAGGTGCAGAAGATTCCATAGGGAAGGAACATGGACACAACAATCAAAGAAAATGCAAAATGCAAAAAGACCCTAATTCAAAACATCTAGGAAATCCAAGACACAATGAGAAGACCAAACCTAGGGATAATAGGTATAGAAGAGAATGAAAACTTTCAACTTAAAGGGCCAGTAAATATCTTCAACAAAATTATAGAAGAAAAATTCCCTTATCTAAAGAGAGAGATGCCCATGAACATGCAAGCCTACAGAACTCCAAATAGACTGGAACAGAAAAGAAATTCCTCCCAACACATAATAAGCAGAACAACAAATGCACTAAATAAAGATCGAATATTAAAAACAGTAAGGGAAAAAGGTTAAGTAACATATAAAGATAGACCTATTAGAATTACACCAGACTTCTGACCAGAGACTATGAAAGCCAGAAGTTCCTGGACAGATGTTAAACAGACACTAAGAGAACATGAATGCCAGCCCAGGGTACTATATCCAGCAAAACTCTCAATTGCCATAAATGGAGAAACCAAAGTATTCCATGACAAAACTAAATTCACACAATCTTTCCATGAAACCAGCCCTTCAAAGGATAATAAAGGGAAAACTTCAACACAAGAAAGAAAACTACTCTCTAGAAAAAGCAAGAAAGCAATCTTTCAACAAACCTAAAAGAAGATAGCCATATGAGCAGAATCCCTACTCTAACAACAAAAATAACAGGAAGCAAGACTTAATTCTCCTTAATATCTCTTAATATCAGTAGATTAATTCCCCAATAAAAAGACACAGACTACAAGACTGGCCGCATAGATCGGACACAACATTTTGCTGCATACAGGCAACCCACCTCAGGTACAAAGACAGACAGTACCTTAGAGTAAAAGGCTGGAAAACAATTTTCCAAGCAAACAGTCTGAAGAAACAAGCTGGAGTAACCATTCTATTATTTAATAAAATAGACTTCCAACCCAAAGTTATCAAAAAGACAAGTAGGGCACTTCATACTCATCAAAGGAAAAATCTTCCATGATGAACTCTCAATTCTGAACATCTATGCTCCAAAGGCAAGAGCATCCACATTCATTAAAAAACTTTAGTAAAGCTCAACGCACACATTGCACGTCACACAATAATGGTGGGAGACTTTGATACCCCACTATCATCAATGGACAGATCCTGGAAACAGAAACTAAACAGAGACACAGTGAAACTAACAGAAGTTATGAAACAAATAGTTTGAACAGATATCTACAGAATGTTTTATCTTAAGACAAAGAGATATACTTTTTTCTCAGCACCTCATGGTACCTTCTCCAAAACAGACTATATAATCAGTCATAAAACAGGCCTCAACATATACAAAAATATTTAAATTATCCCATGCAGCCTATCAGATCACCACGGAATAAGGCTGATCTTCAATAACAACATAAATAATAGAAAGCCAACATTTACGTGGAAGCTGAACAACTCTCTACTCAATGACACCTTGGTCAAGGAGGAAATAAACAATGAAATTAAAGGCTTTTTAGAGTTTAATGACAATGAAGTCAAAACATACTCAAACTTATGGGACATAATGAAAGTAGTCCTAAGAGGAAAACTCATAGCTCTGTGTGCTGCCAAAAAGAAACTAGAGAGAGTACACACTAGCATCTTGATAGCACACATAAAAGCTCTAGAGCAAAAGGAAGCAAATTCATCCATGAAATAATCTAATTTAGCGCTGAAATCAACCAAGAATAACAAAAATTGCTATACAAAGAATCAATCAAACCAGGTGCTGGTTCTTTTAGAAAATCAACAAGATAGATAAACCCTTAGCCATACTAACTAGAGGACACAGGGACAGTATCCTAATTAACAACATCAGAAATGAAAAGGGAGACATAACAGAATCTGAGGAAACCCAAAGCATCATCAGATCCTACTACAAAAAGCTATACTCAACAAAACTGGAAAACCTTGATGAAATGTACAATTTTCTAGACAGATACCAGGTACCAAAGTTAAATGTGGATCAGATTAATGATCTAACCAGCACCATATCCTCTAAAGAATTAGATGCAGTCATTAATAGTCTCCCAACCAAAAAAAGCCCAGGACCAGATAGGTTTATTGCAGAGTTCTATCAGACCTTCCAAGAAGACCTAATTCCAATTCTCTTCAATCTGTTCCACAAAATAGAAACAGAAGTTAATCTACCCAATTTGTTCTATAAAGCCACAATTACTCTGATATATAAACCACATAAAGACCCAACAAAGAAAGAGAACTTCAGACCAATTTGCCTTATGAATATCTATGCAAAAATACTCAATAAAATTCTCACAAAAGGAATCCAAGAACACATCAAAATGATCATCCATCATGATCAAGTAGGCTTCATCCCAGGGATGCAGGGATGGTTTAATATATGGAAATCCATCAATGTATTTCACTATAAAAACAAACTCAAAGGCAAAAACCACACGGTCATCTTGTTAGATGCCGTGAAAGCAATTGACAAAAGCCAGCTCTCATTCATGATTAAAGTCTTGGAAAGATCAGGAATTCAAAGCCCATACCTAAACATATTAAAAGCAATATACAGCAAACCAATAGCCAACATCAAACTAAATGGAGAGAAACTTGAAGCAATCCCACTAAAATCAAGGACTAGACGAGGCTGCCCACTTTGCACCTACCTATTCAATATAGTACTTGAAGTTCTAGCTAGAGCAATTTGACAACAAAAGGAGATCAAGGTGATACAAATTGGAAAGGAAGAAGTCAAAAGATCTCTATTTGTAGATGATATGGTAGTATATATAAGTGACCTTAAAAATTTTACCAGAGAACTCCTTAACCTAATAAGCAGCTTCAGTGCAGTAGCTGGATATAAAATTAATTCAAACAAATCAGTGGCCTTTCTCTACACAAAGGGTAAACAGGCTGAGAAAGAAATTAGGGAAACCATACCCTTCACAATAGTCACAAATAATATAAAATACCTTGGTGTGACTCTAACTAAGGAAATTAAAGATCTGTATGATACAAACTTCACGTCTCTGAAGAAACAAACAAACAAACAAACAAACAAACAAACATCTCAGAAGATGGAAAGATCTCCCGTGTTCAAAGATTGGCAGGATTAATATAGTAAAAATGGCTATGTTGCTGAAAGCAATGTACAGATTCAATGCAATTCTCATCAAAATTCAAACACAATTCTTCATGGAGTTAGAAAGGGCAACTTGCAAATTCATCTTGAAAAACAAAAAACTGAGGATAGCAAAAACTATTCTCAACAATAAAAGAACCTCTGGTGGAATCACCATGCCTGACCTCAAGCTGTACTACACAGCATGGTAAAACTGCATGGTACTGCTACAGTGACAGACAGGTAGATCAATGGAATAGAATTGAAGACCTAGAAATGAACCCACACACCTATGGTCACTTGGTCTTTGACAAGGGAACTAAACACCATCCAGTGTAAAAAAAGACAACATTTTCAAACAAATGGTGCTGGCACAACTGGCGATTATCATGTAGAAGAATGGGAATTGATCCATTCTAATCTCCTTGTACAAAGCTCAACTCTAAGTGGATCAAGGAAACCCACAGTACTATTCAGCTAGTACAATGAATTTATGAAATTCTTAGGCAAATGGATGGATCTGGAGGATATCATCCTGAGTGACATAACCGAATCACAAAAGAACTCACATGATATACACTCACTGATAAGTGGATATTAGCCCCGAAACTTAGAATACCCAAGATAGAATTTGCAAAACACATGAAACTCAAGAAGAAGGAAGACCAAAGTGTGGATACTTTGTTCCTTCTTAGAATTGGGAACAAAATACCCATGGAAGGAGTTACAGAGACAAAGTTCAGAGCGAGACAGAAGTAATGACCACCCAGAGACTGCCCCACCCAGAAATCCATCCCATAAACAACCACCAAACTCAGACACTTTTGCATATTCCAGTAAGATTTTGCCGATAGGACTCTGATATAAATGTGTCTTGTGAGGATATGCCAGTGCCTGGCAAATACAGAAGTGGATGCTCACAGTCATATATTGGATGGCACACAGGGCCCCTAATGAAGGAGCTAGAGAAATTACCCAAGGAGCTAAAGAGGTCTGCAACTCTATAGGAGGAATAACAATATGAGCTAACCAGTACCCCCTAGAGCTGTCTCTACTTGCATATTTAGCAGAGTTTGCCCTAGTAGGACATCATTGGGAGCAGGTCTTGGGAAGTAGGCCCATGATCTTGGGATGATTATATGCCCCCTACGGGGGAATGCCAGGGCAAGGAAATAGGAGTGGTTGGGTTGGGGAGCAGGGCTTGGGGAGGGTATAGGGGACTTTCAGTATAGCATTTGAAATGTAAATATAGAAATATCTAATAAAAATGTAAAAAAGTAAAAATTTAAAATCACCCCCTTTAATTTTACCACATCAATAAAAATAAAAGCCCAAAATTGTAGAAAATACACATATTTAACAAAAAAAATCTTGAATCCATCTTGCATTCAATGAATATTACAAAATAGTAGAATTCTGTGTATTTTTCTGATAGTCACATGTGGTTGTAGTGCCATATCCATGTAGGGAACTAGCAATGATACAATGGTATAATCAACTTATTGATTATGTTTAGTTTAGAGTTTTGGCATATATTTGTGTATATACATACTTTTATACCCTTACATTCCATGTAGAAATTTATGTAACCATGAGCAAAAGAAAGAATTTTTCCCTTATGATAACTCATCATATATATATATATGCCCTAAGGCCATTAAACTATATTCTATTTCTATTTTCAATAATATTGTCTATGAACTTTTGTACAATTTTTTTCATTTAACATGCTACTACTCAGATCCAACAGAAGTATTGCATTTGTTGATATGTTATAGCTTCTTGTCATTGAATAATATAGTCCATTTTGTAAATTAGGTAATCATTCAGTCACTCAGTGACATTGGGTTGTTGGCTGCTTTTGTTATTTTGGAATAAAATTGTTATAAAATCCATGGACAGTTGCTAAGTAAGTATAAATTTTCATAGTTGAGCTACTTATGTTAAATTTAGTTTTAGTTTACTTTTGACAGCCTAAGCTAGCCTCAAACTTGATATGAATTCCTAATCTTCTACCTAGGCCTTGGGAGTGCTAGGATTGCAGATATATGCGGTACTATGGATTGAACTCAGGGATTCCTGCCTCATATTCAAGCTCTCCTCCAGCTGAGCTATATTTTCAGTCCTAGTTTAATTTCATAAGAAGTTGTCAAACTATTCACCACAATGACCATCCCTTTTCTATTTTTATCAGCATTGTGTTAGAAATAAAATTGCTTTATTTCCTCTTTAGAATTTGGTATTTCACTATAAAACTTCCAGTTTTATGAGAATATAATGCTAGCTTACTGTGATTACAATTTGCATTTCTCTAATGGACAATAATATTGATCAAAATTTATGAGCTTGTTTTCCATTTTTGTCAGGGAATATTCTCAACACATCCTTTGCCATCTTTCTAGTTAGATTTATTTGTTGATTTTTTTTTACCTTGTGATAAAACATCCATTATATAAATGTGTCATTATTATAATTTAACCATTTTAAGTGTAAAGTTTTGAGGAATTGATAACAACCACACTGTTACATAGCCATCATCACAATTTCCAAAATATTTTTGTAAGGTTCAAAGGAAACTTTGTAATTATTATTAGTTTCTTTTCCCTTATGAAAACAAGGTCCATGAGTGAAGCCGTGTGAATAGAATTTTTGAGAACGTATGAGAAAACTCTAAACAAGAAAAAAGTCTTCTCATCTCGGTTTGTCCATAACATGGATTTATTATTGGAATGTGCCTTTGTGCCCCTTCTGTGTGTAGTAAATAGGACTTGGTTTTGTTTATCCATCATTATCCATTATTATTTAGATTATTGTTCCAAGCAAGAGTTGACCTCATGACTGTATAAACTTATGTAACTTTGACATTTTGACTGTATAAAACATGAACCCAAGTGAACATTTCTTATGTGACTTTGCTTAACTCTCTGAATACCCTCAAAATATGAATTGTCTGATGCCATGAATGAAGTTGCCTATTGCCTGGGACTTTATTCTGCCTCAATTTTTGGTTCAACCCTCCCACATTCACACCACCAAATAGAGCACTAGTAATCCCCTATTCCCTTTCCCCTCCTGCTAACCTTTAATCTACTTTCTGCTTTTATAAATTTACCTGCTTTAAATGTTTTATGGGTAGAATCATACATATTTGTTCATTTCTTATTCCTTATTTTATGTGATATAATGTTTCCTATTTATGGCTTAGTAGTATTTATTGTATGTAACTTAACACATTCTTTTCATCTATTCATCAGTTCATGCCTCATTACATGTTGTTTTTCTGTCTTTTGGCTACCTTAAATAGTATTGCTATGAACATTTGTTTGCAAATACTTTCAGTACATTTCAAATTCTTTTGGATATATACATTTTAGAGATTCTAAGTCATGTGATAACGCTATATTTAAGGCAATTATTTGTGATCTATGACACTAAAGCATAGCAACAAAAGGGGAGTAAATATACTAGATAATTAAAATAAAATAATTTTTATATCAAATGCCACCACTCAGGGGAAAAAAGATACCCCAAAGAATCAGTAAATATTTTATAAAACATATATAAAAGCTTTATATGTGTTTACTATCCATAATATTCAAAGATCTTCTACAGTTCAATAACAAAACCATCCAAATTAAGTGTGGGTTAGACTTTCAAAAATACTTTATTTTTAATTCTAATGTAAATTTCATAGTTTCTTTCCTCTATCCAACCATCACATGACATTTTTCAGCTTCCCCTGCTCCTCTCTCAAACTCATGGATGCTTTTTTATTGTTTTTTTTTTACATGCATACACACACACACACACACACACACACACACATATGACTAAATACATAAATTGAAACTGGCTATCTGCTGAGTTCCTTTAATGTTTCTTCTATGCATATGATTTCAGGGGTGATCCCTTGGTTTTGGATAAATAATTAGAAGGTTTATCCATGAATAATATGATTTTTCCCTCTGTGCTCTCAGCCTATCTACATTGGCATATCAACTGGTGTTGACATTGTGTGGGGATTGTTTAGGCAGCTGTGTTGCTGAGATTATTTCATGGATGTAGTTTTCGTGTTGTATCTCAAAGACACAACCTACTACTGGTCCTCTGGCTCTTACAATTTCTCCAGCCCCCTTTCGTTAATATTCCTTGAGCCTTAGATGTGGGAGTGGTGTTGTAAATGTATCAATTGAGACTTGGGACTCAATGTTCAGTTGTTTCCTGAACTTAGACCAGTTGTGGCTTTCTGTAGTGATCTATAACTGCTGTAAAAAAATGTTTCTCTGATAAGTAGTGAGACCTACACTGTCCTGTGGATATAAGGACAAGTATTTAGAATGCAGTTAGGGATTGTGGCAATTCAGGAAATTGGTGGTAGTAGGTTCTCTCCTAAGATCCATGATCTCACTTGCTGTGGGTAGTTGACTAAGTTTCCAGTACATGATTTCCCTCACATTCAGCAGGTTTTTAGAGCAAACAGAGAGCTACTACTTATGCCCAATATAAGTTCCACAATTTCAATGTTAGGGATATCTTGCTATTATGGCCATTCATTGTTGTGGTTCATAGGTATTACAGCTCAGTAGGACTATTGACTGCTTTCTTCTCTTGGCAGCATGTATAGCAACTTCCAATTCTATGAAAGCTAGTCCTCAAGGAGGAAGCTGTTGGTTTAGATTTGGCTCATATTTTCTGAGTCTTGTATTCAAAATATTTGGCATCTTCAGCAGTTGAGACTCACCTTTAACTTCTGGAAGGCTACCAAAGGCAGCATCAATAGCCTATATTGTTTGTATAGTCTCTTGAATTCCCCTGACTCAGAACTTGAAAGATTTTTCATACACAATTTTTGTTAGATATTGCAAAACCACACCCCACACACAACACACACACACTTTATAAGTAACTTTAGATAAATATAAAACTGTGATTCCTTATGGCTTCTTCAAACATCCTTAGTGTTATTTATCCTTCCTCTCTTGAACTCTCCTGTATTGTCCTCTATGCTCACCCTGCCCCCAGTTTTTCTCATTTCCTTTTTCCTATCACTTGTATCCCAATATTTCCCTCTTTAGACCTCCTTGTCCCAATCATGGTCCTCCCACTTTTTTCTTTTCTGGTTTCTGTGGTCACTCAGGTTATACATTTATATCTGTAGATTTGGAGCCATAAATATTTGAGAGCAAAGATCAGCATTTGTCTTTCTGAGTTACCTTCCTCAGTATAGTATGTTACACTTCCATCCATTTGCCAGCAAATTTCATATTACTTACAGCTTAATAGAAATGTGTTGTGTATATGTACACATCTTAATTGTGCATTTATCTGTGGAAGTTGTTTCCATTTCATAGGTACTATACACAAAGAGAAACAATGGCAGGCCTGAGCAAGTTTCTGTGGAGTAGGATGCCCAGTCCTTTGGACATAAGTCAAGGAGTAGTGTATCTGGGTTATATGGTAGATTTCTTTTTAGCTTTTCAAGAGTATTTTATTCTGCCTTATTCTCTTGAGACAAGGTATTCACTAAGCTTGGAGCTAGGCTGGTAGCTGGAATGCCCTAGAGATCTTCTTGTCTCTATTACCCGTAGAAAACAAACCATTCATCAGTAGTGAGATTACAGGTGTAGACAGTTACACTGGGCTTTTTACAAGGTTGTTTAGTATTGAGTTTAGATCTTTATGCATAAGTAGAAATTACTTTTGCCTACTTAACTGTATCTCCAGCTCTGCCTTTTGATTTTTCATCTAAACACAGATAAACAAACACACACAGTATACTTATGAAATATGTTTTTTTGGACAGAGTCTTTGTCTATTGTATTGCAATAATAATTTTAATTTATATTATTATAAATGATTTTGATTTTGATTATTACTAATGGAAGTCATATTCATTATGGAAGTTTCTGATTAAAGAGAAGAGGATTTTAAAAGTCACCTGCTATCTTAATACTCAGGAAAAACAGTTGTTGGATATTTTATTGCAAATTCCTCCAGGGGCTATAGAACATATAGATTCTCAATTCCTATATATTAAGCTTTCTTCTATCCTCTAGTTAGTCTTGATCATCTCTAGGAGAATAATTCATCTCTGAACCTTAGATTTGAGAGATTGCAACATGAGCAAGGGAACTTGAGCCATGTGCTCACTCTGCATTTATGAACAGAACCCATTGCGGAATAAATACCCATCTTCTTTCCTAACTTGTGAAATCATACTTTACAGAAACTACATATAGTCATTTTAATTTTTTCTGTCTTCTTACTTTCTCATGAGAATCAAGACAGCTGCAACCTCCAGATAATCCACTTTCTTGGGAACTCTTCCTTGGTTGGCTATACAAATGTAACCATCCAATAGTTTGCATCTCTTCCTACTAATCTCATCCAGGGGAGAATCTGGAGATAGGGATAAATATTACCTGGGTTATACTCTCATGGAAATCTTTAACTTCTAAGAATGGGCTATTGCAGTCTCAACATGAGCAATCTCGTGTTCTCCTTGAGGTTAGAGGGAACAAAAAATGGTTGATGGACCACTTGTGTGTCTGCTTTTACCTCACCCTACCATGCTCCAGCTATGTGCTGAAGGGCAAGTGATCAGTATCAGGTAAACCATTTATCCCTTGTGTAACTACACAGAGCTCCAGGAGCAAAAGGATGACACATAATTCCCATCCTGCCTCTCCCTTGGGATCAAATGCCTTGCTCAGAGGAGGACATATTGAAATGTACCACTAACATGGTTCCAAAGCACCTTTAAGCTATCTCTAATTCTTAACATCAATGAAATTGATCACCAGCCCTTGCTGATATTGCTAATAATTTCTGATAGCCATTGATCTAGATGTGTTGGTATATCTCAAATGTTACATCACAAGCCTTGCTATCATTTAGAGCTGTACATACATTCTGCATTTCCAACATGTGATGTCTATCACCTCATTTGGGACCATCTTTGCTTAGTGATCTTGCCTACCTCTTTCTATCTCTCTCTTAATTTTTTTCCATACGACTGGGTCAGAATGGTTTTTTCTTTTTCATTTTTTGTTTTTTGGAAGTAACCATCTGTTTTTGTTTGTTCCTGCTCAACAGTACTAGATATTTGTCAATCATGACCCATGGGAAACAGTTTCTGATTAGTAATCCTAGGCTATCAATCTCTCCTATGATCATCCTAAGCCCTCAGAATTTCCTTGAAGCCAGTTACTGCCTCCATATTTTTCTGCCCACATTATTCTCTCTGCTAGGTTATTCTTTCTGTTGTTTCTCAGAGTTAAACAAGAACTGATACTTTCTGAAGAACTTCTGTGGTCCCATTATGGCAGTTCTTTTCTTTTCTGTCCTGTCTGGTTCTGTTCTCCACCATGCAACTATACTGAAAATGTTCAAAATATTATATTTGATTCATTTTCATAGCCTTAATGTCTGAGTAGATGTCTATCCCATGTTTGAATTAACTAGTATAAATAGAAACCTAAATGTAGTTTTGTTTGAGATGTATTGACAGCAAATGGCACTTCTTTTTGAAAATTTATGATTTATTATTAGAGTGTGAGTGTATACATGTGTGTACAGAGGAGTGCATGTGATAGTTAGAGGTTAGCTCTTGAGTGTTGGTTCTCTCCATGAATTCTTAGAATCAAATTCTAAAAACAACATGGGATGATATTCATATACGTACTGGGATTTGAGAATTGTAATTCCTGTCATCATTAGAATCGAAAAATGAATGCCACATACATGGTATCATGTTTCTTCAACACTGGTAAAATCTTGCCTTTGAGTATCATTTTCAAACTTCATCCATTCGTGAACATGATTTATTAAATATTCTTTCACATTGGTTTTCTCTCTTTGCATGCTGGTATGCCCTTATCAGCCTTTTGAAAGCATCAGTATTGAAGCTACTTCTAATGACTTTCTTTTGCCACATATAGCCTTGTTTCCATTACTATACTGCTAGATACTCTATTGCAGTAGTTCATAAACATATGCATAGTACATCAGAACCCTGTTGAGAGTGTGTGAAATGTTCCATATTGAGCTCCAAGTGCAGACTCTGATTTCATAATATGAAATGGGGCTGAGAATTTATGATTTTAAAACTCATACTTTTCTTCTGCAATGAGTTGATGTTCACTGTTCAACTTGCTTGCATACAACCCTGGTAATGTTAACAACTGTAGCCACCTCATTCACAGTCACATTTTTTGGGCCTGCTCAATGTAGAATTTGGGATTAGGTGGTGCTGGGAAGGAGTAAGAGGGATTTCAGTGGTTCAGGAGCTCATTAACTGGTTACTGAACCAGTGTGGGTCATAGACATGTGCTTTTGCTGAGTTACAGCTCCTGTGCTCTAGCATATCCTGGATTCCTTGCTGGACTAGAACACTTTGATTTTTATTTTTTTTTACTTTTGTAAACTTTGGGTTGGCAGGTAAATTCATTGCCAGCTTCTTGCCTAACCCCCACAGCTATAGCACTATCCTTAATTTGGCTTATTTTTTATTTGCTTGCACTGATATTTTCTCTATTCATTGTTGTGTTAAGACACTGAGATTTGCATAGTTGGTTTGATTTATCTGACTTGGTGGTGTTATTTGTTACTTCAGTGATAGTAAAGTTGGATGTTAGCAAGAACTTCAATCAGCTACTGTTGTCTTTGCAATGGAGACACTGGGCCTTTTCTTCATTTGATCAGTTTTGTTGTTGTTTATATAATTGTTGCTCATTCTTGATTTCTGTGTGTGTCTACAGACTCTTCAATCGCAGCCCACATTTTCTTTAGACTCTGAAACTTAATACTGGTTTATTTCTTCTTATGATTATGATCACCTTGCTGATAATGATCATGCAGTGAAGCTATAAGGGTCTAGATGCCATACTTGATATCAAAATAAGTAAAAAAATACATGTTCTTTAAAAAGCTGTGTAAGTGTATATGGGCTTGTAATTAAAGATTTATATAGTCTAAGAATCAGCAGCATTGGCTTTATAGGGTAACTTTTAGAAACTGAGGAGTCTTGGGGCTGGAGAGATGATTCAGCAGTTAAGAGCATGTGCTGTTCTTGCAGAGGACTCATGTTGGATTCCCAGCGCCCCACATGTTGACTCACAGCCATCTGTTTCAAGTGATCTGATATCCTCTGTGCCCGTGCACACACAAGGCATGCATGTAGTATACAGAAATACACATAAACAGTCACACATGTAAAATTAAAAATAAATCTTAAAGAGATTGAGGAGACTCAAACCCCACTTCAGAATTTCTCATTCATTTTAATAAGATCCCCCACCTGAATTTCTTGAATGATGAAGCATGACTCCAAACTTAAGGATATATTTTTTTCTAAACTTCCCTATCACCCATAATGTCATTATTACAAATTGTTCTAAATGTGTTTCCCACTGAAAAATGTGGTCTGTGTTGAGTAGCCTATAACTCTCCCAGCATCTCCAAACTTTGTGTGCATTTTAAGATATTTATTTAAGAGCTCTTTTTGCAAAGTCTTCCTGGTTATGGCAATGTACTAAAAGATCCAGAGACTGCCCACCTGGGGGTCCATCCTATAATCAGCCACCAAACACAGACACTATTGCATATGCCAGCAAGATTTGGCTGAAGGTACCCTGATATAGCTGTCTCCTGTGAGGCTTTACCAGTGTCTGACAAATACAGAAATGGATGCTCACAGTCATCTGTAGGATGGAACACAGGTCCCTCAATATAGGAGCTAGAGAAAGTACCCAAGAGCTGAAGGGGTCTGCAACCCTATAGGTGGAACAACAATATGAACTAATCAGTACCTCCAGATCTCGTGTCTCTAGCTGCATATGTAGCAGAAGATGGCCTAGTCAACCATCATTGGAAAGAGAGGCCCCTTGGGGCAAACTTTATATGCCCCAGTACAGGGGAATGCCAGGGCCAAGAACTGGGAGTGAGAGCATAGAGGAGCAGGGCTGGGGGGTATAGGGGACTTTTGGGATAGCATTTGAAATGTAAATGAAGAAAATATCTAATAAAAATGTGGGGAAAAAAGAATATTGCTTTGCCATGTACAGTTGCAGTGGTTTCTTCAAGTGTAAAGAAACTTGGAAGTCTAGGTAGACAGGCCCCATTTCATTCTTTTGTGTTTCAGTACAATGTTCACTTTATTATTATTACTTTATTTATTCACTTTTTATCATACTCACTGCACCCCTCCAGGTCACCTCCTCCCACAATCCTTCCCTCACCCCCTCCCCTTCTCTTCTGAGCAGATGTGCCCACCCTGGGTATCCTGCCACCTTGGCATATCAAGTTTTTTGAGAGGCTAGGTGCATCCTCTTCCACTGAGGCCAGGCAAGGCAGTCAAGCTAGGAGAACATGTCCTATGGACACAGAACAGCTTTTGGCATAGTTCCTACTCCAGCTGTTTAGGACCTACATGAAGACCAAGCTGCACATCTTCTACTGAATATGAGCAGGGAGGCCTAAGTCCAGTGCATGTAGGTTCTTTGGTTGGTGGTTCAATCTCTGAGAGCCCCAAAGGTCCATCTTATTTGATTCTGTTGGTCTTTCTGTAGAATTCCTATTTCCTTAGGGCCCGCAATCCTTCCTCCTATTCTTCCATAAGAGTCCCCAAGCTCCATCCACAGTTTGGCTGTTTGAATCACCTGCTGGGTAGATACTCTCAGAGGACAGCCATGCTAGACTCCTATCAGTACTCCAACTTCTTGGCATAATGATTGCTCAGGTGGTCACTTGACTATGGTTTGTAATAATTTATCATGGGGGAAAGTGTTGTAGTTTTTTTTACACATGATCTTCAGTTTTGCATTACTAAAAAAAGGAAAGGAAGGTGACAGTCTCTGCAGATGACTGACAAGTCTTCTAAGTGCTCTTTCTAGTGCACTTGGGAATCCAGTGGTGCTTTGATGCATGTTTACAGATTAGTGATTTTAACATTTGTGCTTTGAATCTTTGTAAGATGGCATGGAGATTCAAGAGTCCTCTCACGTTTGACATTTACACAGTAAGGGGGACTCATGATGATGAATGAGGAAGATGGAATAAGGCTAAAAGTCAGAGGTAAGTCTCTTTTCTGAACATCCAGGAATTCAGAACTAAGGTAATAACATTGTTGTGAGGTCAGCAGACATTTGTTTGAAAGGTAAAGTTTTTGAAAAGAGTTCCAATTATCAAAGGTGTAAACCTGAAAGGAGATTGAAATTGCAAGTGTTTAGTTAATTTTTCAGCTAGTTCTTGCAAGTATTATTATTACATCTGTTTTCCTAAGCAAGATCTTCCTGTGTGGATCCTGTGTTTCTGAACTTTCATTGCATTTGTAAGAAACCCGTGTCACTGTTTTAGGGTCATATGTTTTAGTGTGGGTGCTATAGATTTGGTTAACATTTCTCATTCTTAGTGGTTTTATATAATAAATACCTGGAGGGCTTATTAAAGGCTATACTCCTGGACGCCACCTTCAGATTCTGTGAGTCAGAGGTAGAGTCAGAGAATTTGAATTTCCAGTGAGCCCTCCAGCTGAAGCCGAGGTTGATAGTCTATAAACAGCTGGCTGTCCTAGCACAGCATTTTCTATAGCCTAATTGTCTTCAACTAGAACCTAATTGCATCTCAGAATTGGCCATTTCTATTCTCTCATACACTCTGTTTCCACGGCAAGGAAAGAAATGGCCAATGTAACCCTGCTGTCTGCATAGAACAGATTTATTTTGTTCTTTGAAGTTCCTGAGGCTCACATACCATTCTGGTCAGGCGATTTTGATCATGGAAGATAAAAAGGGTTCTTTATGCCAATTTCCTTTTAATATCCTGGAGGCTGGGTGAAAACATCAGTAGAAAGGCCAATGAGAAGACTCTTGCTTGATTTGTTGCTCTTGACTTGAATCCTCTGTTAGAGCTTAAAGTACAAAAATAACAACAAGAGTAGCAAATATCAGTCTAGAATTTTTTGTACTCTTTCTTCCAGCTGGGTTCTTAACTTTGTTGTACAACTTGTTCTACTCCAGTAAGAGATCACTGGCATAAATAGAAGGATACTGTATATTCACTAGTGGAGTAAATGCTTTCCTTAAGTCTATGCCACATTATCTTCAGAGGTTCTTAGTAATCTGTTATAGGACATCCTTTGGTGTCTCCTGGTTTTCTGATGAATAAATTCCTAAAGCAAAAGGCCTGGGTCCTACATCCAGTATAGCTTTGAGGATTTTGATCTGGTTTGATCTCCTTTCTGTCTCTTTATTTTTCTCTGTGCATTCAGAATCTAGCCTTGAGATGAGAAATTAGATTTCTTGTCTGAAATAGACCAAATATGAGATGGCATTTAGAATGCCCTATTTCTAGGCTGTGTTTTATGTATCAGGATAATAAGGATAATAAGTTGTCTTAGCCTCATTATCATGATCAGCAGCAAAACAGAAGCAGCTAGAGGCTTCCTTTGAATAGAAGAATCATAAAGACTAAGGTTCACTTTGTGTAAGATAGAGGCTAGTGTCTTAGTTACTTTTTTATGTGAAGAGACACCATAACAAAGGCAACTTTAAAAGCATTTAGTGGGGTTCACAGTGCCAGAGGATTAGAGTCCATGATCATCCTGACAAGGAACTTAACAACAGGCAGACAGGCAGTAATGATGCTGGAGCAATAGCTGAGAGCTACATCCTGATCCACAAGCAGGAGTGAGAGGGGATATGGAGGAAAGAAGGGAGAGAGGAGAGAGAGAGAGAGAGAGAGAGAGAGAGAGAGAGAGAGAGAGAGAGAGAGAGAGAGACAGACACAGACACAGACACAGACACAGACACAGACACAGAAACAGAATGAGATACTACAAGACTTTTGAGTTCAAGGGAAGCTGGAACTCAAGTTATCCTTCCTGCCTGAGGAGACAACAAATTCTTCAAAAAGTTCAGATGTTTTAAATCCCTGTTCATATTGATTTTTGCCTGAATGTTCAAAATTTGAGTCTTATACTATAATAAACTGAGTAAGGAACTGAAATTTTAACTTACTGGTTATTGGGGTTTGTTTATTGCTATGGATTTGTCTTGTTTCCCAAGCTTTTGATACAGTCCCCTACTTGGGTTTAGTTGAATTTTAAGTAACAAATAATGATTCTTACTTGCATTTTAAATAACAAATAATGATTCAATAACATGTTTTAATGATCATTTAAATATGACTCAGGGCGTTGTTTCAAGCTTAGGGGTGAAGTAAGCATAGATGTGTATAATTTGTATGGGATTCTCTCCTCTCCTGCTTTTATTCCTCTCACAATTATCTTAAAATTAATGAATTGAAGCCAAGCATATACCTGATGCAGTATACTAATGAGGGTCATTTTTAATTTGAGGAAAATGGAGAATTTATACCAGTAGCTGAACAACAGTGAATAAATAGAATGAGCTGCTGTGCGTCTAAATTTTAGACATGGCTGTTTTTCTCCAGAGATAAGGTTGAATCATTCTCCCCAAAACACTTACAGCAAAAGGGTAATAAGAATGAGGCAGAAGATGAATTCCAAATGAAAAAAGGAGAGAGAGAGAAAATTTCAAAATCAAACTGTGCTTTCTCCACCCCTGCTCTCTGTCTTGTCCTGCATTGCTCTGGGTCTCTGAAGCCTGAAGAGAGAAGGTAAAAATGTACTTAGACAAAAAGTACAAGTAAATAATACAAACAGCTTCAGATCATATGGAAAGTCACATTAAATTAAAAAAAACCCTCTTCATAAACTAATAACTCAAACCTCAGGGTTTTTTGTTTGTTTGTTTGGTTGGTTGGTTGGTTTTTTTTGTTTGTTTGTTTGTTTGTTTGTTTGTTTTGCTTCTCCTAAAGATATTGAATAAAAAAATGAAAAAATACCAGCCTTAACAGGTCCTATTAGAAAGTTCAGACCATGGCCCAACTAATGCATATTTTACCTATTGTAAATACTTAAACATTTTAACCAGAACTCATTACTATCTGTATTGTATTTGGGTGGTGGATGTATTTGAAGAAGTTTCTAAAAACATACCCACCAAATATAAAACTTGAATCCTGGGGTTCAGCAGAGGCTAAGACTCCTATACTGAGAAGTCCTTCAAATTCTTCTTAGCTAAGAATGTTTTCTCTATCAGCTGACTTTGGACTCCTGGATACATAAAGTCTGTCTCTATCTTTGTTGCATTTAACCTGACTGTAAGGTTAAATGAACACTCTTGGGCTCATCTAGTGTTGCAACACTTAGAATCTATGTTACTATAACACTATATTTAACCCTGTGTGATAACTCTATCTCTTTTTATAGACATCCTGAAACAAGCCAGAAGACCTTTTATGACATTTAGCATCTTCCTTATTCTGTGTTCTAGGGTTTTGCTAGGGAATCTTTCTTATTAAAGGCATGGACATTACCAAAATACTTAGTGGCACTTTCTCCAAGATTGCACACTTTTATTTTGCTGCAAAGTCTTATTTTTTCTAGCCCGGGTCCAAGATTATGTATTTTTTGAGACAGATTCTTACTATGTAGCCCTGTGTGGCCCAAAATGTACCGTGTAGACCAGGCTGACCTCAAACTCACAGAGATCCATATTCCTTTATATCCTGAGTGCTGCAATTAAAGGTTTGTACCACCATGCTTTATGATTCTTATTGTTCTTTAAAAGTCTATGTCGGGTAAAATTTTCTGTCCTCTCTCATTTCTTAAAATTTCATACCCCACCCTTCAAACAAAACATCTTCCTTGTAATATTCTACATGTTTAGAAGGGTCTGCTGGCAACTAAGATAGACCTACAGCTTGCTACTTGATTAAATAATTGCAGTTTCTTTTGTGATCATACCATGTTTGTTTTCACTAATGCTTGTGTGACAGTGCCTCTAGGCTTTTAGCTCCGGAAAACCACAGTACTCATGTTTAAGGATAGCTCCAGAGAGTCTATGAGGGTCACTATAGGTGAGATTCCTACCAGTGGGGGATATGGAGCCTGAAGTTGACACCTCCTATAGTTAGGCAGGACTCCCAGTGGAGGGGTAAGGGCACCAACCCACCCACAAAACCTTCAATGCCAAATTTACCTTCCGACAAGAAATTCAGGGACACAGATGGAGCAGAGAGCTAGGGAATGGCCAACCAATGACTGGCCCAAATTGAGACCCATTTCAATCCCTACATTATTGAGGATTCTCTGTTATGCTTGTGGACAGGAGCCTAACATAACTGTCCTCTGAAAGGCTCCACCCAGTAGCTGACCAATGCAGATGTAGAGATACACAGCCAAACATTATATGGAGCTTGGGGACTCTTGTGGAAGAGTTGGGGGAAAGGATTGAAGGACACAGAGAGGATAGGGACCCTACAAGAAGACCAATAGAGTAACTATCATGGACCCTTTCAGGCTCCCAGAGACTGAACCATTAACAAAAGAGCATACAGGGGCTTAACCTAGGTTCTTTAGACATATGCAGCAGATGTACAGCTTAATCTTCATGCAGGTTCCCCAACAACTGGAGCAGGGGCAGTCCCTGACTCTTGCCAGCCTATGGATCCTGTTCCATTAACTAGACTTTCTTTTCTTGCCTCAGTGGGAGAGGATGTGTTTATTCCTCCATTAACATGATGTGCTATGGTGGGTGGGTACTCAAGGGGCGTCTCTCTTCTCAAAGAAGAAGGGAAAGGAAGATAGGAATAAGGAGTTGATGAGGAGAAGATTGTGAGGGGGCTGTGATTGGGATGTAAAGTGAGTGAGTGACTAACTAACTTCTTGCGCGCGCTGGACTGGCCAGCAGTAATGATGCTGCAACAGGATCCTTCTGCACACGTTTATTGGGAGAGCTTGATTGCTGAGGCGAAGAGACCCCGAGCCTAGAACTGGTGCTGCTTATATAGGCCTAGGAGAGGCGTGTCTCACACCCGGATTGGTTATGCACTACGCCCCATTTGCATGTTCCTCATCTGATTGGCTACTCTCTCTCTCTGTACCTCACAGAGCCTCATTATCATACCTCATTTGCATGTCTCACATCTGATTGGTTATACTCTCAAAGCCTCATTATCATGCCCGGGCCAGGCAGTGTCTTTGTAAAAAACTTTACTGCATATGCACACATTGGTTGTTTGTCCAAATTTATGCGTGGTGGCCAGCAGTAGTCAGTGCCACTCTGCAACGGCACATGTGGCTTCCCACACTAACTAACTAACTAACTAACTAACTAACTAACTAACTGGAAAATAAGGGGAGCCCATCTTCCATTAGATGGAGTCTGATATAAATGGGTCACCTAGTGGTTGATTGTCTGAACTATAGATCCTGAACATGATGCACTTTACTTACCACTCCCTAGTATTCACTTCTCCTTTCTAGCTAGCCACACACTCATGATCGTCATTAGGTGTTTACTTTCATTTCCAGGAATTAACTCCCAAAACTATTGTAATAACAAAGTTACTAGATATCCATGTACCTCTAGAGGCCATAAATAGATATTTGCTTTACCTTTAAGCTCGTGGTGGTCCCTTCCCTCTGCTGTTCTGCAAAGACCAAACAATCATCCAGAAAATAGGAGTAAAGGAAGTCTGAAATACCTCATGCTCTGGAAATAACCACAAGTGATTTTCTCCCAAATCATTGGATGCTGTGGGAATACAAAGATGTAAGACTGACAAAATCAGTCTTCCCAGCTATGTCTCAGTACTAACAGCTGAGTATAAATTGATACTTAGAAAGAAAATTACCTTTAGGTGCTTCTCAGCCATTTGGTATTCCTCAGTTGAGAATTCTTTGTTTAGCTCTGTACCCCATTTTTAGAAAGGGTTATTTGATTCTCTGGAGTCTAACTTCTTGAGTTCTTTGTATATATTGGATATTAGCCCTCTATCAGATCTAGAATTAGTAAAGAACTTTTCCCAATCTCTTGGTGGTTGTTTTGTCCTATTGACAGTGTTATTTGCCTTACAGAAGCTTTGCAATTTTATAAGGTCCCAATTTTTCAATTCTTGATCTTAGATCATAAGCTGTTAGTCTTCTGTTCAGGAAATTTTCCCCTGTGCCCATGTGCTCGAGGCTCTTCCCTACTTTCTTTTCTGTTAGTTTCTGTGTATATGGTTTTATGTGGAGGTCCTTGATCCCCTTGGATTTGAGCTTTGTACAAGGAGATGAGAATGGATCTATTTGTATTCTTCTACATGCAAACCACCAGTTGAACCAACACCATTTGTTAAAAATGCTGTTTTTCTACTAGATGATTTTAGCTTCTTTGTCAAGAATCAAGTGACCATAGGTGTGTGGGTTCATTAATGGGTCTTCAGTTCTATTCCATTGATCTACCTGCCTGTCACTGTACCAATACCTTCCAGTTTTTATCACAATTGCTCTGTAGTACAGCTTGAGGTCAGGAATGGTGATACCACCAGAAGTTCTTTTATTGAGAAGAGTTTTTGCTCTCCTAGGATTTTTGTTATTCCAGAGGAATTTGCAAATTGCTCTTTCTAACTCTATGAAGAATTGATTTTGAATTTTGTTGGGGATTGCATTGAATCTGCAGATTGCTTTCAGCATGATGGCCATGTTTACTATATTAATCCTGCCATTCCATGATCATGGGAGATCTTACCATCTTCTGAGATCTTTGATTTCTTTCTTCAGAGACTTGAAGTTCAACATCCTTAGTATTCAGGGAAATACAAATCAAAACAACCCTGAGATTCCACCTCATACCAGTCAGAATGGCTAAGATCAAAATCTCAGGTGACAACAGATGCTGGTGAGACTGTGGAGTAAGAGGAACATTCCTCCATTGCTGGTGAGATTGCAAAGTGGTACAACCATTCTGGAAATCATTTTGGCAGTTTCTCAGAAAATTGGATATAGTACTACCTGAGGACCCAGTGATACTACTCCTGGGCATATACCCAGAAGATGCTTCAACAGGTAATAAAGACACATGCTCCACTATGTTCATAGCAGCCTTATTTATAATAGCCAGAAGCTGGAAAGAACCCAGATGTCCCTCAACAGAGGTATGGATACAGAAAATGTGGTACATTTACACAATGGAGTACTACTCAGCTTTTAAAAACAATGAATTCATAAAATTCTTAGGCAAATGGATGGAATTAGAAAATATCATCCTGAATAGGGTAACCCAATCACAAAAGAACATACATGATATGCACTCACTGATAAGTGGATATTAGCCTAGAAGCTGGGAATACCCAAGACACAATTCACAGACCATGTGAAGCTCAAGAAGAAGGAAGACCAAAATATAGATACTTAGATCCTTCTTAGTAGGGGGAACAAAATACCCATGGACAAAGTAACAGAGACAAATTGTGGAACAGGGACTGAAGGAAAGGCCATCCAGAAACTGCCCCACCTGTGGATCTGTCATATACAGAGTAACCAAACCCAGACACTTTTGTGGTGCCAACATGTGCTTGTTGACAGGAGCCTGATATAGCTCTCTCCTGAGAGGGTCTGCCAGTAGCTGACAAATACAGGGGTGGATGCTCTCAGTCAACCATTGGACTGAGCACAGGGTCCCCAATGAAGGAGCTAGAGAAAATACCCATGGAGCTGAAGGGGTTTGCAACCCCATAGGAGGAACAACAATATGAACCAACCAGTACCCCCAGATCTCCCAGGGACTAAACCACCAACCAAAGAGTACACATGGAAGGACTTATGGCTCCAGCTGCATATGTAACAGTGGATGGCCTTGTTGGTCATCAGTGAGAGGAGAGCCCCTTTGTCCTGTGAATGCTCTATGCTGCAGTGTAGGGGACTGCCAGGGCCAGGAATTGCGAGTGGGAGGGTTGGTAGTCAGAGAGACAGGGAGTGGATAGTGTTTTGTGTGTGTGTGTGGGGGGGAGGGACTAGGAAAGGGGATAACATTTGAAATTTAAACCAGCATTCTTTTTTTTTTTTTCTGTCTGAGACAGGGTTTCTCTGTGTAGCCCTGGAACTCACTCTCTAGACCAGGCTGACCTTGAACTCAAAAATCCACCTGCCTCTGCCTCCCAAGTGCTAGGATTAAAGGCGTATGCCACCACTGCCTGGCAACATTTGAAATTTAGATTAAAAAAATCTAAAAATAAAGTAAATTACCAATGTTAGTTAATAAAGGTACGTGTGCACATTAATCATTACAATAGTAAGCCATAGACAACATTTAGATAGAATGGTTACTTTACAATATTAACCTAGGGATAGTGAATACTCACTGAAGAAGGATATGTTTAGAACATATTTGAAGAAAATCCTATTTTTTCTAAAATATAGTATAAATAATGTATGATTTTGTTTTTCTTTTTCATTGCACTTCTCTCTGTTGTTCCTAGGCCATACAATGGCATATTTTTTTTTTTATTTTCACTGATTTTATATTGCTTTTAGTATCAGAAAACAATATGAAAGGTTATTTGAATCATCTGCTTCCTTGCCTGAACCTATTATCTTTAGGGCTTTTTAACATAGTCTACCTAGTATTGTTGTTATTCAAGGGCCTTTGCAAAGCTGGCTTATTAGTGATGACAAATCCATGAAATAATGAGGTTTTTAAGCTAATAGCATCAAAAGAGTCTCAGTGTGCAACAGTGGGACAGCAAACTGGAAATGGTATAAAAATTGTTTATGGGTAAAGGTGTATGGATTTGGCCAGTGTGACAGACATCGGAGAGTGTAAGATTTAGCATTGGAAGTTGTCTTAGTCACGGTTTCTATTCCTGGACAAAACATCATGACCAAGAAGCAAGTTGGCGAGGAAAGGATTTATTCAGCTTACACTTCCATATCCAAAGAAAGTTCATCACTAAAGAAAGTCAGGACTGGAATTCAAGCAGGTCAGAAAGCAGGAGCTGATGCAGAGGCCATGGAGAGATGTTACTGGCTTGCTTCCCCTGGCTTGCTCAGCTTGCTTTCTTATAGATCCCAGGACTACCAGCCCAGAGATGGTAACCCCCCTCCTCCCCGCAATGGGCCCTCCCATTGTTGATCACTAATTGAGAAAATGCCTTCCAGCTGGATCTCATGGAGGTGTTTGCTCACCTGAAGCTCCTTTCTCTGTGATAACTCCAGCCTGTTTCAAGTTGACACACAAAACCAGCCAGTACAGAAGTATACAGAGCAAAGAGCAGAAAGTGGCCTAGGCTGGGAGGATTATTTGAATCTAATAGACCCTTAACTGCTACATTCAGGATTATTTGTGGTCTTTGGAGGTTCACTACATTGATCATATGGACAGTTTGAACTTTATCGTTTAGATTTCTAAAGTCTCGTTTTGTAATGCAGCCTTGTCCTAATGTTTAGTTTTGATGTATAATTTAAATGGATTACACAAATATATGTGGGTAATTTAAAAGTGATATTAAACTTGTATCACGATAACCATAGCCTCAGAGCCTGAAAAAAAAATTGTGGCAAAGAAATAACCTTCCTCACAGTATAGTTGTGAAAAAATCCAAGCTAGATTAAAGCTCATAATAGACTTGCTGGTCTTTAAAAAATTTTTTTGGTTGGAATGTATGTGCTGAAATGAGTCATAGTCAGAAGAGGAAGTTTTCCCTTCCCCCAACTCCTACTAGTTCCTCCCCACATCTTCACCCACCCATGTCCATACCCTTACTTTCACTCTCTCTTTAGAGAACAAGGAAACAAGCAAAAAATAAACAAAGTAAAGCACACACACACACACACACACACACACACACACACACACACAAACACACACACATACATGAAATGCACTACCCCCCAATCCCAAATCTATAAAAATTATATATATATATAGTCATATATATATATATATATATATTTCATAAGCAAAAGACAAATAAGATAAAAAATCTAAACAAAGCAATATGATGTGATAAAAGTCTGCAAAAATACTAGTAAGATCATTTTTTGTTGGTCATCTACTGCTGAACATGAGGCCTACCCTAAAGAGTAGTTAATATACCCACTGAGCATCTACCAGAAAAAACTAACTTTTTACTTTTCAAGAGGGTGCTAACTGCAGATAGTTTCTTGGTTATCCATGAGACCCATGTGTGCTGCCACAATCTCTCTGAGTTCACTTGTACATCAGTCCTGTTATGTCTGGAAGACAATGTTTCTTTGGAGTCATCCATCCCCGCCAACACTTACAGTCTTTCCACATCTGCTGCATAGCCTCCTAAGCCCTGAGGAGCGGGGTTTGATGAAGACATCCATTTAGGACTAGTGTTCCAAAATCTCCCACTATTTCACCATTTTTCTTCTTCTTATGCATTTATATTTTGCTTTCTCCTAGATTGAAGTTCCCCATTTTTCCTTTTTCTCAAATTAGATAGCTTGTACCCTGCAATTTTAACCAAAATTAGGTCCAGAAACCTACTTGTTTCATTTGTCTTGAATAAATATATTTAAATGTAAATTCATAAAATTAATTTATGTGTGTTGTCTTAGTTAAGGTTTCTATTGCTGTGATGAAACACCATGAACAAGAGCAACTTAGGAAGGAAAGGGTTTACTTCACTCCCAGTTTCATATAACAGCTCATCATCAAAAGCAGTGAAAGTAGAAACTCAAGCACATCAGGAACCTGAAAGCAGGAGCTGGTTCAGAGGGTACTGAAGGGTGCTACTTACTGGCTTGCTTTCCATGGCTTGCTATAGAACCTAGGTCCAAAAGTCCAGCAATGGCATTACTCACAATGGGCTGTGCTCTCCTCCATTGATTACTAACCAAGAACATGCCTTACAGGCTTGCCTATAATCTGATCCCATGGAGGCATTTTCTTAATTGTAGCTCCAACTTCTCAGAAGATTTTTGTTTGTGTTAAGTTGACATAAAACTAACCAACTTGCAGCACCGTGGTCCCTGACCTGGGGAGTCTCCGGACACTCACAAGGACCCACACAGGATCCGCCACGGGATCCTAAGACCTCTGGTGAGTGGAACACAGCGCCTGCTCCAATCCAATCATGCGGGACCTGAGACTGCATTAATTAAGGACGCAGATAACCAGGCCTGATCCGGGGCTCAAGTCCCTTCCGAAGCACTGCAGCACCATGGTCCCTGGCCCGGGGAGTCTCCGGACACCCGCAAGGACCCACACAGGATCCGCCACGGGATCCTAAGACCTCTGGTGAGTGGAACACAGCGCCTGCTCCAATCTAATCTCGAGGGACCTGAGACTGCATTAATTAAGGAAGTAGATAACCCAGCCTGATCTGGGGCACAAGTCCCTTCTGGTCCACTGCAGTACCAGGGTCCCTGGCCCAGGGAGTCTGCGGACACCCGCAAGGACCCACACAGGACCCTCCACAGGATCTTAAAATCTAGGGAGAGTGGAACACAACTTCTGCCAGGAGGCAGGTTCAAACACCAGATATCTGGGCACCTTCCCTGCAAGAGGAGAGCTTGCCTGCAGAGAGTACTCTGACCATTGAAACTAAGGATAGATCTAGTCTCCCAGGTCTGCTGATAGAGGCTAACATAATCACCTGAGGAACAAGCTCTAACCAGAGACAACTATAACAACTAGCTCCAGAGAATACCAGATGGCGAAAGGCAAACGTAAGAATCCTACTAACAGAAATCAAGACCACTCACCATCATCAGAACGCAGCACTCCCACCCCACCTAGTCCTGGGCACCCCAACACAACCAAAAAGCTAGACCCGGATTTAAAAGCATATCTCATGATGATGGTAGAGGACATCAAGAGGGACGTTAATAATTCACTTAAAGAAATACAGGAGAACACTGCTAAAGAGTTACAAGTCCTTAAAGAAAAACAGGAAAACACAACCAAACAGGTAGAAGTCCTTAAAGAAAAACAGGAAAACACATCCAAACAGGTGATGAAAATGAACAAAACCATACTAGACCTAAAAAGGGAAGTAGACACAATAAAGAAAACCCAAAGTGAGGCAGCGCTGGAGATAGAAACCCTAGGAAAGAAATCTGGAACCATAGACCCTTTAGCTGCCTTGTCGAAGATCAAGTGAGCATAGGTGTGTGGGTTCATAGGTGTTGGTGGGATTTCAAGCTTGTACAACCACTCTGGAAATCAGTCTGGCGGTTCCTCAGAAAATTGGACATAGTACTACTGGAGGATCCCGCAATACCTCTCCTGGGCATATATCCAGAAGATGTCACAACCGGTAAGAAGGACACATGCTCCACTATGGTCATAGCAGCCTTATTTATAATAGCCAGAAGCTGGAAAGAACCCAGATGCCCCTCAACAGAGGAATGGATACAAAAAATGTGGTACATTTACACAATGGAGTACTACTCAGCTATTAAAAAGAATGAATTTATGAAATTCCTAGGCAAATGGTTGGACCTGGAGGGCATCATCCTGAGTGAGGTAACACAATCACAAAAGAACTCAAATAATATGTACTCACTGATAAGTGGATATTAGCCCAGAAACTTAGTATAGCGAGATATAAGGTACAATTTGCAAAACACATGAAACTGTGAAGAAGAAGGAAGACCAAAGTGTGGACACTTTGCCCCTTCTTAGAATTGGAAACAATCACTCATGGAAGAAGTTACAGAGACAAAGTTCGGAGCTGAGACAAAAGGATGGACCATCAATAAACTGCCATATCCTGGGATCCATCCCATAATTAGCCTCCAAACGATGACACCATTGCATACACTAGCAAGCCTTTGTTGCAAGGACCGTGATATAGTCTCTTGTGAGACTAGGCTGGAGCCTAGCAAACACAGAAGTGGATGCTCACAGTCAACTATTGGATGGAGCACAGGGCCCCCAATGGAGGAGCTAGAGAAAGTATCCAAGGAGGTAAAGAGATCTGCAACTCTGTAGGTGCAACATTATGAACTAACCAGTACCCCGGAGCTCTTGACTCTAGCTGCATATGTATCAAAAGATGGCCTAGTCGGTCATCACTGGAAAGAGAGGCCCATTGGGACATGCAAACTTTATATGCCCCAGTACAGGGGAACACCAGGGCCAAAAATGGGAATGGGTGGGTAGGGGAGTAGGGGGGGGGAGGGTGCGGGAGACTTTTGGGATAGCATTGGAAATGTAATTGAGGAAACTATGTAATAAAAAAAAATAACCAACTTATTGGAGATAACTAAAGCCTGACAAAGTTAATTGGCAGTAAAAGTTGATCCTTTGAACAATCATGTGGAAAGTTACAGGAAAATAAAAATGGAACAAAAATATGGCATTTACTCATAGCTCAGGAAGCAGGGACAAGTTTCTTGAGATAAGATAGGAAGCACAGGAAGAAGCATGGAGATCAGACTGGAAATCAGAACAAGGAAAGAAACAGTCATTTTTTTTTGTTCATGAAGAAGATGTCATTAAAAATCAACAAGAGAATGTTGGGCCATTCAACAAATATTGTTGAGAAAATAATATTTACATACAACACATTGGTTCTTCATACTTTTCTTTTTTGTAATGTAATTTTTATTAATCATTTTACTTATTTACATTTCAAATGTTGTCCCCCTTCCTGGTCTCCCCTCCACAAACCTCTGACTCCTCCCCTCTCCCCATTACCTCTGAGTGGATGCTCACCACCCACTTCTGCCTCACCTTTCTATCATCACCCTATACTGGAGCAACAATCCTTGACAGGACCAAAAGCCTCCCCTCCAATTGATGGCAGGTAAGGCAGTGTTCTGCTACATATATAGCAGAAGGCATGGAATGATTCATGTATACGCTATGGTTGGTGGTTTAGTCCCTGGGAGCTCTGAGAGGTGCAGTTAGTTGATATTTTTGTTCTTCCTATGGGGTTGCAATGCCCTTTAGCTCTTTCAGTCCTTCTCCTACCTTTTCCATTGGGGTTCCCAGGCTCTGTCCAATAGTTGGCTGTGAGTATCTGCATCTGTCTTAGTCAGGTGCTGGGCAGAGCCTCTCAAAGGACAGCTATACCAGGCTCCTGTCTGCAAGTACTTCATGACATCAGTAATAGTGTTGAGGTTTGTTGTCTGTGGATTCGATGGATACTAGGGTGGGGCAGTCTCTGGATGGCCTTTCTTTCAATCTTTGCTCCATTCTTTGTTCCTGTGTTTCCTTTAGACAGGAACAATTTTGGGTTAAAAATTTTGAGATGAATGAGTAGCCCCATCCTTCCACTGGGGACCATATCTCTCTAATGGAGATGATCTCTTCAGGTCCAATCTCCCCACTTTTGGGTATTTCTGCTAATGCCAACCCCATTGTGTCCTGGGAGCCTCTCACATCCCTACCATGTCGGACTTTCTAGTGGTTTCCCCCCCCCTTTCCCCACCCCCCACAGTTACATTTTTCTATTCATTCTCTTGGTCTTCTAGACTTTTCTCCGGTTTCTTACCATACCTGATTTTAGCTCCAATTTCCCTTTTCCCTGCCCTCTCCCTCTTCCTACTGGAATTATTTTGTTCCCTCATATAAGTAGGATTAAAGCATCCACATTTTGGTCTTCCTTCTTGTTAAGCTCCATATGGTCTGTGAGTTGAATTATAGGTATTCTGAGATTTTGGTCTTATATGCATTTATTACCACATATGTCCTTTTGGGTCTGGGTTACCTCATTCTGGATGTTTTCTACTTCCATCCACTTACCCTCAAAATTTGTGAAGTCATTGCTTTTAATAGCTGAGAAGTAGTCCATTGTGTAAATGTACCACATTTTCTCTATCCATTCTTCTGTTGAGGGACACCTGGGTTCTTTCCAGCTTCTGGCTATTATAAATAAAGCTGCTATGAACACAGTGGACGTCTTAGTCAGGGTTTCTATTCTTACACAAACATCATGACCAAGAAGCAATTGGGGAGGAAAGGGTTTATTCAGCTTACACTTCCACATTGCTGTTCATCACTGATGGAAGTCAGAACTGGAACTCAAGCAGGTCAGAAAGCAGGAGCTGATGCAGAAGCCATGGATGGATGTTACTTACTGGCTTGCTTCCCCTGGCTTGCTCAGCCTGCTCTCTCTATTTTTTTATTGTCATATTTCTTTTTATTTAATTAGGTATTTTCTTCATTTACATTTCAAATGCTATCTCAAAAGTCCCCCATACCCTCCCCACCCACTCCCCTCCCCACTTCTTGGCCCTGGCGTTCCCCTGAACTGAGGCATATAAAGTTTGCAAGACCAAGTTCCCAATGATGGCCGACTAGGCCATCTTCTGCTACATATGCAGCTAGAGACATGAGCTCCGGGGAGTACTGGTTAGTTCATATTGTTGTTCCACCTATAGAGTTGCAGACCCATTTAGCTCCTTGGTTACTTTCTCTAGCTCCTCCATTGTGGGCCCTGTGTCCCATCCAATAGCTGACTGTGAGCATCCACTTCTGTGTTTGCTAGGCCCCTGCATAGCCTCATAAGAGATAGCTATATCAGGGTGCTTTCAAGGAAAATCTTGCTAGTGTAGGCAATGGTGTCAGCGTTTGCACCAGCTGATTATGGGATGGATCCCCAGGTATGGCAGTCTCTAGATGGTCCATCCTTTTGTCTCAGCTACAAACTTTGTCTCTGTTACTCCTTACATGGGTATTTTGTTCCCAATTCTTTTTTTAAAATATTTTTTATTATTACGTATTTTCCTCAATTACATTTAGAATGCTATTCCAAAAGTCCCCCATACCCTCCCCCTTCCCCCTTCCCTACCCACCCATTCCCATTTTTTTTGGCCCTGTCATTTCCCTGTATTGGGGCATATAAAGTTTGTATGTCCAATGGGCCTCTCTTTCCAGTGATGGCCGACTAGGTCATCTTTTGATACATATGCAGCTAGAGTCAAGAGCTCCGGGGTACTGGTTAGTTCATAATGTTGTTGCACCTACAGGGTTGCAGATCTCTTTAGCTCCTTGGATACTTTCTCTAGCTCCTCCATTGGGGGCCCTGTGCTCCATCCAATAGCTGACTGTGAGCATACACTTATGTGTTTACTAGGCCCTGGCCTAGTCTCACAAGAGACAGCTATATCAGGGTCCTTTCAGCCAACGCTTGCTAGTGTATGCAATGGTGTCATCGTTTGGAGGCTAATTATGGGATGGATCCCTGGATATGGCAGTCTCTAGATGGTCCATCCTTTTGTCTCAGCTCCAAACTTTGTCTCTGTAACTCTTTCCATGGGTGATTGTTTCCAATTCTAAGAAGGGGCAAAGTGTCCACACTTTGGTCTTCGTTCTTCTTCAGTTTCATGTGTTTTACAAATTGTCTCATATCTCGGGTATACTAAGTTTCTGGGCTAATATCCACTTATCAGTGAGTACATATCATTTGAGTTCTTTTGTGATTATGTTACCTCACTCAGGATGATGCCCTCTAGGTCCATCCATTTGCCTAGGAATTTTATAAATTCATTCTTTGTAATAGCTGAGTAGTACTCCATTGTTCCCAATTCTAAGAAGGGGCAAAGTGTAAAGAAAGATATGCTCAGCCTGCTCTCTTATAGAACCAAGACTACTAGCCCAGAGATGGCACCACGCACAAGGGGACCTTCCCCCTTGATCACTAATTGAGAAAATGCCTTACAGCTGGATCTCGTGGAGACATTTCTCCAACTGAATCTCCTTTCTCTATGATAATTCCAGACTGTCGAGTTGGCACAAAACTAGCCAGTACAGTGGAGAATGTGTCCTTGTTATATATTGGAACATCTTTTGAGTATATGCCCAGTAGTGGTATAGCAGGGTCTTTAGGTAGAACATTTTCCAGTTTTCTGAGGAACTGCCAGATTGTTTTCCAAAGTGGTAGTAACAGCTTGCAATCCCACCAGCCATGGAAAAGTGTTCCCCTTTCTCCACATGTGTGCCAGCATCTGCTGCACCCTGAATTTTTGAAATTAGCCATTCTGAGTGATTTAAGGTAGAATCTCAGGCCCATCTTGATTTGCATTTCCCTGATGACTGAGGATGTTGAACATTTCTTTAGGTGCTTCTAGGACATTGGAGATTCCTCAGTTTGAGATTTTTGTTGTTGTTGTTGTTTATCTCTGTCCTCCATTTTAAAATATTGTCATTTGGTTTTCTGGAGTCTAATTTCTTGAGTCCTTTGTATATTTTGGATATTAAATCTCTATTGGATATATTATTGGCAAATTTTTTTCCCAATTTGTAGGTTTCCATTTTGTCTTATGGACCGTGTCCTTTTCAACATAGAAGCTTTTCAGTTTCATGAGGTCCCATTTATGTATTGCTGATCTTACCACCTGAGCCATTGGTATTCTCTTGAGGAAATTTTACTCTGTGCAGATGAATTCATGCCTCATTCCCCTTTTCTCTACTATTAGATTCAATGTATCTGGTTTTATGTGCAGGTCCTTGATCTACATAAATTTGAGCTTTGTACAAGGAGATAAAAATGAATCAGTTTTCATTCTTCTACTTGCAGACTTCCAGTTATACCAGTTCCATTTGTTGAAGAGGCTTTCTTGTTTCCACTGGATGGTTTAAGCTTCTTTGTCAAAGATCAAGTGACCATAGTGAGTAAGTTTATTTCTGGGTCTTCAATTCTATTCCATTAATTGATCTGTCTGTCTCTATACCAATACCATGTGATTTTTATCACTATTGCTTTGTAGTATATCTTCTGTAAATACTTATAGCTTAACTTCTTCCTTTCTTTTTTTATTCTATCTTTATTAGATATTTTCTTTATTTACATTTCAAATGTTATCCCCTTTCCTAGTTTTCCCTCCAAAACCCCCTTATCCCTTCCTCCTTCCCCCTGTTCACCAACCCAGCCACTCCTGTGTCCTAGACCTGGCAGTCTCCTATACTGGGGCATATAACCTTCACAGAACCAAGGGCCTCTCCTCCAATTGATTACTGATGAGGCCATCCTCTGCTACATATGCAGCTAGAGCCATGAGTCCCACCATGTGTTTTCTTTGATTGGTGGTTTAGTCACAAGGAGCTCTGGAGATACTGGTTAATTATATGGTCAATTTTGGAGAAGGTACCATGAGGTGCTGAGAAGAAGGTATATCTTTTTGTTTTAGGATAAAATGCTTTGTAGATATCTGTTAAATCCATTTGTTTCATAACTTCTGTTAGTTTCACTGTGTCTCTGTTCAGTTTCTGTTTCCATGATCTGTCCATTGTTGAGAGTGGGGTGTTGAAGTCTCCCACTATTATTGTGTCTTGTGCAATGTGTACTTTCAGGTTTAGTAAAGTTTCTTTTATGAATGGAATGCCCTTGAATTTGGAGAATTCAGAATTGAAAGTTCATCTTGGTAGATTTTATCTTTGATGAGTACTAAGTTTCTTTCCTTATCTTTTTTTTTTATAACTCTGAATTGGAAGTCAATTTTATTCGATATTAGAATGGCTACTCCAGCTTGTTTCTTTGGACCATTTGCTTGGAAAATTGTTTTCCAGCCTTTCACTCTGAGGTAGTGTCTGTCTTTTTCCCTGAGGTGGGTTTCCTGTAAGCAGCAAAATGTTGGGTCCTTTTTGTGTGGCCAGTCTGTTAGTCTATGTCTTTTTATTGGGGAATTGAGTCCATTGATATTAAGAGATATTAAGGAAAAGTAATTGTTGCTTCCTGCTATTTTTGTTGTTAAAGTTTGGATTCTGTTCTTGCGGCTGTCTTCTTTTAGGTTTGTTGAAGGATTACTTTCTTGCTTTTTCCAGGGTGTAATTTCCGTCCTTGTGTTGGTGTTTTCCCTTTTTTATCCTTTGAAGGCCTGGATTTGTGGAACGATATTGTGTGAATTTGGTTTTGTAATGGAAAACTTTGGTTTCTCCATCTATGGTAATTGAGAGTTTTGTTGGGTATAGTAGCCTGGGCTGCCATTTGTGTTCTCTCTCTCTCTCTCTCTCTCTCTCTCTCTCTCTCTCTCTCTCTCTCTCTCTCTTTCTCTTTTATTAGATATTTTCTTTATATACATTTCAAATGCTATCCTGAAAGTTCCCTATACCTTCCCTCTGCCCTGCTCCTCTACCCACCCACTCCCCCTTCTTGGCCCTGGCATTCCCCTGTACTGGGGCACAGGGGAAAATTCCTAAATAGAACAGCAATGACTTGTGCTGTAAGATCAAGAATTGACAAATGGGACCTCACACAATCGCAAAGCTTCTGTAAGGCAAAAGACACTGTCAATATGAAAAAAAGGTCATCAACAGATTGGGAAAGGATTTTTACCAATCCTAAATCTGATAGGGGACTAATATACAATATATACAAAGAACTTAAGAAGCTGGACCCCAGAAATTCAAATAACCCCATTATAAATGGGTTTCTACAAAGAATTCTCAACAGAGGAATACCAAATGTCTGGAAAGCACCCGAAAAAAATGTTCAACATCCATAATCATCAGGGAAATGCAAATCAAAACAACCTTGAGATTCCACCTCACACCATTCAGAATGGCTAAGATCAAAAATTCAGGTGACAGCAGATGCTGGCGAGGATGTGAAGATAGAGGAACACTACACTCCTCCACTCCTGGTGGGATTGCAAGCTTGTACAACCACTCTGGAAGCATTTGTGTTCCCTTAGCGTCTGCATAACATCTGCCTGGGATCTTCTGGCTTTCATAGTCTCTGGTGAGAAGTCTGGAGTAATTCTAATAGGTCTGTCTTTATATGTTACTTGACCTTTTTCCCTAACTGCTTTTAATATTCTTGTCTGTATTTAGTGCATTTGTTGTTCTGATTATTATGTGTCTGGAGGAATTTCTTTTCTGGTCCAGCCTATTTGGAGTTCTGTGGGCTTCTTGTATGTTCATGGGCATCTCTTTCTTTAGGTATGGGAAGTTTTCTTCTATAATTTTGTTGAAGACATTTGCTGGCCCTTTAAGTTGAAAATCTTCATTCTCATCTACTCCTATTATCTGTAGGTTTGGTCTTCTTATTGTGTCCTGGATTTCCTGTAGGTTTTGAGTTAAGATCTTTTTGCATTTTGCATTTCCTTTGATTGTTGTATCCATGTTCTCTATGGAATCTTCTGCAACTGAGATTTTCTCTTCCATCTCTTGAATTCTGTTGCTGATGCTCACGTCTATGGTTCCTGATTTCTTTTCTAGGGTTTCTATCTCAGAGTTTTCTCACTTTGGGTTTTCTTTATTGTTTCTTCTTCCCTGTTTAGATCTTGGACGGTTCTGTTCAATTCCATCACCTGTTTGATTGTGTTTTCCTGTAATTCTTTAAGGGATTTTTTTCTGCTTCCTCTTTAAGGCCTTCTACCTGTTTAGCGATGTTCTCCTGTATTTCTTTAAGTGAGTTATTAATTTCCTTCTTAAACTCCTCTACCAGCATCACGAGATACAATTTTAATCTGAATCTTGCTTTTCAGTTGTTTTTGGGTATCCAGGACTTGCTGAAGTGAGAGTGCTGGGTTCTGATGATGGTGAGCGGTCTTGGTTTCTGTTAGTAAGATTCTTACATTTGCCTTTCGCCATCTGGTAATCTCTGGTGTTAGTTGTTATAGCTGTCTCTGGCTGGAGCTTGTTCCCCCTTTGATTCTGTAAGCCTCTGTCCGCACTCCTGGGAGTCCAACTCTCTCTTGAATCTCAGTGGTCAGAGTACTCCCTGCAGGCCACCTCTCCTCTGATGGGGAAGGAGCACAGGTGTCTGGAGCTTAGATCTACTTTCTGGATGAAGATGAGGGCCCAAAATGGGGCCTGTCCCAGAAGCTGTTTGTTTGCTTGCATTTATAACTCCTGGTCTCTTTCTTAGGTTTTCCATTTCCAAGGATAACTCCCTTTGTATTTTCTTTATTGTTTCTAGTTCCATTTTTAGGTTTTGGACAGTTTTGTTCTATTCTTCACCTTTTTGATTGTGTTTTCCTATATTTCTCTAAGGGACAGAGATAAAAAGAATTCTGAGCTTCTGGGCTAATATCTACTTATCAGTAAGTGCATATCATAGGTGTTCTTTTGTGATTGGGTTACCTCACTCAGGAAGATATCCTCCATATCCATCCATTTGTCTAAGAATTCCATAAATTCATTATTTTTAATTGCTGAGTTGTAAAAGAGGAAAACTCATAGCCTTAAAAATCTTAAAATATTTATAAGAGGTTATAGTATGTATTGGGCCAGTGAAATGGCTCATTATGTGAAAGTGGTTGCTGTTTCAAACCTGATGGACTGAATTTGATTCCTGGAACCCATGTAGTATATATCTTTAATTCCAGGGCTCCTACCATATGAATGATGGTGGAGATATAAGGATGACCAGAAATCTTTCTGGTCAGTTATCCATGAGTACGTAGCACAGCAAAATTGAGACTCTGCCTCAACAAAGTAGAAGCAGAGAACCTAACTGGCAATGTTATCCTCTGAACTACATATGCACTGTGAACATTGCACACACCATACACTTGCACATGAATAATAAGGATTTTTTAAAAATGAAAATTCTGGTATATCTTTATAACTATAGGGAGTGGGAGGTTTTTAAGAATACAAATGTCAGAAACTCTATACTATATAGTAGGAAAATATATTTGACTACATCAATGTAGAAATATTTTCATGTCAAAAGTCGAGTATATATGCAAAATATAAGGAAAACTAATAAATGTGGGGATGATATTTTTGACACTAAGATAGGATTAATATCCAAAATTCACAAAGAAACCTTGTGCTTGAATAAGGAAAGGAGAAACTTGGGATAATATAAGAGGTTAGGCCTGTGTATAGATAAATTAGAGAAGAAATACCAATATATTATTTTTGGATCTCATTCTCATTGATAATAAGCAAAATATAGTATTTAAAGTAATATAAAATATATTACAAGATACCTCATTAATATGTTTACTTCAAACACACATGTCTTTCACCCAACTACTGTATTCTCTCTTACTTTTTTGACTCCAGTGTCAGACCTGTGCTCACAGGCAAGAACCATTTGGAAGGTCAATAGCAAAGCTAAGTTTCCAGCATTCATTCTTGACCTAACAGTTCTAGTAAATACACTAGCTGTCAACAAATAATGGTTGGTAAAAGTAACACACATGAGTTGCTTTTACATCTTAGATTTTCCTATCAGGATACAGTGTGGTCATACTGATTAACGTTGGTATAACTAGGAAAGGCACATTAGGTGTGTGACTTATTTAAATAAATGATGGTGTAGTCAGTGTCTTTCAAACTTCCTAAAGCTGGGACCCTTAAATGCAGTTCCTCAAGTTGTGGTGACTCACAACCAAAAAATCATTTTCATTGCTACTTTATAACTGTGATTTTGCTACTGTTATAAATCATAATATAAATATCTGTTTTCTGATAGATTTAAGAACTCCTGTCAAGTGGGTAATTTGATCTCCAGAGGGGTTGTGACCCATAGGTTGAGAACCATAGCATAGAGTAAGAACCAAAGAAGTTGTGACTTTTAGTTTTAGATGGAAAAAAAAAGGGTTTAAAGGGGAAAGCTAGGTGGAACTAGCTATTTACCACCAGAAATTCTTTAGTTCTGTTTCCTATATTTGATCTGATCACCCTCAGTAGGAAGAATATGCAACTTTGTGTAATAAAAGAGATACTTCTAGAAGATACTGTACCTAAAAAACTGTATCAACTACTGTAAGGAAATTAGACATTTTGTAAGAATTTTCAGGACTGTTACAGTGTATTAAAAATAAATAAGTTTGGTTAGTAAGTTTTCTAGAATTGTAAATTACTCTAGCAAAGATCTCTGAATAGAAAGAAAGGATAGAATGAACTGGATTTAGAGTCAAAATCACTGTAAACCTTACATCTACATGCATTCACATTTTTTGGGGGGGAAAATAAATCAATATTCTATCAAGGGCCTTCCAAATTATATTTATATGTTAAAATTTTTGTCTCAAAGAGAGTATTTTAAGAGGAAATCATTACTGGCACATGGGTTTCTTATAAGTGTCTGGATAAAAGCTTTTTCATTTATAACATTTGGCAGTAAAGCAATCAGAAAATATGTTTGAAATAAGACAATAACTCACCAACTTTAAGTTCAGTTAAATATAATTTTATTTCAATTTAAATAACCACTTATGACACAAAGAAAAATGATATACAGTCTGAAGCATGAGCCAAGAATTGTCAATGAATAAATAATACATGGGACCTCATAAATTTAAAAGAAGTATATTTAATTAAAATGATATAAAACCTAGAGCAGAGATAAGAACTGATTTAGTATCCCACATACTAAAAAAAAGAAAAGGCATTACCTGGAATGATAGTTTGTACAATAATTTTTCATTGTCTGATTTCAATTATTCAGAAATAGGCCATGATGAATTACGTAGTACATACAGATTATCAGAGATGGGAAGTTGATATTTTCTGAGTAACTCAATTCAAAAGATGTGTTAGGCAACACTTATTCTCAGAGTTCAAACCTAGGAGGCAAATTTTTACATAAATGAGAATCCTATAGCTTTCCCACTGAGAAAACAAAAGTCAATTGTGAAGCATCCATTTTACACACAGCCCTACTTTTAAAGATTTGCTTTCCAGAACCTTGTCATATAGTTATATCTTCAGAGTTTCTGCTCCAGCACCTTCTCCGCAGTTTCTTCTATTTCAATATGCATAATTGGATGGTGTCACCATTCTTCCTTAAACTCTCTCCTTTAATTCTAATTGACATTTACATATTTTCTCTGCCCCCTTCCCATCTTTAGCTTTACTAACTTGAATCAGAAGCTACTATCCTTTTAAGCCTTCCTTAACTTCTCATTTCTGTTATAGCAGTGATATCCTTGAATTGCAATTATTATCATCCTTCTTATTTCTTTTATTTTGGCATTATAATTACATCATTTCCTCCCTCTAAACCCACTCATATACCATTCCTTGCTCTCTTTCAAAATCATGATTCCCCTAGGATATAAACCTAGATGATTTAAAGTAATATCCTTAAAACAGTCACTATTGCCCATCACCCTTCTGGTCTGCACCTCTAGCTGCATCCTTGGCACATCTGCATGCCTGTTTCCAGACCCCACAGCCCTGCCTGTCTCCCAGGATGTCTTTCCTAATCAGAGAAAAAAGGAGGCCTACTCTAACCAGAGACAACACTGCTTGTCTTCCAGGAGTCCTGCTCTAACCTGGAACACACAGTTCCACCTGCCTCTGAGGAGGCATGCTCTAATCAGAGACACCAAAGCCAGTTAACCCAAGAGACAACAATATAGTAAAAAGTAAGCTCCAGAACATAAGCAAGTGAAATCAATGCAATTTGGCACCATAAGAACCCAGTTCTCCCACTACAGCAAGTCCTGGGTACTCTAACAGAACTGAAGAGCAAGATTCTGACCTTAAATCACATTTTATGAAGATGATAGGGGTCTTTAAAGAGGACATAAATAACTCCCTTAAAGAAATACAGGAGAACACAGGAAAACAGGTAGACACCTTTAAAGAGGAAAAAAATACACCTCTTAAAGAAATACATGAAAATACAATCAAACAGGTCAAGGAATTGAAGAAAACTGCCCAAGACCTAAAAATGAAAACAGAACCAATAAAGGAATCACAAATATCGGCAAACATGGATATGAAAAACCTAGGAAAAAGAAAAGGAACTATATATGCAAACATTACCAACAAAATACAAGAGATAGAAGAGAGAATCTCAGGCATAGAATATACTATAGAAGATATTGGTACACTGGTCAAAGAATACCAGGTTTTTAACCCAAAACATCCAGAAAATTTGGGATACAATGAAAAGTTGAAAATTAAGAATAATAGTAATAAAAGAGGGTAAACATTCCCAGTTCAAAGGGCCAGAAAACATCTTCAATAAGATCACAGCAGAAAACTTCCCTCCCCTAAAGAGAAGATAGTCATATATATGAAAGAATCCTATAGAGCATCACATAGATTGGACCAGAAAAGAAATTCTGCCTGCCACATAATAATCAACACAACTAAATACAAAGAACAAAGAAAGAATATTAAAAGCTGCAAGGGCAAAAAGGCAAGTAACATGTAAAGGAAAACCAATCAGATTTACATATGACTTCTCAACAGAGACTCTAAAATCCAGAAGAAGCTTGTAGACCCTACGTGACCACAGATGCCAGCCAAGACTATTATACACAGAAAAATTTTCAGTTACCATAGATGGAGAAACCAAGATATCCCATGAAAATGTATATAAACAATGTCTTTCTACTAATTCAGCCCTACAGAGTGCAATCTGATAGGATAAGGAGATCAAGGGGATACAAATTGTAAAGGAAGCAGCCAAGACATCACTATTTCCAAATGATATGTTAGTATATATAACTGATCCCCAAAATTCTACCAGAGAACTACTATAGCTAATAAACAACTTCAGCAAAGTGGCTGGATATAAAATTAACTCTAAAAATCAGTAGTCTTTCTTTATACAAATGATAAACAAACCGAGAAAGGAAATAGGGAAACGAAAAGCCTTCACAATAGCCACAAATAATATAAACTACCTAGGTGTAACTATAGCCAAAAGAGTGAGAGATACATATGGCAAAATCTTCAGGTCCCTAAAAAAAGAAATCTTCAGAAGATGGGAAGATCTCCCATGCCCATGGATCAGTGGTTTTAATATAGTACCAATGTCTGTTTTACCCAAAGCAATTTACAGAATTAATGCATTACTCATGCACAAATCAACACAATTATTTTCAAAACTTGACTGAGTAATTCTCAGTTTCATATTGAAAAACTACAATCCCAGGATACCTAAAATAATCCTAAACAATAAAAGAACTTCTGGGGGAATCACCATCCATGACCTTATCCCTGTACTACAAAGCAATAGTGATAAATCCCTGTACTACAAAGCAATAGTGATAAGACAACATGGTATTGGTACAGAGTCATACAGGTTCATCAGTGGAATAGAATTGAAGAAACAGAAATAAACCCTAAAAGCTATGAATACTTGATCTTTGAAAAAGAAGTTAAAAATCATACAGTGGGGGAGGGGGGAGAGAAAGATCTTCCACAAATGGTGATTTTTCAATTGATGGTCAGCATGTACAATGTAAATTGATTCATATTTGTCACCCAGCACAAAGCCCAATTCTTTTTTTTTCTTTTTACATTTTCATCTCTGGAGTTATTTTTATGTGAGTCTCCCAAACAATACAATTGAGGGAGTTGGCTATATGACCTCTGTGCTCTGACACTGACATAGTTTCTTTTTGTTTTTTCCTTTTTTCTTTTTTATGAGGTATTTTCCTCATTTACATTTCCCATGCTATCCCAAAAGTCCCCCATACCCTCCCCCTTCCCCCTTCCCTACCCACCCATTCCCATTTTTTTTGGCCCTGTCATTCCCCTGTATTGGGGCATATAAAGTTTGTATGTCCAATGGGCCTCTCTTTCCAGTGATGGCCGACTAGGCCATCTTTTGATACATATGCAGCTAGAGTCAAGAGCTCCGGGGTACTGGTTAGTTTATAATGTTGTTCTACCTATAGGGTTGCAGACCCCTTTAGCTCCTTGGGTATTTTCTCTAGCTCCTCCATTGGGGGACCTGTGATCCATGCATTAACTGACTGTGAGCATCCACTTATGTGTTTGCTAGGTAGGCCCCAGCGTAGACTCATTAGAGACAGCTATATCAGGGTCCTATCAGCAAAATCTTGCTAGTATATGCAATGGTGTCAGCTTTTGGAGGCTGATTATGGGATGGATATGGCAGTCACTAGATGGTCCATCCTTTTGTCTCAGCTCCAAACTTTGTCTCTGTAACTCTTTTCATGGTGTTTTGTTCCCAGTTCTAAGAAGGGGCAAAGAGTTCACACTTGGGTCTTCATTCTTGAGTTTCATGTGTTTTGCAAATTGTAACTTATATCTTGGGTATTCTGGGTTTCTGGGCTAATATCCACTTATCAGTGAGTACATATCATTTCAGTTGTTTTGTGATTGGGTTACCTCACTCAGGATAATGCCCTCCAGGTCCAACCAATTTGCCTAGGAAATTCATTCTTTTTAATAGCTAGGTAGTACTCCATTGTGTAAATGTACCACATTTTTTGTATCCATTCCTCTGTTGAGGGGCATCTGGGTTCTTTCCAGCTTCTGGCTATTATAAATAAGGTTGCTATGAACATAGTGGAGCATGTGTCCTTCTTACCAGTTGGGGCATCTTCTGGATATATGCCCAGGAGAGGTATTGCGGGATCCTCCAGTAGTACCATGTCCAATTTTCTGAGGAACCACCAGACTGATTTCCAGAGTGGTTGTAAAAGCTTGCAATCCCACCAACAGTGGAGGAGTGTTCCTCTTTCTCCATATCCAAGCCAGCATCTGCTGTCACCTGAATTTTTGATCTTAGCCATTCTGACTGGTGTGAGATAGAATCTCAGGGTTGTTTTGATTTGCATTTCCCTGATGATTAAGGATGTTGAACATTTTTTCAGGTGTTTCTCAGCCATTCGGTATTCCTCAGGTGAGAATTCTTTGTTTAGCTCTGAGCCCCATTTTTTAATGGGGTTATTTGATTTTCTGGAGTCTACCTTCTTGAGTTCTTTATATATATTGGATATTAGTCCCCTATCTGATTTAGGATAGGTAAAGATCCTTTCCCAATCTGTTGGTGGCCTTTTTGTCTTATTGATGGTGTCTTTTCTAAGCGGTTTAAGGACCTCAACATAAAACCAGATAAACTGAATCTAATAAAAGAGAAAGTGTGAAATTGCCTGGAATGCATTGGCATAGGCTCTAATATCAACAATTTATAAATGAGACCTCTTGAAACTGAAAAACTCCTGGAAGATAAAGTACACTATCAATAGGAAAAAACACCCTAGAAAAAGCAAAAAAGAAGATAGCCACATAAACATAATTCCACCTCTAACAACAAAAATAACAGGAAACAACAATCACTTTTCCTTAATATCTCTTAATAGCAATTGACTCAATTCCCAAATAAAAAGACATAGACTAACAGACTGGCTACATAAACAGAACCCAACTTTTTGCTGCTTACAGGAAACCCACCTCAGGGAAAAAGACAGACACTACCTCAGGGTAAAAGGCTGGAAAACAATTTTCTAAGCAAATGGTCCCAAGAAACAAGCTGGAGTATCCATTCTAATACCAAATAAAATAGATTTTCATCAAAAGTTATCAAAAAACACAAGGAAGGACACTTCATACTTGTAAAAGGAAAAATCTACCAAGAGGAACACTCAATTCTGAACATCTGTGCTCCAAATGCAAGGACACCCACATTCATGAAGGTCTGATAGAATTCTGCACTAAACCCATCTGGTCCTGGGCTTTTTCTGGTTTGGAGACTTCTAATGACTTCTTCTATTTCCCTGGAGCTTTGGGGGGATGTTTAGATTGTTTTTCTGATCAGGATTTAACTTTGGTATCTGTCTAGAAAACCATACATTTCATCCAGGTTTTCTGTTGTGTATAGACTTTTGTAGTAGAATCTGATGGTTTTTTGACTTTCCGCAGTTTTGTTGTTATGTTTCCCTTTTCATTCCTGATTTTGTTAATTTGGATACTGTTTCTGTGCCCTCTGGTTAGTCTGGCTAAGGGTTTATCCATCTTGTTAATTTTCCTCAAAGAACTAGCTCCTGGTTTGGTTGATCTTTGTATATAGCTCTTTTTGTTTTCTACTTGGTTGATTTCAGCCCTGAGTTTGATTATTCCCTGACATCTACTTCTTTTTGGTGTATTTTCTACTTTGTGTTCTAGAGCTTTTAGTTGAGCTGCTAAGCTACTAGTGTATGATCTCTCCAATTTCTTTATGGAGTCACTCAGAGCTATGAGTTTTCCTTTTAGCACTGCTTTCATTGTGTACCATAAGTGTGGCTATATTGTGTCTTCATTCTCATTGAATTCTTTTTTTTTTTCTTTTCCATTTTTTATTAGGTATTTAGCTCATTTACATTTCCAATGCTATACCAAAAGTCCCCCATAGCCACCCACCCCCACTCTCCTACCCACCCACTCCCCCTTTTTGGCCCTGGCGTTCCCCTGTACTGGGGCATATAAAGTTTGCATGTCCAATGGGCCTCTCTTTCCAGTGATGGCCGACTAGGCCATCTTTTGATACATATGCAGCTAGAGTTAAGAGCTCCAGGGTACTGGTTAGTTCATATTGTTGTTCCACCTATAGGGTTGCAGATCCCTTTAGCTCCTAGGGTACTTTCTCTAGCTGTTCCATTGGGAGCCCTGTGATCCATCCATTAGCTGACTGTGAGCATCCACTTCTGTGTTTGCTAGGCCCCGGCATAGTCTCACAAGAGACAGCTACATCTGGGTCCTTTCGATAAAATCTTGCTAGTGTATGCAATGGTGTCAACGTTTGGATGCTGATTATGGGGTGGATCCCTGGATATGGCAGTCTCTACATGGTCCATCCTTTTATCTCAGCTCCAAACTTTGTCTCTGTAACTCCTTCCAAGGGTGTTTTGTTCCCACTTCTAAGGAGGGGCATAGTGTCCACACTTCAGTCTTCATTTTTCTTGAGTTTCATGTGTTTAGGAAATTTTATCTTATATCTTGGGTATCCTAGGTTTTGGGCTAATATCCTTAATCATCAGGGAAATGCAAATCAAAACAACCCTGAGATTCCACCTCACACCAGTCAGAATGGCTAAGATCAAAAATTCAGGTGACAGCAGATGCTGGCGTGGATGTGGAGAAAGAGGAACACTCCTCCATTGTTGGTGGGATTGCAGGCTTGTACAACCACTCTGGAAATCAGTCTGGCGGTTCCTCAGAAAATTGGACATAGTACTACCGGAGGATCCAGCAATACCTCTCCTGGGCATATATCCAGAAGATGCCCCAACTGGTAAGAAGGACACATGCTCCACTATGTTCATAGCAGCCTTATTTATAATAGCCAGAAGCTGGAAAGAACCCAGATGCCCCTCAACAGAGTAATGGATACAGAAAATGTGGTACATCTACACAATGGAGTACTACCTAGCTATTAAAAAGAATGAATTTATGAAATTCCTAGCCAAATGGATGGACCTGGAGGGCATCATCCTGAGTGAGGTAACACATTCACAAAGGAACTCACACAATATGTACTCACTGATAAGTGGATATTAGCTCTCATTGAATTCTAAATAGTCTTTAATTTTTCTTCCTCCCTCCCTCCCTCCCTTCTTTCTTTCTTTCTTCTTTCTTTCTTTCTTTCTTTCTTTCTTTCTTTCTTTCTTTCTTTCTTTCTTTCTTTCTTTCTTTCTTTCTTTCTTTTTTCCTTCCTTCCTTCCTTCCTTCCTTCCTTCCTTCCTTCCTTCCTTCCTTTCTTTCTTTCTTTCTTTCTTTCTTTCTTTCTTTCTTTCTTTCTTTCTTTCTTTCTTTCTTTCTTTCTTTCCTGACAGTTATCATTGAGAAGGTAGTTTTTCAGCTTTCATGTGTATCTGGGCTTTCTGTTGTTTCTGTTGCTATTGAAGACCACCCTTAGTCCACAGTGGTCTGATAGAATACATGGAATTAATTCAGTGTTCTTGTATTTGTTGAGATTTGTTTTATGTCCTGTGTCCGAGTATATGGTCAGTTTTTCAGAAGGTACCATGAAGTGCTTAGAAGAAGGCATATTCTTCAGTTTTAGGGTGAAATCTTCTGTTAAATCCAGTTAAATCCATTTGGTTCATAACTTATTTAATTTCACTTTGTCTCTGTTTAATATCTGTTTCCATGATCTGTCCATCAGTGAGAGTGGGGTGTTGAAATCAGCTACTATTATTGTATTATTGTGTAAAGCTCCATGTGTGCTTTGAGTTTTAGTTTTTTTTTTTTTTTTTTTTTTTTTTTTTTTTTTACAAATGTGAGTGTCCTTGCACTTGGGCCATAGATGTTCAGAATTAAGAGTTCATCTTGATGAATTTTTCTTTTGATGAGTAAATAGTATCCTTCTCCATTTTTGATAACTTTTGGTTGAAGTCTGGTGTAATTCTGATAGATCTGCCTTTATATGTAACTTGACATTTTCCCCTTACTGATTTCAATATTCTTTCTTTGTTCTGTGCATTTGATGTTTTAATTGTTATGTGACTAGAGGAATATCTTTTCTGGTCCCATCTGTTTGATATTCGTTAGGCTTCTTGTATGTATATGGGCATTTCTTTCTTTAGGTTAGAAAATTTTTCTTCTATAATTTAGTTGAAGATGTTTGCTGGGTCTTTGAGTTGGGACTCTCAACCCTCTTCTATACCAATTATTCTGAGCTTTGCTCTTTTCATTGTGTCCTGGATTTCTTGAATGTTTTGAGACAGGAGCTTTTTGCTTTTTGTATTCTCCTTGACTGTTGTGTTGATGTCTTCCATTGTATCTTCTGCCACTGAGATTCTCTCTTCCATCTCTTATATTCTGTTGGTGATGCTTCCATCTGTTACTCCTGTTCTCTTTCCTAGGTTTTCCATCTCCAGGGCTGTTTCCCTTTGAGTTTTCTTTAATGATTCTATTTCCAGTTTTAGGTCCTGGACAATTTTGTTCAATTCCTTCACTGTTTGATTGTGCTCTCCTGTATTTCTTTAAGGAATTTATGCATTTCCTTTTTAAGGGCTTCTACTTGTTTTTGTTTGTTTTGTGTGTGTGTGTGTGTGTGTGTGTGTGTGTGTGTGTGTTCTCCTGTATTTCTTTAAGGGAGTTACTTATGTCCTTCTTAAAGTCCTCTACCATCTTTATGAGATGAAAGTTTACATCCGAGTCTTGCTGTATAGGTGTGTTGGGTTATTCAGGGCTTTCTCTGGTTGGGGAACTGGGTTCTGATGTTACCAAGTCAAATTTGTTTCTGTTGCTTATATTCTTGGACTTGCCTCTTGCCATCTGGTTATATCTGATGTTATCTGGCCTCCCTCTTACTGGATCTTGTCCTTCCTGTGAGCCTGAGAGCCTGCAATCCTGTCATTTTGTGATCCTATGATCCTGGATGTGTCAGAATACCTGGGGATTCCAGTTGTGACTGGGGTGTGGGCTGTGTGGGTTCATGTCAGTCCAGTGCCCGGGGTCTGCTTCCAACACAGATGGGAGCCCTACATTTTAAAAGATAACTTTAAAAATATTTATTTATTTTATGTATGTGAGTATACTGTCCTCTCTTCAGACACACCAGAAGAGGGCATCAGGTCTCATTGCAGATGTGGTTTCTGGGCATTGATCTCTGGATCTCTGGAAGGGCAGTCTGTGATCTTAACCATTGAGCCATCTCTACAGCTCAACATTTAAGGAAGCACTGACTCTTGAGTTTGTCCCCTTAGCTACTTACATGACCTGTTTATACTTGGAAGCCTGGGTATCATGCTGTCTCAATCTGTATTTGATTCAATTGTATTGAGCAATTTTTGCTTTTATTGTCTATATTTTGGAGCTCATATCTAATCATTGCTAGGACAAGTATCTATGAACTTATTTCCTATTTTTCCTTCTGGTAGTTTTACTCTTTGGGACATTATATTTGGATATTATATACAACCAATTGGGGTTCATTTTACCTCTTTACTTCATTTTGAGAGTAAATAGTGGTCAAAGCTGGTCTTGAATCTGAGATAGTTTTGTCTCAGTACCCTGACTGCTAGTTTTGTAGGAATGTGTTATTGTGCCTTGAAGTTATTTCTGTATAAACAATGAGCTATTAATTCCTATATAAGGGGTGAGGTAAGGACCTAAAGAAAATATTTTACTTTTTATTTTATGTATCTGTGGTTGCCTGAATATATGTATATGAACTATCTGCATGCCTAATGCTCACAGACGCCAGAAGAGGGCATTTTATCTCCTAGGATTAGAGATGGTTGTGAGCTACCAGATGGGTTTTGGTAACTCAGGTCTTGTGTAAGAGCAGCAAGTTTTCTTAAGCAGTGAGCCATTACTCTAGTCTATAAATATAATTCTTTTATGCTATTTCTTTTATTAGTAGAGCATATGCACATGCTAAATTTATCTAATTGTACTGAAGTTATTAGGGATCAACCAACCATATCTTAACATTTTTACTGAAAATTTTTTTCTTCATACATTGTATTCTGATCATGGCTTTTCCTCCCCCAAATTCCTCACAGATCTTTCATAACTCCCTACTTACCAAAGAACATGTTCTTTACTTCAATTTCTCTTTTAACAAAAGCTGACATACAGGAAAACAAGTGAAACAATCAAGCTAACCAAAAGAAAAAAATACAAAGGCAAACATAAAAAACACAAACAAGTGCATGCAAACAAGATCCATAAAAACATAAAACCAGAAAACATAATTTAGAAGGAAAATTTCACAAAGACAAAAATGAGATAAAAATCTTCAAAAGTACCATTGGCTTTATTTTGTGTTGTTATGGGACCTACCCTTAAATGTAGTTAATATTCTCAATGAGACTCCATTGGAGAATACTAATTTTTCCTATACTTACCTGGCCATAGAGACAAAAAAATCATTTTAAAGAATAGCCTCTAGGTCCATGAACAGGAAAAGAAAAGATGCATCACGTAGGGCTTGGTTTGAAGAAATAGTAGCTGAGTTCCTAACTGATGACTTCTTCCACATTGTGAGCTTTTTACTTTGTATTTGAAATTAAATTTAAAATTCTACAGAGCTGAAAGTTTAGCTTATACGAACAAAAAAATATCAGAAGCATGTGATTCCCATAGAAGGGCTTGCAGTGATTTATATCTGCTGTGAAATGGCATAATCTGATTGCTTTGTCTCCTAGTGTATAATTTAGACCACTGCCAAGAAAACTATACTCTAGAGAGAAGGAGACAGAGAATAAGATATAGAAAGACATAAATAGAGATAAGAAAGAGGGAAGGAGAAAAGAATCACATTAGTGGTATGGAGCATCCAGAGCATAGAGGAATTCTACACTTGGGATTTGAATTGCAGAAAGATGCTGATATGTCAGAAAGAGAAAAGAGAGAGTGAAAGATAGAGATGTTGATGATGACAATAGCTCATCAAAATGATTTTTGTGACTTGTTTTGCATATTCTAAATACCATCTAAATAATGTTAGAAGACAGAACATGTGGGTCATCCTAGAGCTGACCTAAAGCAAAAGAAACAATGACAAAAAACCCTGAGTTTCTTTTTTAACATTTTTAGAAAATTGTATATTTTGGATTATTTTACAAAACACATTTTTAACATTCAGACAACTGACTAACCAGATTTTACTTGAATAGTAACCTATTTGTAAACTAGACACTTTTTTTTAGAGCAGTGGTTTTCAACCTATGGAGCATGAATCATCTCACAGCGTCATATAAAACATACTGAATATCAGATATGAGGTTATCAGACATTAAAATTTATAACAATAGTAAAATTAGAGCTATGAATTAGTGACAACATAATTTTATGGTTGGGCGGTCACCTCAACATGAAGAACTTTAGAGTAACCAATAGAAAATCATGCTAAGACCTTTACTTCAGAAGCACAGCTTTAAAAGTGCTCACCATTTGGTCAGAAGTAGTAGCAAACACCTGCAATGTTAGCAAATTAGGATGCTGAGATTGAATGATGCCTGTGAACTTGAAGCAAGCTTCTTTAGTTTCAGGCTAACTTGTTATATTGTAATCCTGTGTGATTGTGGCCCTTCCATTTTTTTTTAAATTAAAATAGTGAACACTTACTTTTTAAATATAATAAGCAGGATGTTTTCAAGGTAATTATGAGACTACCAAAGAGATTTTATGATAGATCATGACCTACAACAACTTCCCATTCTGTGGATGGAATTGATTTTTCCAGGTCTGTATTCCTTTTTTGTAGTAAGTTTATTCATATTGTACTTGCTGTGTTGTGTGTGTCACTAGAAATAGCAGAGTTTATTTTCTCACTTCATTGATGCAATGCTTAGCTACACAATTTGCTTAGGACTAGGGAATATTAGCTGACAGATGAGCAGAAAGTAGAAATGTGTTCTTGTGATCTAGCTTGGTGTCTTTCAAATCTGCCACCTACCATTAGAAGAACATTTTCAAAGTAGTGTTTGTGTTCAGAATTTAGAGAACATTTGTTAAAACATACAGTTTGTAGTCCATTGGTTCAAGCTGGGTCAAGATCATATGAACTACAACCTACCAAAAGACACATAAGCAAGAAGAATCAAGTCAAATTTTGCATATTGAAAAAGGAGAGGTTCATAATAATTACACACAGCTTCCCTAAACTGTGTTATGACGCCATATGGGGTCATGTAATTCAATGTGAAGGCTGTAAAATTTGGCAATAATAAAATGTTTCTTTCCTGAATACTCCATTGTACAAACTCAATTCAAAGTTAAAGGCATAATGAATTCTAAGTGCTTGATGATGTATTATGTGGCTTCACTGAAGCATTGGTTTGGAGCATACAAGATGCACTCTTTGGACTGTGGATGCCATCATCTCATACAATCCTAATAAATGTCAGAAGTCATAGAATAAAATATAGAAAAATCTAATATCAAACTGTGTAGAAACAAAAAAATGACTTTTTGAGGAAAAATAAAATGTATTCTGAAATATTTTTCAATTGGTGTTCAACCCCTAGATACTCTATTTATAAGTGCTGTCTTATAATAGATTTTAACAGACTATTTATCTCCTAGAAATCAACATAAATACTAGTTTAATGACAGATACTGTAGGCTGATGTTCACTTACAGGTAATGTTTCTTACTAACTGCATCATTTTCATTTTCCTCATTATTAATGTCTCTGAAATTATAATTTCTTCATTATAGTCTTATGTTACTGCATTTCCCACTACATATTTCTATTTCTTTAAGTTCATACTTAATTTAAGAACCTTAAATTATTGTAAAATGTAATTTAGGAGCTTAAAAATACAGATCTTTAAATATTATCTTGGGATTTGCCATATTTAAATAATTGTATTAAAATTCTTCTTTACAAAAACTACAATTTTCTTAAGCAAAAAAATTGTATACCACTTACTTATTTATCGTGTATGGGGGCATACCCATGCATGTAGCAGAACATGCACATGGAGGGCAAAGTACTACTTGTATGCGACAGTTCTCCCTTTCCACTAACTGCTTTACAGGGATCAAAGTCTAGTTGTTAGGCTATGCTCGATGTGCCTTCACCTGCTCATTCATCCCATCAGGCCTTTTTAATTTTTCATTTAGTTCTGAAGTTGTTTCCCTTTGGCTTAAAGCATGAAAGGAGAATAGTGTGCTGTTGTAAGGAATTATTTAGGATCAGAAAGCTTGTCATGGAATGATGTATCAATTACACACAGCTTATGTGCTCCATGAAGTTCATTATCTGCCTTAAACTCAATGCCATAATTGATCAAATGAGAATTTTTATTTTAATGTATAGAGTAGCTATGAAGGTCATATGCAGTAACATATATGTAAGTAAAAACATTTCTGATATAAATTACTTTCCAGGGGAAAGAGAAATATAAAAGGAGAATACCATCCCTTCCACTTTTGACTGATGCCTTGCGTTAAAGAGCATATATATCCTGTCCATAATTTTCTTCAGTTGTACTCAGGCTAGGTTTGTTGTTTTTTGTTCTCACTGGTTTTACAAGTTCTTTTTTCTTGCCTTGATAGTTGAAAGGATAGGATGAGTTTGTTCTATGCATGTCTCTTTTCATTTATTTTGTTTAAAAAATTACAAAAAAAAAAACCCTAAAGATTTTGATTTTGTTTCCTTGAGCCAGTTTTACACTGTAGCCCAGACTAGTCTTGGCCTCACAGTAATTATCCTACCTCAGCCTGGTAAGTGATAGCTTTGCAGACATATATCACCATGAGCGCTTAGAAAATAATGGTGTAATAACCAAATCAAGCAAAAGTAGTTTAGTCATAGGTAGCAGGAGTCTATTACTTCTAGCTACTTCAATTACAATTTTTACCCAAACCCCTCTGAGCCTCGCTTTCCTAATTTGTCTCATAGTGATAATTCCATGAAGGAGTATTTGAAGGATTGAGATCAAGAAAATGACTACTCAGTTTTAAACTTCAAAATAGAGAACTACCATTGGCAGTACAAATAACCAACTCTAGTTTGTAAATCATGGCCCCTTAATTTTATCTGGCTTATGTTTCGTTATACACCAAAGTAATTTTCAGAAATATTTGAAAATGTTGTATTGGTTTATTTTCAATTGTTAGACTTGCATTTATTCTCTAGAAAGCAAAGAGTAGAAGGTATGTGCTAAGGAGAAAATTCCACTTCCCTGTAATGGTATTAATCAGAACTCCAAGGAACTCATTTGAGAAAATGGAAGGCATTTGTGTTCCTTAGCCAGTGGCAACTGTCCTTGGTCTTTTCTCTCTAAGGAGAGAGAGAGAGAGAGAGAGAGAGAGAGAGAGAGAGAGAGAGAGAGAGAGAGAGAGAGAGAGAGAGAGAGAGAGAGAGGGAGAGAGAGGGAGAGAAAGACAGAGAGAGACAGAGAGAGAGAGAGAGATGAAATGTATTCATCTTAGGTTTCTCAGTATAATAACATTAACATACATGAAATAACAACCCCAGTGGGTCAAATGCATCTAATTTTGTCTTCTTTGCTAACATATAATTTTGGTTTTTTTCCAATTAAAGTTTTATCTTACTTTTAGAGAGCAAAGCTGAAATATAAAGGAAATTTTATAAGCTGAGTATGGTGGCACATGCCTTTAATACCAGAGGCAGGCTGATCTCTGTGAGTTCGACACTAGCCTAATCTACAAAGAGAGTTCCAGGGCACAGGTGTTACACAGAGAGACCCTGTCTAGAATTAAAACACAATTTTAAAAAGGAAATTTTATTGTAGACATGAAAATTCTGCCAATTATAAATCTCAAAGATTTCACATGAGTTGAAGAAAATAAGACAGCAAATACTATACCATGATGAACACAGTTTCTGGATTCTAATAGATGTTCTACAAATATTGTGCCTCCATGTGATAACAGTTATTGATGTATGTTCTTTTGTACTAATCTTCATATACTTAAAGTTCTAAATTTTAACATTGAGATTTTAGGGCCTCTTAATGGAAGTCTTAGAACATCATGAGCTTATTGACTAGACATCTGAGGCAAGACCCATTTACTCTACCCTCTTCATCTGAACTCTACTTTGTGTTTTACAGTGTATGTGTGTGTGTGTATGTGTGTGTGTGTGTGTGTGTGTGTGTGTGTGTGTGTGTGTGTGGTTGTGTGTGCATTCTTTAATAATGGCACCAATTTCTCTACCATGAAGCCTCCCTGTCCTGACTCCTCAAGTAGATTAGGTTGTTCTTTTTTTAGCACATCCTACTACACTCTCTGTGGTATCTGCTGTTAGATTGTAAAGACTGTTAAATGCTTTATTTTTTACAAGGTGAACGTTTCTTCCACAGAATGAAATTAAAGAGCTTCCTTCACCTGAGCATCTAGGACACTTAAAACAAGGCATGTGCTCTGTAAGCATTGGTGTATGAGCATTTTAATGACATTTTGAATTAATAGATAAATGAATGTATGAACAAATCATATTCAAAACTCCATTGCTTTTCCTTGGATGTCTATGAGTCACCTTCTAGTCCTGTTAGAAACCAATAAAACCATCACACAGTGACTGGGTAGGTTGTAGTTATGTACTTAAGAAATATATGTATATGCAACAATTATTGAAAAAAGTCATGAAAGATGTATATATATATATATATATATATATATATATATATATATATATATATATATATGGGTTTGGAGAAAGGAAAAGGAAGGGGGAAATGGAGTAATTATAAAATCGCCCAAAATAAAAGAAATATAAAATGCAACAAAGAAAGAAAAGGTTAATGGAATCAATCATATGCCTTGTCATTGTTTATGTACTTAAAAACATCGTTGTAAAATACAAGCATTGTTTTTTCCTTACCCTGCTGTCCACCCGGGTAATTTGTGAGAAAGAATGTGGTCCTGTTGCAGCACAGAGACACTGGTGAATTTTTCACACCATGTGAACCATGTTTAAATTAGACAAAAACTGAAATACAAAGCCGGAATTCCTTCATGTTCTCTCAGGCTAGTTATTTTTTTAAAAATTTCCTTTCAAGTTATGTCAATCAGAAATGCTTCCCAAGGTCATAATAAAATGCCTAAAAGATTCTTCATTGTACTAGTCTCTGATTTGTGCAGTGAATCAAGAATACATTTGATGTTATTTCAATATGATCTTGTTCCATTGACTCAGCTACATATCTAAAAGGGTCTTTGATTAAACAACCATGTTACTTGGAATTCAGAGAGGATTGCTTGATTCATTTAGTATACAGATACCACTTGGCAAATGACCCTCTAAAGTACGTCCTCCTGCTAACCACTTTTCATTTGAAAAAAATACATGCATACATACATACATACATGCATGTGTGTGTGTGTGTGTGTGTGTGTGTGTGTGTGTGTGAGAGAGAGAGAGAGAGAGAGAGAGAGAGAGAGAGAGAGAGAGAGAGAGATTTATAGAAGTTTCTTTACCAATTGCTTTTCTTGTGAGGTTTCAGGAGTGTTTACAGAAGGTGAACGCAGTGTTTTTCCACATATGTTTTCAAGGTATGATTTTTTTTTCTTCAGATGACAATCCTTTTGTTATTTTCATGGTGAACTGGGGATTGTGGTGTTGATAGCAGCTGTTGCCCTCCATTCTTGCACTTGGCAGCAGAGATGCATCAGGGATCACCTGTCCCATTTACCCGCAAGCCCACAGTTGGAGAAAATGGGTTTTATGGTTATAGCAATTCAGCTTCAATTAAGAGGGCACCTGAGAATTTGCAAACTCCTTTAGTCTATTAGTTGGTGCAACATTAGCGAATATGGATAAAGGTTTCGTGTGTCCTCTTAATTACTTAAATTCAATTTATCCTAAAACAAGATCAGCTGGCTCCTTTCCAAGTTTTCTCTAGTTGGAGAATTCCATTGACCTTATCTTGGAAAATGTCCCAGGTTTTATTTAGCAGTTAACAACCACTATTAAATTAAAATAAAAAATTGTGTTTTACTGATTACATTTTATGCTGTATTTTTCCATGAATTTTTGATATCTATAAAATATTATATGATAAAAATAACTAATACAGTGGAGTAGAATGCATCATTTTCATTTCCTATGCTACATAAGAAACCTCCACTGGAGATCTCTTACTATAGTGGATTTAGTGAGGGCCCCTTCCCATATGTGTAGTCAGCTGCAGCTATTTGGATATTGGCTGATAAAGCTCTGTATATCAGGTGCTTCAAGATGGCTTTGACTATGAAGAGAGGAGCACCTAACCTCTATATGTGTCGTCTTCAGAAAGGCTAGTCTAGGAATGTTCTCTCAGCAGTGATAAGGGAACAAGCAAGCATAGCTGTACAAACACCTATCAAGTCTCTGCTCTCATTATGCATGCTAATAAGGTATTGGTCCGAGGAATGTATATGGCCATTTCAGTAGTCTGATAGGGTGGGTACTGCAGTTACAGAGCAAAAGACATGGAAATAACCAGAACTGAAATACTGGACCCTGTCCTTGTAAACAGAGCATTACAAAAGCTTCTGTTCTAGTCATGTATGGAAATATATTTCTACTTTCCATGAATTTTGCACATGCCACTCTCCCCCAGCCCTGCTTTTCTTCTTTCACTTTAAATAGCTTGCTCTTATTTTGATCCTGTGTTCCTTTTCCTTATTTTATTCACCCATTTTCCCTTTGTAGCTTCCTTTCTCTTTTGTCTTTCTAGTATTTTTCTTTTCTTCAATCCACCTCCTTCCTTACTGCAGAGAAAATAAAAACAAACCTAAAATTCTTCTGTACATGGATAACTGTTTGAGAGGAATAGTTTTGTGTTGGGGGGTTGCTTTGGGGGCTCTCATTACTGATGAGTTCTTTAGAAAAGGAAACTTTAAAAACTCTGTTTCCCCAGAAGCTTAACTGTGTGGGTGGTTCTGATGTGGGCAGGAAGAAAGTCAAAATGCACTTGTCTTGAAAGAAAAAAAAAAAAAAAAAAAAAAAACAAAACTATAAACCACACACAGAAGCAATGTCTAAATAGATTTCCCTCCCAATTTTTTTAAAGTTATCTCCCAAATTTACCAACTGGAAATTTGAACTTGACTTTTCTTTTTAATTAAAGGATTGGATTAGATTTAGATGCAGGTGGTATTTTCGTTGGTAGTATGTGGTGATAATCATTGTTGCCATGGCTACCTGAAGCATATTCAACAGAATATCACTTCATATTGAAACTTCAAATAAAGACTGTAAAAGTTCTGTGCTACTTATATGGATTTAATTTAGAGGGAAAGGGACTTTTGCATTCAGGCCGTAAACTGTTCCTTAATTTGTCACTGAAAATACAGCTCAGTGTTTGAAACAGGTCAATTTCAGGGGTAAGTAAATTTCATGTGTAGGTTTAGAGTGTTTCAGTAAGTTTCCTGCACAGAATTATCATACATTATACTAAGTGGATAGAAACTTAGCAAAGCTTTAAAAAAGTTATTATGTCAAATACTTAATGAGGGCTTGAGGATTTGTGCAGTTTCAGAGAAGACTCTTGCCTTTGTGTAACCCTCAAACATTGGGCCAACCCTTGATTCAGAAAAATAAAAATGAATAATAAACAATAACAACAGGAAACTTTAAAAACTTAAATCCCATGTGCTTGACAAAGACTCAAAATGTATTTTCTCAAATTCTACTTCTATTAATCTTCCTTGGGGAATCCTGAGTTATGTTCCATGTGGTTAATTCAATATGAAATGCCAATTTTGCTTTTCAAAGTGTATTGTGTTTTATGTTTAAGACGGTGGAGAATTTGATATGATTATCCAGCCAACTGACCCAAACTTTTTTCTATATACATTAAATTGAAGATTTCTACCTGACCATGTCAGTGGATATATTTGCTATGAATTGGCCACTCTCAGACTGATTTTCCTAATCTGTAAAAATGAACCTGTATTACTCATTTGCCAATATTATAAGTACTGAAGGTCATCTTTAGTGAAAATGATTGATAAGTGATGTTAGTAAACACCATATGCATGTAAGGTCTAATTATTAACACAGGTGGCATACTAAACATTGAGGAAAATCAGTTTCCTTCCAGGGAACTTTGGTCAGTTATATTAATCTTGGGTGAGGGAAGAATTATTGAGCAGCAGTTAAAAATGGACTTAAATGTCTTAACACTTTCAATTTGTGTAACCTGGATTTTGAATTCTTCCCAGGTAAATGCAGTTCACACACAAACTCAATTCTTAGCCAGCTAAAACCAAGGAATTTGAGACTGCACTGTCATAGTGGTTTATAAATGAGGGGCTGACACAGATCTATCAAAAGTTTGACCTCCTCTCTCAGTTCACTATATTTTTGACACTAGTTTGAAAGGGTGTGTGTTTCATGTGTTTATTTGTTTTGAAATCAAAGTGAGTTTAAAGCAATCACAGTTTAAGAGGTTCATAGAATTTCTGAGATCGCATGAGAGCTCAAATCATCCAAACAGGAATTGAGATAATTTCCGTAAGGATAGTAGTAAGATTGGTTTCTGACTTAGTGACCAATGAGGTATGGGAAGATTGATTGTGTCTACTAAAGTGTAACTGGAATGTTCATGCTGTGACTTCGTGGTCTCTGTTCAAGTTGAGCAAAAAGAGGTGGTCCAACGGGTACACTCAAATAATTAGGCTCTTCCCTGGAGAGGAGGTTTTCAGCTCCTGTGGCATTAAATTCATGAGAGGGTCAGGGAGAGGTCTGTGTTTCTACTTTGATACTGAGGAATGTGAGAGTTGCTGCACCCTGTAGTTGTACTTTATATAGTGTTCAAGGTAGGTATCATGGAGATGATTTGTTTCGTATGTGGCCACTAGGTATATGTAGTTACTTAAAATTAATTTCTTCTGTCATACTAGCTGTGCTTTAAGTGCCCAGAATGCATTTAACATTAAACTACTTAGTGCACTGAAAAGAATCAAGATGCTCCTTCCACCACGACCAGTTCTGTTAGATAGTAAAGATGAAAATATTTCCACATTTTTCACATTAACCATGTTAAGAGTTGTCCTAAGATAAATATCAAGAGGCTTTAGTAGTTTATGTCTTCACAGAAAAATATAAAATATTCCTTTTACTTGCTTCAATGTTAAAGATATAAGACATAAAAGTCAATTTAATAGATTCCTCATATTTCAAATGTGAATACAGTTTTCTATTATAATAGCATTTGCAGGGAAAATATGGGAACAGTAAGAGATGCATAAGAAGACATGTATCTGTCCATGCACATAATCACAGAGACAGGTGGGCAAGCAAAGAGATATATAAATATGTAGGCCCTGGCTTAGGAAGAAAGGAGAAAGTTGCAGGACACAAGGACAGAATGAGAAATAGGAAATAGAGAAATACAAAAGGGGAATTTTACCCTCTTCAAGTTCATTGTTTATCAAGTCATAAGAAGAGCTCAGTGTTATTGAAAGGAGCATAATCTTGAGCTTCATGTCATCTGTGAATTATATCTTGAGTATTCCCAGCTTTTGGGCTAATATCCATTTATCAGTGAGAGTGCATACCATATGTGTTCTTCTGTGCCTTGGTTTCCTCACTCAGGATGATACTTTCTACTTCCATCAATAATAAAGTCATAGTTTTTAATAGCTGAGTAGTATTCCATTGTGTAAATGTACCACATTTTCTGTATCCATTCTTCTGTTACAGGACATCTGGGTTCTTTCCAGGTTCTGGCTATTATAAGTAAGGCTGCTATGAACATAGTAGTGCATGTGTCTTTGTTATATGTTGGAGCATCTTTTGGGTATATGCCCAGGAGTGGTACAACTTGGTCCTCAGGTGGTACTATATACATACTGGTTTCTAGAGTGGTTGTATCAGCCTGAAATCCCACCAATAATGGAGGATTATTCCTCTTTCTCCATATCCTCACAAGCATCTTCTGCCACCTGAGATTTTAACTTTAGCCATTCTGACTGGTGTGAGGTGAAATCTCATGGTTGTTTTGATTTGCATTTCCTTGATGACTAAGGATGTTGAACATTTCTTTAAGTGCTTCTCGACCATTAGGTATTCCTCAGTTGAGAATTCTTTGTTTAGCTCTGTACCCCATTTTTAACGGGGTTATTTGATTGTCTGGAGTCTAGTTTCTTGAGTTCTTTGTATGTATTAGATATTAGCACTCTATCAGATGTAGGATTGGTGAAGATCTTTTCCCAATCTGTTGGTTACCCTTTCGTCCTATTGACAGTGTCCTTTGCCTTACAGAAGCTTCGTAATTTTATGAGGTCCCATTTGTTGAATTTTGATCTTACAGCACAAGCCATTGGTGTTCTGTTCAGTAAAATTTCCCCTGTGACCATGTATTTGAGGCTCTTCCACACTTTCTCTTCTATTAGTTTCAGTGTATCTGGTTTTATGTGGAGGTCCTTGATCCACTTTGACTTGAGCTTTGTACAAGGAGATAAGAATGGACTGATTTGTGTTCTTCTACATGCTGACCACCATTTGAATGAGCACAATTTGTTGAAAATGCTGTCTTTTTTCCACTGGATGGTTTAGCTCCTTTGTCAAAGGTCAAGTGACCATAGGTGTGTGGGTTCATGAAGATCAAGAAGAAGGAAGAAGACCAAAGTGTGGATGTTTCAGTCCTTCTTAGAAGGGGAAACAAAATACTCGAGGAAACATGGAGACAAAGTATGGAGCAGAGACTTAAGGAAGGGTCATCTGGAGACTGCCCTACCTGGGAATCCATCCCACATACAGACACCAAATGCAGACACTATTGCAGGTGCCAAGACATGCATGCTGACAGGAACCTGATATAGCTGTCTCCTGAGAGGCTATGACAGAACCTGACAAAAACGTAGGTGGATGCTCCCAGCCAATGGTTATTAGACTAAGCATGGGGTCCCCTATGGAGGAGTTAGAGAAAGGACTGAAGGAGCCAAAGGTGTTTGCAACCTCATAGGAAGAACAACAATATCAACCAATCAGAGCCCACAGAGCTCCCAGGGATTAAACCACCAATAAAAGAGTACACTTGAAGTGACCCATGACTTCAACCACATATTTAGCAGAGAATGGCCTTGTTGGGCAATCATTGGTCTTGTGAAGGCTTGATGCCCAATTTTAGAGGAATGCGAGGGTAGGGAGGTGGAAGTGGGTGAGTGGGTGGGGGTGCACCCTCATAGAAGCAGGGGGAGGGAGGATAGGATAGGTGGCTTCTGGGGGGGGGACCAGGAAAAGGGATAACATTTGAAATGTAAATAAATATTCAATAAAAAAGAAGAAAAAAAGAGAAAGGAGCATCTTCTATTTTTCAGCCTATGATATATGATTAGCTCTCTGCTCCTAGCAATGGAAATGCATGGATGCTAGTACCTTGGAACACATTTTTTTCATCCTGGCCCTTAGATGGGGATTATAGGGTAGTGTAGCATCAGCATCCTTGAGAACCTGTTAGAGATACACATCTTCAGGTCTTACTCACTCAGAATAAGTAAACCAGAAACTCTGGAGGCACTTGCTTCAAGATCATTTTGGACTCCTGAGTGGGAATGCCTCATGTGTGCAGTTGAAAATTGTAGTGCTTGTAATTTTGAGACACTACAATGTGTTTGTGTGCCCTAGTTCTCACAAAATTTATCCCATTTACATTCCCACAATTAATGAATCCACTTCAATCAATTACTTAACTAGTAATTAGTATGTTCATGAGCTCAAATATGCCACATCATGTATATGAAGTCAGAGAATACATATGGGAGTCAGTTTTTCCCTCCACCATGCAAGTTCCCGAGATAAAACTTAAGTTGTCAGGCTTGGAAGAAGGAGGTTTTACTGACTGAGTCATCTCACTGGTCCTTTAACAGTGTCTTCTGACCTGGTTCAGTCTTGTTTGGTTGGTTCTAATTGGCTAGTAAAAAAAAAAAACAAACAAAGAAACAAACAAAAAGAACAGTCTCACTGGGTGACTTAGAACTTGCTATGTATTTCAGGCTGGCCTTGAACTCACAGAGATCCATCTGCCTCTTCCTCCTGAATGCTGGAATTGAAATGTGTGCTAGCATTCCTGACCAGTTTATTTTATATACTATGATGAGTGAAGCCCCAAGCCCATGTACAATGCATTGTTTTTGTATGCTATTTACTCTCACAAAAGTTTGGGATCTGATCTATTCTTGTTTCAAGACTTTGATCTGTATTTATCTTCTGAAAGTGGGTTGTAGATCTCAGTGATAAAAAAGACTGTAGTATAAAATCAAGTTGAACAGGTATACATCT